>NC_050203.1:75099719-75423219 GCF_013141755.1 Anopheles stephensi | reverse complement strand
GGAAAGGACGTCAAGCTGTTTTTGGGTTCTGCTTCTGTGTTTTGTTTGGGAGAGATTATTGATTTCTGGTTCGATTTTTATGGATCATTCAGCTTTCGTTTCCATTTGGGGACGTTGTGAAAAGAATACAAATAGGCTAGTAATAGAGCAGGTTTGGATTGTGAGTTGCATAATTCTAGGCGTTTCGGAGTGCGAACTTGTAGCATTCGTTTAAAAGGTATAAATTACTAATTGAAAATTGCAATATGGCTTAAAGGAAACGATAAGCATAAAAATTTCTCTTGAGCATGTAATCTGCAGGACAAAAGCCTAAACTTATGCAAATTGTGATACAAATTCGTCTTATTAAGCATGCTCCTCTTCACAAGTGAACCAGTCGACAGTAGAACATTATTTCTGTAGTAGAAATTAGCTTCTATCTTATTTCGAACATTGTGTATGCCAAGTTGCATAATTTTAGGGGTTTTCTAAAGTAAATCGCATTCTTCTTTATGGTATAGTAACACATAACACATAACACATTTCTGATTAAGATTTAAACACCATCCTTAAATAAAGCTATTTTAGGGACACTACTTCTTTAGTTATACCATTTGAAGGTCAAATTCGCCTTATTATATTTGTTTCTCTCCTCAAATGAACTGATTGAGATGGATACTCGAATTCCATGGTAGGAGAAGTATTTTTTCGACTTTCCTTTTTTTCTCGAGGTGCAAGCAAGTGATGATGAAGGCATTAAATTTGTTTCCCTTTAAACTTATAACTGTCATTTTGTATTGCAAGTTGTATACATTCTTCTTCTTCTTCCTTGGCACTACAACCCCGAGAGGTCTCGGCCTGCCATTTCTGGCTTTCTATAACGTAATTTTATCCGTAGTAAAGTAGTCAGCCTTTCGTGCGGGGAGGCGGTCTGGATGGGATTTGAACCCCGGCCCTGCCGTGTGACGACCGGCGCCGCTGTCGCCTCTGGTGGTCCAGCAGCATATATAAAGGAGCGATAAAATCATGAATTGCATATACCTCTTTGTTAATGAGGAAAAAATTAGCCCAACTGTATTCTGCAAACCAAAACGCCCAAAGTTATACTATTTGCAGTACAACTACGTCTTACTAAGTTCGCTTCTCTCCTACGAATAAACCAATCGATGATGGGGAAAAACAATCCCAATAGTAGAAAGAAGTGAAACTTTCCTTCCCCACCCCTTCCTTCCCCTCCTCACCCCCCCAATACATTCGGTAATGATGTCGAGAAGGTTGCTTTTGCTTCTTTCGTCGGTTTTATTGCAGTTCCCGCTGCTAACCGGTAAAGGCCCCCCACCCGGTGCAAGGAACCCAGAAGATGCGTCTCGGCATAAACATTTCTATTCCCTGGCAGTGGCAGTGGCCGCGGTTGGATCGGTTCCAACACCAGTCGGCGAGCGAACGCATCTGCACACGTTCTGCGACAAAGCAGCAGTTTGGCCGATCTTCGCCGTCGTCGTCGCCCGCAGCCTGCGACTATTTAATTATTTGTTTAATGTTTATTTTATACGATCCAACCAACAGCAGCAGACCGTCGTACCGGCACCGCCACCAGATGTGTGCCATAATAATTTCCCTTTTACCTCGTTTTTGGCTTTCCCCCGAGCGCGTTTGGGTCACGTACACACGATCCGGTCGGAGGATGTCGCGCGGTTGGTGTAAAATGAGAAATTTGTTCCATTTAACTGCCATTTCCCAGAGCCGTTTGTACTCCCTAATTAAAGGCGAACACTTCCCGAGAGTGTGAAAAACAATGGGGAAAAGTGTGCGAGAGTGAGTGCGCGCGTGATTAAAAATACATCTTCTCGGTTCTCGTACGCACATTAGTAGCGTGTTACGCACGTAACACACGCGGGGTACTTTTTTGGTGCTTTTTGTTTGACATTTGTTACAACATTCTAGTAGCGATTGGAAAAACCGGGAGGAAAATCCAATTCCCTTTTTTTGTGCGGTATACAAACGGTTGTACGGTGGAGTACAGCATGGAAAACTAAACCCCAAAAACACAAACAGCACCTCGTTGCACAATCGAGAGCTTGGGGCGTAGGAGTTGTTCGGAAAATTCATTTTAGCTCCACCGAAAGCTCACCTTCTTCCGAACGGCACACGCACACGCACCATAGGAGAAAGTAATAAAAATTGAACAAAATAACCCTTAAAATGGTTACACACCTTTCGGTGGATCGGGTAAGCTCGAGGGCAAGAACTGGATGAGTTCACGTCGCCCTGGTATAAGCCATCCACAGCGTATCGATCGATTTTTTCGGTTCCACATTACAGCCCAACAACCCTCTAACCTGCCACCCCCTGACCCATCATCATCATCATCACCATAAAAGCGTGAAGTGGAAACGTCATAAAGTCAGTTACAAATGTGTTTCGGCATTTTTTTTTCCTGGCAGCCTTGGGACAAGGTTTACTGACAACCTAGGGTGCTGCGGAGCTCGCTCTCCATTAGGGGCTAGAAAAAGGGGGAAACACCCTCCCCTTCCACAGGTGTTCGCACACACACACACACACACACACACACACACACACACACACACACACACATTTGACTGGGATGTTCTAGTTGCCGTTCAGCCATCTTCAACCACCGACGACGCGTCGTAAAATTGAAAAATAATGCCAAATATTCAGCCCTTAAAAGGTGCTGAAATAAACCCCTTTTCTTCGACCTCGCGCCGACACGGTCAGGATTAGCCCAAATTTGTACGAGAGTCTCCCCACACACACACAAACGCAAGAAAAAAAAGGTGTAAACTTTCATGTAACTGCAGTGTGTTTGTTACACCTTTGGAGCGTTCTAGGAGGTTCACAACTAGGTTCGGGTTGGAGTTGGATGTGGAGCAGTAGTCACTTACAGCAGACAAACACCAGGTAGACGGGATCATACATATTTTCCGTTTTTTTCTTTTTTGCTCGTCTTGCTCCCAGTTCTACAAAGTTGGCAACACTGGCTTTGTAACTTTTTGGAGAAGGTAGAAAAAAAAGCGGCGACATGTAGTACTAGGCTTTGCGAGTCGTTCAAGAACCGAGCATGGGTTTATAAACATACCGAGCGCCAGTCGCTTCACAGGATGCCCCCCCCCCATCCCCGCACATATAGTCACACGCACATATGTGAGGATATGTAAGACCTGGATGAAGTAGACAGACAGACGATGTGGAGGTTCGTACCCAATTTTGTGTTGCCCAGACATCGTGTACCGAACACGGATGGAGAGGATGTCGCCATCATCGCGCCATTGGCTTTTGGTGGTGGTGTCTTGTGGGGGAGAAGAGCATGTGGGGTGTTGAAAAGAAGAAAATGTGACTCTTGAACGGGGACGAACCATCCTCGCGCAGACACACGTGTAGGTCTATTAAGAGGTGTACGCCGGGAGAAAGGGAAAATGCATGCTGCCAAACAGCCGGGAAAATGCAACGACGTGTGAAGAGCGCATACAAGTGCATAACCCCCCCCCCCCCCCCACAGCACTCCCTCTCCCTGCAACTTCTTTTCCTCATATGTGTGCGTTTTGTCTTCCTTTCTAGCCTGATCCTTTCAACATTTTATGTTCAATGTACTTACTCTTTATTTTTGTACCGGTGGACGGTCGGTTTTTTTGTTCGTTGTAAAGGGGAGATGATAAAAAACAGAGAGCGAGAGGGCGCCATTTTCAAGTCCCATTTTTACCCTGCTTCTTCTTCTTCTTGGGTGGCTTTCTTTTTTGCCCTGAGTGCATTTTAGATTCCTCGCACGGAAAGAAAAAAAAAAACGACTGACACACAGGAAGCAAACTGCAGTTTTGATGCACCATGTCTGTGAGCCGAGGAGACAGAATAGACGAGATAGAAAGAGAGAGAGAGAGAGAGAGAGAGAGAGAGAGAGAGAGAGCTATACGCGACGGTATGTATGCAACCGTGTTAAGTGCAAATGCATTTACACTCGCCTGAGCGTGCAAAAATGCTGCCTGCATTTAAATTGTAAGGGATTTAACCCGTAAACTGCTAACTTTTTTAAGCACAGAACATTGCAAAGCACACACACACACACACACACACACATACGTCCACTTTGGTTATTTCATTACCCTGGCGTGTAAAAAGAGTTCACCGAAAAGAAAACCTGCTTAGACTAACGAGAGCGCCGTGGGTATGTGCGAAATGCTTTTAGCATAAGTTTGGGAATCTTTTTAGGGAAACTTTCACTTCAACTTCTATCGTGAACAGGATTTCTTCCGGGGTGAATGGGAAGAGTGACAGATAAGTAGACTAAAAATATACCCGGATTTTTTGTCGTTTCTTTTCACCAAGAAGAATTCTTAATGGACCAGGACATACATGCAGGATTATTTGCAATAGAGCAATGTTTAAATAAAAAAAAAAATGAACTTGACCCTTTTATGTAATAAAATAAAACTGAATAAAATAGATGCCTCTAGGGTTTCTTCAGATAACCAAACACTGCTCACCATGAGTTTTGGCAGCATTCAACTTCTTCGTATCAAATTATTGTAGATATCCTAGATAGCTAAACCAGAAGATCATCGGGACATCTTAGACTTGTCTATCGGTTGAAAGAAAACCCAAACCAAGCTTATGCGCTGCATTTGGTGGGACCAGCAAGAAATTGTCTACTATGAGCTACTGAAGCACAGTGAACTATTTGTGAAAAAACTGAAATGAAAGATCTTGCTCTCCTCTCAGTGTTCAGAGGTCGTTACTCTAGTTTACCTTCCTACTCATAAGAAAGTCCCCACACGACCTAGCGGCTTCGTCTATTAATCCATTATACTGGCATTCCTTCCTGCTAGAAGAATCAACGACATCACTCCAATCTTGATTAAGGCCTATTCTCGATCTGGGTTGTCTGGTACCTTTCCCATGACATGACTAGCCTACCGAAACATGGCGAGTCTAATTCGCTGCACAGTCTTTCTGGAAATCTTAGTAACGAATGCAACTGAGAGGTTTAAGTCTGTTTTGGACAGAGTCCACGTCTCAAGGGCACACGAGAGTAATAGGACTACAAAAGTTCTACCATGTCCAATCTTGTCAGTGAGGTTCATCAGCTCTCGTGGTCGTTTCTCGTTCGTCGATCTTTAAAGAAGATGTTAATGAAGTTTTGGACATCTGCTAAAATCACCTTCGGACGCCTGTCTGCTCCTTCGAAACCCTCTACTACATAGAATTATCTCATACCAATTATGGCTCTCAGATGGCCCTTTTCAACTCCATATTGAAGAGAAGAAAGGCAAACTTCAGACATTTCCCCATAGATCTCCCTATACCTTTTTACGATCAATACCACAACGCATTAACACCTACTTTAACCACCTTTTAATGTAGGTAGTTAATTTAATTCATAGTTTACCATTATTGCCCACATGAACTATCTGGCAAAAAAAATGAACTCCATTTTCGTGTTAGGAATGTCCACCTGAAAGGCGTACCAACAATTTCGAAAAATTAATAATGACCCTCGCCAAACAATTTAATGAATCAAAATCCCACACGCTTTGGGTCGAACGAGTCCCATACTAAAAAGGCACACCGAAACAAACAAACAAAAAAATCACCCGGGACACTGACAGATCGTCTGCAGCGACCGGGAGGAAAGCACGCACTAGAAATGGAAGGTGTAAATCGCGCCCGGTGGCCACTCCAAATATGGAGCGTACCATCATCATCGCCACCTCTGCAGGCGTCGCGCGAGTGTCGCCCTCTCTCGCTCTTATGTTACTAGTCTCTCCTACCGTATGCGTCTCCTCGGCTTTCTTCTACCTATCTTGATCTGCGCCAGTGTGAGTCTGTGTGTGCCTATCTTGAGCATGATGATGCTGAAACGGTGTCCAAAGCACGCAAAAGATGGTGACAAGAGTACGGTAATTGAAACAAGCAGCAGGCCTTTGATAGGACGGTCTCTCCCTCGTCGGGTCTATGGCCCTGGAAAAACATCAGCTCATCTAGCACATATACTCGCGAGGTCGTTCCTTATTTGTTATTCATCCTCCAGCGAGGCAGAAGCTTGCTAATATAGCCGGCATGCGAAGAAGGTGTTGTGTTGCACACCTTTTTTTCCTTGCCTCTTGGTTGGAAGCTTTTGTTTTTTACTCATTCTCGCGAATCTCTCGCGAACGGCATTCCCCCTTTTTCCATTCCATACAGACATCAATCATTCCGATCAGATGTGGAGGGATGTCGCATCAACGGCACGACACGCACGTGTGAAAGAAAATTGGTTGACAAACGCAACTTCCAACGCGCTCTCTTTCGCTCACCTTCGGAAAGGAAAAACGGGACAAGGTTTTCCATCATGTGTGTATGTATTTCCCTACCCAACTCCCCTCCTCCATGTCTACACATCCATCTTCGGCATCAGTTCCGCAAACTAGCGATTGGAGCGTGGCCTTTCGGTTGTCAGGTGTGGAATCGAACACCGTTTTCTCAGCTGTCAGTATGGTGGCGTGAACGGCGCACGGCAGCAAATGATGGCCCGTCACCGTACACGTACGCATTTGACAGACAGCACTGACTGCCGGGGTTGTCACCTCTTTTTTTTCTGTCCTTTGCTGTCCTGCCCCCGCTTCTATCCCTCTGTGTGAAAAGGGCCATGCGTCTCCATCTGGTACCTATATGGGTGGAAAATGAATTCATTCACTAGAGGTGCCTGGTGGTGGTAGAAGCACCATCATTTTAGGAGCGAAACGACGACCGACGACGACTATTAGCCGAGGCTGGTGCCATTTTATCGGCCTCCATTTTAGCCCTCCACCGTACAGCAAACCCTCTGGCGGCCAATCAACTACACGCAAAGCGCGCGCGCGCCCTCGGTTCAAACTCTGACAGGCAAGTGTGACACTTTTCCGGGCCCCATCATCCACCGTTTGAAGATCACAATAGGGCGCAGCCAAGCATCGCCGAGACGACACAAGACTCGCGGCAAGAAAAAGGTCATTGAGAGACTATTATTATTATTATTTTCTTTGCCAAAAATTCGGCGTACGATGATGTTGGGGCCACGATTTTTATTAGATGCTTCCCCCCCCCCCTCCCCCCATCTCAAACAAAAAAAAAACCTCTCCTCTTCAACGGCAACAACACTTTTTTTTTCGTCGGAAGCAATAGGAAAGATTTCATTATGCGAGCGCATAAATCAAAACTCCGGGCCGGCGGAAATGGCGGATAAGATGAGCTAACTTTTTTAACTCTCGTGGGACGCGCGCGCTTTTTCCCCTCAACACCCCCCCCCCCTCCCCTCCCGGGAGCTTTCTTCTCTTATTTGGTGGGGAAAGGGAAGAGGAGGGCGAGGGAGAGAGAGAAGGAGGTGGAATTAACGGCCCTCTGTCAAAAAAGGGCTTCATCGATCCGGGCTGGTGTGCGTTACGCCAAACACCGCTTCCCAGAGCGCCCCAGACTCGGTTAACGATGTAATATTGTGCTGCGGATTGCATACTTTTAGGCGGGAAAAATTTCTCAAAGCGCCATTTTCGGAGATTCCTTTTTTCCCGGATTCTGGAAGCTTGTTTTCCGCGTCTAATAAGAGTGCCTCCTGGAGGGACATTAAGGGCAGAAAAGAGAGAGACTTAAGCACACTAATGGTGAAATTCGCGTATTTTTCTTTGGGGAATGAAAAATGTCACCAATCATTGCCCGCCATCCAAGAGATTTTCGGATATAAGAGGACACTTTTCACTTTACTAGCGCCTTTTTCTATTGGCCTTTTGGAAGGCAGCAAAAAAAAGCTCCCAATCACTCCCCCCAATCACAAGCCACGACGAGAGTGAAAACTGCGTGGACCAAAAAAAAAACCTTCCCGATCCGATTTTCACTCTTATCGCTTGTTTAGAAGATAGTACCGAAAGGTGTGTTCGGTGTGGTGTGAATAGTAAAATGCTTTCTCGCCCACTCGAGTAGTGTGAGGAAAGACCTTCCATCTCACCAGTGTGAACTTCCAATCCAAGAAAACACACACACCCTCTGAAGAGGCACGCGCGCTCCTCGTGGTGTGCTTTTGTCTGTTTAAGTTTGTTTTCCCCGGGTGTTTTTTGCGCCCTTCTGGCAGCTACGGAAAAACGTTACAAATCGCTTACACGATTGTAGGATTGCGTGCCGGGAAAGCAAAATGGCAGAGTCTGCGAGCGCTGCCAGAGAAAAAGTACGAGACGAACCGAGCCAACGAATTTCCAGCAACATTCTTCCTCTTAATCACATTGCCTTAGAAAATTCGCCGCGACGCGACGCGATGATGATGATGACGCTGGTGAAAAAAAAACAACGAACAAGAAAAAGTTTGTGTGTGTGGCAAAGGAAAATAAATTTTGGGTGCCCCGGCGTGAACCCGACAAGCAATCCAACGCGTCGTCGTCGTCGAAGCCCTGTCAAACTTTTCTTCCCGATTTGGCGAAAAGTGAAACTTTGTTGTTCAGATTTGTTTTGCCCCTTTTTCTTCGTCTTCTAGATAAAAAAAAGCTCGGGGGAGATTGTTGCTCCCTCTCCAGCAAAATGGGGCTTGAGATGTGTTCTCTTTCACGTGCTGGTAAAGAAATAAATCTTTTCCCGCGTTTTCCCGCATAAAAATGCGCTCGGTTTGCATATCTGGCTGCCATTACCACACAAGAACCAACAGAAGAAAAAAAACACACACAGGAAGGAAATCGGGATTTCCGTTTTACGCACACGCACGCCCACAAATGGGTGGAAAATTGAGGAAAACACCATGAAATTGGGGAACGAACCAACCAAGCTCATTTCATCTTATCAGCCGCATATCCACAAGGATTTGTAATATATGTGTTTGCCGTTTCTGTATCGTTTGTCAGCCATACATACCAGCCAAGGGAGACCAGGACGAGAGAGCGGTATGTGACAACAAGCAACCCAGCGAAAAAAGGTCCAGCCAGGAAAATTCTAAACTGATCAAACAAAAGATTGATTATGTGCGTACCCAAATCAAGCTATCGAGCGAAAAACGAGAGCCCTTCGAAAAAACAGGGAATTCAATTTCGCCTCGGTAAACAAATGCATGCTGTCTTGGAGTAAAGGCCCGATGATTCCTGGTTGATTGGAACACTTTAAGTGTCGATAGGAAAGGGCTTAAAAATGGCTCGTTTTGAATATATTTCAAGACCATTCCAAGCTGGCGTTCGTATTAAAGAAATGGAATACAATATTTATCCATTTCTTCAATTTCTATAACCAATTTTAAGGAATTGTTCATTTTTTGGACCTCCCAAAGTTCTGCCAAACGCTTCTGCAACTGTATGTTACAGGTGGCCCCGAGATTTTTGGATTTTTTCTGACGTGTTTCGACGCATTTCCATATATTTTTGAGTTTATCAAAGAGTTGTCTACGGTTTCTAGGACATTTTTGAATTTTCATTGCTGTTTTCTTCCAAGAAAAAAATCCAGAACAATTATTTGTGTCCTAAACATCACATCGTCCTCAATAATCTTATGAAGTTTTGTTATACTTATGGACTTCTATAAGGCGCTATATCCTCATGGCATTCCAGGACTGCTGTGAAGATCCTTGATGCTGCCGAGGGTCTAGCACTATCTTCTGCCAATCCAATATCTTGGGCTTTCTGGCGGACACATTAGCAAGAATTATGGTCACTCTGTCTCAGTATTAGCCTATCAAGTCTCCAATGTCCATGTGAACAACCAAAGAAGTCTTTAAGATCTATGTCGCCCAGTGTCACAATCATAGCAAAACCAGTCCAGATCTAGAAATTACATATCTATAGATAGGAATGTTCTACTTCGCTAACATTTTCTCCTCGAGAGGACTTTGCCTACCATTACTGGCTTCCATGATTAGGTCTTAGAAGTTTACTCCTAGCTACAGGCGATCCTGACAAGGATTCTATCCTACCAGCGCTACTATCAACTCGTCAAAGGGACCATCCTAATTCTACAACTTCAAAGTCTGTCAAAAAATTGTTGAACGAAAGCAATCATGTCCAGAAAATCTCCACAAAAAGTTCTGGAAAAAAAACAAAAATATATGAGAACGACGACCAACAATCTCTGGAAAAACATCAACCAACTGCAGGACGCCCTGTCTTTCCAATCATAGCTTCATTTTTAATTTGTAGAAAAGATCCTTGATCCAGATCCCACGCCACAGAGCCTCAATATTTGCTCTTTTATATTGCATTTCTTCCCCACATTTCCTCCATTTAAAGGCCCCACTTGGCACTAAATAATAATAACCGGATGTCGAAACGTTTTGTTCCGCCTGTCAAACGACACCCACAAAATGGTCGTCCGATAACGATGACGCAATGGTACGCGCGTGCCTGTAACGCGTATTCAATGATCGACGACAGGACGCAAGATTTATGGGCAAAAATGTCTCCTATCCCGCCGCCATTTATCCTCCTCTTCTCCTCTCCTTTTTCCCTCCACAATAAAATAGGAAAATAGGAAAAACCTTCATCAAACACAGCCAAATAAAATCAGATGATTAATCATATGCGCTGTCTTTTGCCTGCGTAAAACACGTGTAGTAAGAGCAGGCGAATGTCTCATTTTTCACAAGCAAAACCGAAAAAAAAACAACAGGCACAGCTTTGCATATTACTTCTTTCAATCAAGCGCCGTATAACAACAGTTCACCTTCATGTGACCGAATCGAAATTTCTCCTACTTTTTTTCCCTTTAACAACAAATCGCGCGTCCTTCATCAGTGGTTTTTTGTTCGGTTGGCAGCCGGGGCTTTCTGAAACATCGATTAAATGTCAACCAAAAAACGCTTTCGCAGCACACCCAGCTTCACAGACTTAGCCCCACACACAGAGACAGTCGAGCGACAACTAAAGCACACACACACACACGCCATGGGAAAGGAGGAAAGGCCGAGGAAAATGGGGCAGACGGGGGTGCTAAAATACCGTAACAACAGGATTCAATATTTCGGGGAAAAGGGAAAACTCATACTCCCTCCAAAAAAAAATTCTAAAAGAGGGGTGGAGAGTAAGGGGAGTAGAGGAAGAAGGAAGAGGAGTTTTCCGATGAAAGTTTTCAATCGTCCTCGTTTTGGCTGAATGATTTGATCCGGTGATAGTGACGGCGAGAGAGAGAGAGAGAGAATTGAAAAAAGGGGAGACAGGCCAGGAACACAATTAGTGTCTGACGGATGTGAAAAAAGGTTTTCCACCTGCCCATTCTCCTCCTCTCCTGGTACTACACTTTATCGATTTCGAGAAATAAAATTTGCTGGCAGAAAACAGAGCGAAATAAAAGCTGAAAATGAGGCCACGCAATAGTGAATACCAAAAAACAACAAAAAACCGGAACAACCGGACTTCCGGGAGGGGAAAAAGGGAAGGCAGGGAGGGAAAGCCAGGGTGGAAAGGTAAAGGAAGATGAGATTGTTTATGGAAGTGCCATCAATAATTCATGGCCAATGCCAACCAGACGACGATGAGACGAGACAAGGATGTTCTCGCTGTGCCGTTTCCTTGACGTGTTGTCCTTTTTTTGACAGGTGTCATACAGCAGAACCCGAGCGGACCTTTCTTTCTTTATCGCGGTATCAAAAACGCACGACCTTTTTTTGGCTGTTGGGCGGGCGGCTTACTTTTACAGCGAAAACTTCCGAAACCTGCCGGTCAAGCCAAGCTGTCAAAGGTAGACCCTGCTGTCCTTGCTTCCGGTTATTTTTCCGGATTCTGTTCTCGGGGAGGAAATGGGTAGCCCAAACAACGAGCCAAAGAAAAAGGGCGCCCCAAAGTGGAAAATATGTTAAAAACCCAAGCCCCAAAACACTTCACTTTAAAGGTGAGAAGTTTGGTGGACGATCGGAATAATTTTCCTGATCGGGTACGTTAGGTAGCAAAGCATTTTAAGTAGTTTAAACGGTTTGCCGAAATGGGGTTAATTTGATGCTACCTTTGAAGTTTTGAAGTATTTTTTCGGGAGATATAGAATATTAGGATGGTCCCAAGTGAAAACAGAAATATTTAAGCAACAAATTAGACATCATTAACTCCGCTGAAGAATCCCTGTCGAATATCCTCTGGAAGACCTCTCCTGCAACAATCTTATTATTTAACATGATGAATTCTCCACATTCGGAACAGATTTTCCTCGACATTATCCGGACGACATTCAAACGCAACAGCACACATAAAAGCCAGAGCCAATTTAATAAACCGTAAATCACATCACCGACGACTGCAACCGTCATATACGCACTCGTATGTACCATGCCTGGCTATGGGGTTAATGCGTTCGAGGCCCACTGAGTTTCACGTGAGTGTATGTGTGTGTGTGTGTTACTTCTAGTCCTGGCCAGACCAAACACAAAGTCAACACAAAAGTAACTAGCGTACCCGCGGCATGTGTATACCTTCTTTTTTTTCTGTTGAAGAAAAATAACCTCCCTTTTGCACCATCAACCTTCCCGAGCCTCTAGTGGCGACTTATCGTGGCCGGGTGAGTACTACTGGGCATTGTATGCTACTGCTCTGTTTTCCCCTTTCAGTTTTCCGTGTGCAATTTTTTGCTTTTGCTTTCCCCATTCTGCATCACAAAAACACCCCAGGAATTAGTGCCGCTAGGACTAGGAACGTGGTAGCGGAAAGGGACACGTCGGTTTTCTTGCTAGTTTTGTTACCAGCCACGCCACATGTGAGTGTGCCTACATGTGTGTTTATTGTGTCTGGAGAGGGTGAGGCTTCCGACTTCCAGACGCATATAAGATGGCTTATGCACCACACCCCACCCCTACTTCCAGCACCCGCTCTCCCCCACAGGGTCCCGACGGCACGGGGGTTTTTTGTTTCACGAGGGCTTTCGTCCCGGCGAGCTCGTTTCCCGGAGGATTCGACGGCCTAATAATAAGAAGTCTTACTGTACACGACCGTGCGCACGGGCTGGCTGGCTGCTCGGTGCTAGCCGATGCGAAAGTAACTTTAAAAGTTTGGTTTCAAAGTATAGAAAATAATATTATAACAGTGCTGCACGCGAAAATTGTTCTTTTTAGCTCATAGTATATAATATTTGCAATGTCCCACCAAAGCGTCGAAACATAGCATTTTTATTATTTTATTTATGTGTGGCTCAAAATACACAACTTGAGCAATGACCCACTGTGTCCCATTGTCAAGCAAACATCATCGGTACTTGTTGGATTTTAGCTACAATAAAGAAAGTAATATTAAGTGAGAAATATGGCTTTTAAAAATCTGTTTTCTGTCTGTGCAGCTCATATTATATGATGTTGTTAAGGCCCCACCGGTTTTTTTTTTTTTCTGAGGACAACATTCAACCGCTTTATTGAAGCTTTACTCATTGCAAAGAGAAAAGATTTTAACCAACATAATTCTTACAAAAAAATGCTTCAAATCCAACACAAACCACTTAAAGAGAAGCTTTCCTAGAATCCCTCATCCAATTCCCATACACCTAAAGCACACATTTGTCAGCCTTAAAGATACCTTAAAGTCCCCCCGTCCTTTGGAAGCTCTCTCGGTGAGCGAAGTGATCTTTCTGTCAGTTCGTTCTTAATTGCGGCGATCATCTTTTACGGCTGCTCGTCTTTCTTTTCGTGAAGAGGCTACCCAGCCTCGCACGGAAGCTCCCGGCACCGAAAACTTTTTAACGGTGGGAGCTACCTTCCCAAATGAAAAAAAAAAACAAACGGGCAAGCGAAACAAGAAGAAACATGCGACATTAAAACACGCAAAAGGGCCTCATATTTCCACCACCTACAGGGTTAGGTGAGCGATGCAAGAGGGAGCGAGAAATTAAACAAGAAATAAATCATTGAAGACTCGAGCCGTGTCGTGTCGCGGCCACCAATTCTTGGGCGATGGCTGGGCGTTTTTCCGTTTTCCCTTTTGCCCCCATCTATCCATTAAGATCTGGCGAAGATCTGGCGAAGATCTTGGCGAACAGGCTAAAGCTCACCGAAACCAGCACAACCACAGCGCACACCGCCGTCATATCGATAACTTTGTTGCACAATAAAGGGCCTACAGGGGAAAGCTAACACGGCTCTGCACGTGCATCGCTTCTTTAAGTATGTTTCCAGTGCGTTTCGTTCCCCCGGTGCTCTTCTTCTGGTCTTCGCAAGGCTCTAACCAAATTCAGCTGATCGTTTGCATCAGTGATGGGAAACAAACGAGCTTATGGCTTGTTCTCCTGTGTGTTGAGCTCTCGGTGTGTTAACTTCCCATAAATTCCAGCTCGTCAGTCCCAAAAAAAAGAGAACCAAAAAAAAAACACACCACGAAAATCCACTCACACACGGACGGTCGCGACGCAAGCAATCGTTCTAATTTTCCTGTTCTCACACACACACACACACACACACACACTCCAATTTGGAGCCACCCAAACGAGCCAGCCATCCATCCATACGAGACGGGGTGTTTTTTATGTTGCGAGCAGGGTCGAGCCAGAAGACGGAGCACGCCACACAACATAGCACCACTTAATTTATGTCTGTGTTACACACCGAAGCCTTCCTCCTGTCCGAGGCGTCAGTGTGGATCACCAAAGCCCCAAAATCTGCCCCCTCCAACGTCCACACCCAGGCATCCTTCTCCATTCTCCCAGCCTGCCGACGAACCGACGTAAGCCTGAAACCCTTTTGCTGTCGAAAAGTGACCACACCAGAGGGAGGCACCAAGAACTCAGACTTCTCCCTACATGCAGCGCCATCGACGTCGCGACGATCGATTTGTTGAGGCCTCATCGTTTCTCGCGTTCATCGCTGTATGTCTCAACCGGTTTTTTTATCTTCTCTCTCTCTCTCTCTCTCTCTCTCTTTATGTTGTTCTTGCTTGTTTCGCTGCTCCACGAGGAACACACGCACACAACAGCATACGCACCAACCGAACCCGCTGGCAACATCATCCCTCTGCTGCCGATTTTATGTGGCTGCTCCCATATACGTATAGCTCGTGGAGAGATGATGCAGCCGCTGCTGGATATTCACTCTAGCTTCCTATCTCTCTTTTAGGCACAGAAACTGTGGAGACCCAGAATGGGGAGGGTAGAAAGAATGAATGAAGAAAAAAAGGCAACCCCCGGGGTTTTGCCCTCCGATTCTCCCCTCGTCTTGCGTCGTCTTGAGAAGAGGAGCATTTTCCAAAATAAAAAAAAACCCTCCGACAAACACCAACACCAAGAAGGATGATGCGATGGGAGTCTCTTCACTAGGTGGAGAAAGGTGGACCATACCGGACAGCGGGCATACCGGGACCATACCGGGGCAAAGTAACCGGTCGGCGTAAGTGTTTGCAGTACGCTTTGTTTCAAGAGGAAGGAGGCCGATATTTACATGACTCCTCCAAACATGTCCGGAGACACTATACTCTGCAGACAAAGTCTTGTCGTGATGTCTATCCGGGGCAGAACGGGGGTCTATCCACCGAACCAGAGGGTCACTTCTGTTTGCCTTTTTAATACACTGTCCATTAACCTACACACAGACAGACAGACAGATAGACAGAGGGAGTGAAGTCACGGAAGCAAACACGACCTTGTTTCGCTGTACTTCGCGTGCAGCGCCTAAAAGCCTCACCACGAAAGAAGCTTCCCTGGACACCCGCTGCATGAATTGAATTTCTTCCAATTGTTGGTCCGTCCGGGGGTTTTGAGGCCTCTTCTGAAGCAACACCTAGTTAGCCAGTCAGATGTGCGGAAAACAATGACAGCGATTAAAAATAGTGACATGACATTAATTGCACCCGTGCAAGATGAAGAATGGTGGCGGTGTTTGCTAGAAAATTGTCTTGCCTTTTTTTCTTCTGTTTAGCGTTAAAGGGGTTGAGTGGTCTAAAGTGGCTAATGAAAATAAAACAAACAAATCATGATTAGCATGACGGGCAGGCGCGCGCGCGCACCCATGTCCAGAGCAGAGCGTCCGGGGGATGAAGACATACCCAGACGTGAAGTGTCAATCATTGTGCAACTACTTCCACTGTGCCCCCGGAGCCTGGCACCGGGCTTATTATGCAAATAACGCACCAACCCAAAACTATGTTTACCGACATTCCCAGGGGAAGCCGAAGGGAACGATTATCTGTTCCCCCAAAATCAACTAACTGCCCGTTGCTTTCGGCTCAATGCGCGTGAGAGAAAAGGGGTTGAAAATTGGGACCGATTAATATGTAAAACCTTCTAATTTTCGGGAACTTTAAATTCTAACATCAAGCGACCACATTTTGTTGCTTGTTTGTTTATCCCTGTATCATCTAGAGCACGGTCAAACCCCGTTAGAAGATGTCCAGATATTGAGGACTCCCCTTTCCGGGAACTGTTATTCTAGAGCTTTTTTTTGCTCTCCTCTCTGTGTTACCTAAGCTTATCACGTCCAGTGTGTCAAATCAACCGACAAAACAACAACCGACCGAAGCAGTAGCCGGTGGAAAAAAAAAGCCGAACCACTGGTCGGTTGCAGTGGCCATTCATTAATTATTCCAAAGGCGCGCAAGGCTCGCAAATCGTTCGGCCGCCTAGGAAAAGAAACGTGATTTGTCATGCCGTCGGATGCCTTTTAACTGGATGATCTCTAGGATGATTTTGTAGTGTAGCTGGATCCTTACAAAGGTTACGAGACAGTGGAACTGTGAGCTATTTCCTTGAGAACACCAGAACACCACCGGAAAATGGAACAAAGCTGTCCGAGTTACTGTCAACCGTCGAACGAACAAAGGGAAATGCACTTTTCCAAGTGCTGCCGTGACTGCAGACAGGAAAATTGAACCGGAAAACGAAATGACAATACAATATGTAAATGCGCCCAACAGAAGATGTCGGGGAGACGGACGTCTTTGCTCCATCTGCCCAAGATAAAGATTGTTTTGAAGAAGATCCTGGCAGGTACAGTCTCCTGCTGTGTGTCCAGAGCGGATTGTTGGTTTAGTATCACCCTCCGGACTCTGTTTGTTAGGCTGCTTCTTTTCCTTCGGACGCTGGTAAAGGGAAGCTCCAGTTGAATCCTTAATGCATACAACCGCAGCACGCCAAGACCCAGACCCCGAAAGACTCGGAAGGTGATGTCGGGTGTGTCACAGGAGCAACAAAAAACGGACTGAAAAACA
This sequence comes from Anopheles stephensi, assembly GCF_013141755.1. Taxonomy (NCBI): domain Eukaryota; kingdom Metazoa; phylum Arthropoda; class Insecta; order Diptera; family Culicidae; genus Anopheles; species Anopheles stephensi. The sequence goes on along the minus strand of NC_050203.1, from coordinate 75,406,150 downwards.
CACAGATATTGGACATCTCCTCAACCGAAACGGGCTGGAAACCGATACTCGAGCCAATCACCCCGGGTTGTGGTGTATTATTGGTGCTGATAGTTCCGAACCTCCTTGCCGCTGCTGCTGCTGCTACCGGCTTGCGGTTTGGTGTGGGTAGCATTCATTTGGAATTCATCACACGTACGTGTTAAGTTCGCATCGCTACAAGCAGGTTTTGTTGTTGTCCACACAACGCAGGACGCTAAATGGTTCTTTAAACAGCCACCATAAGAGACACGATTTTAACACGTCAATTTCCTTGTGAGGAACAAAAAAAAAGGGTTCTCGGGGCCGCTTTTTCTATTCTCGTTGTTAGTCAGGTGGAAAACAGACGAGGAAGATTAGTGGCCAGGCTCTAAAAAAAAACAAACAAACAGCCATCCCGTCCTCAAAGTCATCCAAAGAACGATCGTTTATAGCTCGAAAATAAAAAGTACAAACATAAACCACCGTTTAAGCGACCGGAGGAGGGCCATTTCTACCGGTGCTGGTGACGGTGGACATGCAATCAATTCATCAGCAGCGCAGCACACCCGGTCCATCCACTTCGGAAGACTTGGTGCAATAAAAGCGGCAGAGAAGAGGCAACAAAAAACAAGCCACAAAATTACTTTTTGTGGGAATTCATCTCGATTGCTCCATCTAGGCCCGATCCGACCAGAGCAAGAAATTGAATTTCTCACTGGGAAAACCCGGTCTGAAAGGGGGAGTGAGGGGTTAGAAAAAATTAGTGCGCAGACAGCATGAAAATATGGCACTGCAGCAGCAGCAGCAGCAGCAGCAGCCAAACATTTGTCGCCTGGCGTAATGAGGTTCCACGGGAAAATGATACCCACTATACCGAGATCTTCCCAATTCCGGTGGCGAGAGAGGTTTGGTTGTCGCTGTGCAAAAGCGAGCAAATGCAATATCGAAAATAACTAATTTGAATATTCATCTCCTGGGCGACCGACGGCAAATAAAATGTTTCCAATACGGATGCAGGGCCGAGCGTTGGAGAGACTTCAACGAACGGATGATGGGTGTTGGCCCGGTAGTAGAGTCAGTCCTGCCCGTTGGAAACACATCTGCAGTAGTTATCGAATTCATTTACATTTTTTGCTTCTTCATGACAAGTAAATGAAACGCAAGGGGGATGGGAGAGATAGTCACCATATGGGTCTGATTTGATTTACAGCAAGCAAGGCAGGAAACATTGGACGAAAGATCTATGGCTAGAATTCCGGACACTTGTTTGTTCTCCAATATTTTTACATTTTTTGTCGGTTCTTGGTGCATTACGTTAATCAAGTAAAGAACACCTTATGTCCTTTCATCTTTTGTATGTCTGCATTGATATCTTCCTCTTCGCCCGTCTATCAAACGTCTCCTTACAAGACAGGAACAAACATCACCACTGCTTCTACCACACACTGGGAGATGTTGGGTTTTTTTTTTGTTCCTTCCGGATCCTTCTGGATAGAGACTCCCGAATGACCTGAATATTGGAAGCACACCCAGCGCAAACGCAAGACACAAGAGACTCAAAAGTCAATTTACTTAACCCAGTAAATCCGTGCACAGGAGAAAAGAGAACGAGGGAGCGAAAAACAACTCCACCAAAGAACCAAGATAAACCACGTCCAACTTTCTTGCCCCGTGCTGTGGTTAGGGATGTGCAGGTTGTGTGACAGAAGGACATATCCTTTAAGGATATTCGCCCGAGGAGCAAAAAAAAACAGGCAAGAATTGATTCGATTTTCAACGGCTTACCCAGGAAAAGGAAAAACTTCCATGCTCCACCAGGAACAATCCTTTTTGTTAATGTCTCGCGCGTTAGAGTAAGGAGGCAGAAAACGTTGAAAGCGCATCAGTGACAAGCCATTTGAATACTGCTGCTGCTGCTGCTAGAAAACCCAGGACACACACAGAGTGAGACATTATTGCCAACCCGCGCGAGAGTCCAGTAGGACGGGAGGTGGCACGTATACGTTATCTTGCGACTCAAGCTTGACTGAGTTTTCCGACATCCGTTGCAACGTCGTCGTCCCATCTCCTCCTTGCAACTCTTGGTGACATTTCCGACGGCGGCGATCCTGCCACGCTTTATCGTCTCTTTCAGCGTATTCTTCCCCGGGTGTGTCTTGCAGAGTTCAAATTCGAGGTACGAAATGCGTGTCTACTCGATTTGCATTCCAACGGTCCCTCTGCTACTCCGCGTGCCGGGAGCTGCGTTCCGAGGACTAGCTCCACGCTTTTTGTTTTATGTTGGAAAAATATCGCACACGAGCCCTAAGAACCAGACAACGTCGGCATCATCAAGGGAATGGTAGAGCGCGCGACCAAGCAACACAGCAGAGCAACAACACAGAGACAGACACCAACCGACAAAAAATGGGGGGATAACTTTAGCCATGTAAATTACCAGCACCAACGAAAATGCCGTTTTTTTCTCCCCCCTGACGTGTTTTGCCTTTTTGCACTGCAGATGCACCACATACTGCAGAGCCGCACATCACTAAGCGATTGCAACTGCATCAAAACGAGAAGACCGAGTTAGAAGTGAAGACTGTCTCATCGAGCACACGGCCAGCCATTTGCTACTGCTGCTGCTGGTGTTTGATTTTCCTCGGTGGAAAACAACCTTCGCTCCTTCTCGTTTTCTCTCTCACACACAAATTATGCTCCCACGTTTCTGTATCTCTCTCTCTCTCCATTGCTCTGTTTTCCACGCTTACTCGAAACAGGAAGGTGGAATGTGTGTGTGTGTTGTGCCGGCTTGCTATGATTTGCTTTTTACGATTTCTCACCTTTTCGCTCGTTCATGCTCGCGTTCTCACTCACTCTTGCACTGCCTAACAACGCTTGCTTTTGGGGAAAACTTGCACTGCACAAAATCCAAAACTGCAAGAGCAAACGGTTTGAGAAGCCAAGTAGCCGCAGGGCGGCGGAAAACTCGCTCATCGTTTTTCCACTTTGCGCCTACTACCTCCAGTCTACTCTTCCCAAAGCACACACACACACACGGGCGCGCGGAAAAACACCTTCCCCGGGTGCACACAACCATCCCACCCACCCACCCAAATCCTCTTCCCTCTCGCACACACGAACATGCATCCAGGCACGCGCACGCATGGATGCACCATTTAGGCTTTATGGTAGGCTGGCGCGCGGCCCAGGTTGCAGTTGTGTGTGCCTGTTTTCCAAACCCGAGGAATAGGCTTGCTGCTGCTGGTTGGAAAAAGCCCGATTTTCCTACCCCTTCGCACCACCCCAAAAAGGGAAGGAAGTCTAGGCATGTGTTCATGTGTGCCACATACATACAGGACATGGAATGCTGGCGCGAGCGACAGAGAAGGTGCACAGGATTTTCCCGTTTTCATGGAAAGCGCACTGACACGACGGGGTGATGGTGTGGGAGGTGTGGGGGAGAGTTTTCGTTATCACGTAATTTCCGCCGTCGCCGGTCGGCTGAAGGTTTTTGTGTCCGTTCGGAGCCTGGCGCGCGCTCTTTCTTCGGTCGGGATCGGCTGGAATGTGTCCCGCATATCCGCCCGGTGGTGTAGGAGAAGAAAAGGCACACATACACATGCACACACACACATGGCAACTGAAAGCGCATTTTCCGATAATCACACACGGCCTCAATCCTCCTCCAATGGCGCACCTTTCGCAGCCTCCAAGGCGAGTTAGGTGTAAAAGCTGAAGGATTCTTTGGGCATGGAGCGCGCGCACACACACACGGAGGCAAGTTACATGAAGAAGAAAAAGCAGAGTTAGGGAAAGAAATTATGTTTTCCTTGTTTGCTCCCACCGAAACCACCTACCTCCCCATCCAGTTGCCCCCTCGTCGTCCTTCCGACCACCAGGAAAGCTTCATCACTGGAAGGCGAAAGCCTTGACGCGTAAAACGAAAGAAAACCGATGCCCTGGTTGAGGTTTTCCTCTTCTTTTTCTCTCGTGCCACCACCCCTTCCATCATTGCCGCTTTTCCAGGGCCTAATGCACACACACACACATACTAAACACGCACGCGGGCGGAGGCACAAACATCGTCGCCGTGTGTACCGTTGTCACTTTTGCTGACATTTTCCCATTTCCTGTGGCGTCGTCTTCACATCCTACCGGTTTCCCCGAGCAACCAACCTCCCTTGCGCCTAATTCATGTTGAGCTAGATTTATCCTTTCCGCTTTACCAATATACCAGAACTGTTTTTTTGAAGCTCTCCTCTTTTTTGATTCTGGGTTTTTTTTTTTCGTTTCAAGGCTGTTCAAGGCACAGGAAAAAAAAGAAACCAAAACTTAGATGTAGAACTGTGTTTTATGCGTTTTTTTTTTTTTTTGTTAATGTCAAGAAATGATTCAATCCAAAGGTTTTTAGATAAAGATCCTCGTACTGGAGCTCAAAGTATGAGATGCAAAGTTAGTCCCACCGATTAGCGAATTTTTTTGCGAATAATAAAATTTTTAAGCAGTTAATTCTGTAGGAAAAGCTCATAATACACTATGCCGGGATGTTCGCACCAAATAAATCATTCTCCTTTTAAATTTCAAGCTAAAAAGCGAATTTATCTGATACACGCTTAAAAATTCCAATTAATTCCCACCAAAAGCTTGAACTTGAATGAAACCGATGCTTGATTCGAAGCCTTTTCTACAAAACAGCTCATAATACATTATGCTAAGCAGGTCCCACCCAAAATCGTCGCTTATAAAATCATGTGTCTTTATGGCTAGGTGACTGTAATTTATGATTATCTAAAAAATAATTTAGATTTAATAGAAGCATAAACAAATTTTAAACAAAAATTTTCCAATGAAAAAGGCTCCAATAAAAAGGCTCGTAGTCCTTTACGCAGAATTTATCCCACCTAACAAAAAAATCAGAATGTACGCTTTACAGCTCACAACACACTACCTGAAATTGATCCCACCAGACGTATCCCACCTTATATAGTTTTTTTTATTGTGAAAGTGTAAAGCGATAATTCATTAATTCGCCTTAAAATGTAGATACAAGAAGCTTCTCTTGCTATATCCCTCACATGACAAAACGGCTCACAATAGCGTATCTAAAATTGATCCCACCAGCGAAAAAATAAACAAATTAAAATCACCCAGATTACACCATATTATGCGTGTTGCGTATTGGAAAAGTGATTTCGTTAAGCATTCGCACCGCACCACCCAAAATCACCCAAAGCACTTATTGGAATGCCAATTTCGGTGAAGCATCATGCATCAAGAGGCACATACACACACCCAAAAAAAAACCTTCCGCAAATTCCGGTAAGCAACCACGTGGCAACCGGGGCAACATTGCTGCCCTGCTCGCTGGTGGCATTTTCATCTTTACTTCCAAGAATTCGGGGCTCGTACTCCGAAATAGACAGATCATCACCGAGACAGACAGAGAGAGAGAGACGTGGGAGTTGGAGCCCACCGGGAAAGGAGCGGGAATAACAACAACCAAAAAGAATTCGCTTATCCTTATCGTATGTTTGTTGTGTCTTATTTCGTTTTTCTTTTTTCGGTTTCTCTGCGCGCGTAAGCAAGGAAGCTAACCTCCAAGGCCAAATGGGTGCCATGTGAACCATTTACCCCCCCCCCCCTCCCCGTCCTCCATCAACATCTCTCGGAGGTTCTTGGGGAATTGGAAGTGATACAACGCAGACGCACGCATGGTAGAAATCGAACATCATTCCGAAGGGCAAAATTGCACCAAGCGCCGAGATCATCGCGGTTGAACTGTGGTAGCAGGAAGATCTCTTAAAATATTCATACCTCAACACCATCTTTCTGACATCCGATGGCTTTCTAACGCGGGTGGTAGGACGAGAGTAATTCTTTTACCTTTATCACTTCACTTCTGCTCGTTCCTCCTCTGAGCGTTGTCGTTATTTTAACCTTCCCAAACAAACGACGACCGACGTCAGGACAAAAAGCCACGCACAATAGGCGAACGATAATGTGCCTCTAGGACTCTCGCGGGCTGGCTGGCTGGTTACAGCAATTTGTTGCCCAACCGCAGCTCCCAAAACCCAATAAAAGAAGAATCATGGAGCTCTTATTTTGTCATTAGCCGTACATAAAAACCATGCTTCGGCATCTACCCGCCTGTGCGTGCGTGTGGGTGGAATATTTCAGCCCGGCAATGTCTTCTAACCCGGGGAGGCGAGTCGTCTTTCGTCGCCGCGCGATATTGTGCACACGCGCGTCACACCTTTCGGCGCAATCTGGCGGTCTTATCAGGTTAAGTTGAAGCGAAGAGCCACAACAGTGTATATATTAAGTTGGCGAAAGACATTTCCACGAAAATTTCCGATTGAGCCCCCAAAAAGGAAAAACGACAACCACGACATCCCCGTGACCTTATCAACCGTGAAGAGGAAAAATAAATCAGCAAACAAAACAACAAAACGCCAACGAGAAGACGCAAACCATTAACGATAGCTGTCACCTACCTTTCTGCTTTAGAGAGTTTTTTTCCACCGTTGTCTTCGGGCTTCGGTGCATCTCTTCGATGGGAGATGGGCGAAAAAACTTGAAACTGAACAACAGCCATCAGCCAGTGTGGGAGCGCACTCCGCATCTCCATCAATTGGGCGTCAATTTTCGTTGACAGGCGAGACACAACACATCTTCTTTCCTTGCGGGACTGGTAGCGGAGCGAAAGGCGGACAAGCAGGACAAGACACAAGCCAGGGCCACTTACTTCATTTTGAATTTTCCTAGACATTCTTCCCACACTTGACACTCGAAAAATTTGACTTCTGGCGAACAGTTTCCGGACTTTCCGGCCAGTTTCGGGTAGGGAACGGGTTTCCCCGGAGTACGAGAAGGCTCAAATCGAATCGTATGTCCTCCTACTTTTATGCTTTTAATATATCGGAAAAAACACATTTCTTTAAAGGAAGTTAACCGTCAGAATTCAGGGGAAAAAGAAAGACGAAAGACTGCTCAGTTTGTGTTTGATAGTTTTTTGCGAAAATATGCACTATATTTACAAAAAAATAAACATTAACTCAAGGACACAGGAGACACAGACACAGAGTGTGGGGGGGGGTGGGGGCTAGTTCGCGCCTCCATCGCTTTTTTGACCCCCCACCCCCCACTTTGTCGATTCTTCCTCGGGTTGTCGTTGGGTAACCGACAAATAGGAAAACCGTCGAAGAGGAAAACTCCACCCGACCAGACAACACACAGCCGCAGGGGCTGGCTGACGGGGCTAATAATTATAAAACTCGACAATATTAAATTAGCGGTATTGTTTAACTTAATGTTTCGAAAATACGGGGCCACTCTTCAGACCACCATCCGAAATAACTTGCCTGCCTGCTCCTCCTCGTTTGTTTTCGCTCCATTTTTACATTTGCTTTCCTTTACACATTTCTCACGGTCTATTCTGGTTCTGCACTCTCTCTCTCTCTCTTTCTTTTTCTCGCTAAATTTACGACACTATTTATACACAACGCGTTCCTCGTTTTTCTTTCCAAATTTGTTTCCCCCTTTTCGATCCTAGTTTTTCCTTATTTTTCCATTTTTTTATCAACTTGCTGTTTCTTGTCACATTACAATCACTTATGCTGTCGCAAGCAAGGGTGCTGTGACGGGTGACATTTATGCAGACACACACACACACACACGCGCGTAGTGAAGTATTGTGCCGGCACACAACGGAACTACTAATAACGATTCGACTCCCAAATTCGTCCGCAACACGCAAAGATTTCCATCGAAATAGGTTTGACAGAATGTGTGTGTTAGTGGTACAGAAGGCAGAGAACATGGCTTCCCAGGCAGTTGCCCACCTTTCGTTCAAAACACTGATTAGAGTAGTAAGAAACAAGTACGAATGAGGCGAAAAAAGTAAACCGTTGGGTTCGTGTTAGCATTCGTCCCAAAAAGAAAGTTAAAGTACCAATATTACACTATTGCGGATATTCAAGGACACTCTCATGTACCCTGACGGTGTTTGACTATTTGATTGGTTAGATGACCGTTATTTAGGGGGATGTTTAGTTAAATTGGAGGGGAAAATAAAATAACTTAAAGCGAAAATACATCGTGCGTGCAGCACACACACACACTAATATCGTTCTCGCAGCCACCCTCTCCTCCCCGCGGATGCACTTGCCATAAGCTTTATATATAAGTTTTAAATTACACACCAGTAGCAGCAAATGGTGGGGGGGCCGGGGGGGTTGGTGGGGGTGGTGTCATGGGTGATGATAAAATGCACATTTAAAGTTAAGGTTAACACTGTGATGCACTTGGGTGGATGCACAAATACATTTATATATTATTTCAATGGGGTTGTGGATGCGATGAGTGGGAGTGGGCTTGGAAATATTGGTCAGTCTTTCAATGTATATGCTATATATGTATATATGCTGTCATGTTGTTTCATCTCGCGAACGCTTCGCTTTACGGGAGGGTGGATCGAGGAATGACTTGAATGGGGGATTAACGCAACCCTGCCAAGGTGCTTAAAGGCGCTCCAGGCTTTAAGGTGGTGAGGTTGTTTGAACAATAAATATAGATTTAACTGCTTTGTTTCCTTGTAAAACAATATTGCTGGGGGTGTTTTATTTCGAAGTGTTTTTGGTCAGTTAAACTTATTTTATAAGCCATCAAGAAGAATTTACTTCACCAGCAAAATAGGACCCAGACATCTATTTACCTTGGTGAATACAATGTGAAGCCCACTTAGAACCAATGGGCTCCCCACAAATGGCTCTGAATATCGAAATATAGATAAGGACCAGCTATCAACGCATTGATAGAATAAAAATTGGCATTGCCGTAGAATGAACGTAATAATTTATCAAAGTTTTAATAAAGAAAAAAAAATGTTCGAAGATTTAGTATACTTATGGCTATCCAAGATAAATTCCCTGATCACAGATTTTTAGGAGACGCTTGCACACACCTCAACAATAACAACCTTGGTGCTAAGGTTCTTAAAAGCCAAGCACTACTGACAGCTAGTGTTTAGTAGTCGACCAAGGTGACTGGAGGAAACGTGTGCCTTGCAATAATTACCCCCATTCTGCGTGAGAGCGCTAGGGAAACACTAAATCACAGTTGTACAAATTGTATGAATCTTGATAATGATTTTCCACATCTCATCACCACCTTTTTTCCTGTGGTTTCCCCCCTTTAAGCACCTTGGAGCGGAGAAAGGAAGGAAATTATATGGCGAACAAATGCTTCTTCCCTTCCAGCTTATTTTCCTCTCTTGAGTTCTGTCTTTTGCTAGGCTCACTTAAGGTGATGTATTTGTTAGTCTACTACCATTATTATTATCCTCATCATCAATTAGGTTAAACCTTCTTTACCGAATTGGGCCGAATTGAGAGGGTCGAATTAACAGTGACACAGTGGGATTTTGTTTTCAGTTTTTGTTTTCATGTTTTTCCGAAATTCGTTTTCTATACAGGGATTCCAATTTTCATACTTTTTCCTACTTAGTTTCGCTTGTTAAAATAACGATTTTTCTTTTTGCTTCTTCTTCTTCTTCTTCGCGTTTTCCAATTATTTCTCTTCCGCTCTGACTCGCACGTTTTTGTTTTGTTCGTTTTGTTTCCTTTACTTTAAATTAATATCACTCTGCTCTACTACACGACTACATATGGTTGGTGTGGTTCTAAAGGGGATGGGGTTGGATTTAGGGTTGCGGAGCTGGGGGATGTAAGGGAACCGCCAATCCTGTAAAAGGATTCGCTCTCTCTCACACACACACACATACACACACGTACACGGACACGCATCCTTTTTTCCGCTAAATAAGAAAAGAAACACCGCGTGCATCTACTTAAAACACCGCCGAGTGTGACGCGAGTCATTGCTAGCTCTCCTAATGGGGGGGGCGAGGGTTTTTATATTAAGGATTTCGTTCTTCTCGTGTGACTATAATGAACGGGATGTTACGTACGCGCGTAGACATACGTAGTCCGTTTCTTTTTCCTCCCCAAAAAAAAAACCCCAGAACCTATCTACATATGCCACCTCTTCAGGGATAGACGTGGCAGAGAGTACGTGAGGGGACTACACCCTGCGGAACGTCATTCTGCCATCACACTACCGCTCACGATCACGAACAGCCTCTGCATCGACCGAGACCCAGAACAGAGCATCATCAGCTTCCTTCTTCACATCGGGGATTTCAGAGGGTGTTGTGTTGGGGAGATTGGGAAAGGACTCTCACACACTACAGCAGCGGCGAAAGGGATGACGTGACAGGACCTTCGGCGGACAGTGGCGGTGGCGGTGATGGTGGTGGTGGTGGTGGTGGTGGTACATCGCCTGCGTGACCTCCTCCACCTGCATTATGCCACCCTCTACCAGAATCTTCTTCCACTTCTTCCACCAACAATCCTCAGCTCGCCGTCAACCAACTGCCGAAGCTACTGCTCGGGATGGACGTCCTCCATCCGAAGACCACTAGCGAAATGGCCACCAGCAACAACCCTACCGATCGGGTCGTCGCACAGGTCGGTGCAACCGCACCATTGTTGTACGTCAGCTCCTCGTTCTTCACCACCTCGTTCGGGTGCTTGTCGTACTCTTTCGTCTTCTTGGTCGGTTTGCTCTGGCCCGGATGCACATTGGACGGTGGACTGTTTATGTTGTAGTTATGGTTATTAAGGTTACCGTTACCGTACAGACCGCCGGACCCGCCCGATCCCATCCCCGTCCCGCTGTTGATGGACGTCCGGGGCGGGGACGCAGTGTAGTGGTGGTTGTGTCGCCCGTTCACTCCGATGATGGCAGGCGTTGCTGGCGGTGGACGTACGTGCGGTGGTAGATGCGGTGGCTGCTGGTGCTGCTGGCCATCGTTCCACACCGGCCAGTTGACGGTGTTCTGCACGATGTTACCCTGGCTGGTGTTGATGGCCGGTGGCAGCAACCGCGAGTTCGGATCGAACGCATCGATCGAGATGGTGTTGTTGGTGTTGATCGACACACCGCCACTGCTGGAACCATCGTGCGAGTGGCTGCTGCCACCACCACCGCCACCAATGACCGTCCCATTGGATGGCAGGTGGCCATGGTGCTGCTGCTGCTGCTGGTCATCCGCACAGCACACCTTGAAGACGACCTTCATGTTGTCGGTGGTACAGCGACCGCCTATCCGCCGATGCAGATCATCTTTGGACGAGGTCGAGATGAAGTAGTAATCGTTGCCCGGTAGGAACTCGAGACCGCCCGGCTGTGGCGTGAACGGCCGGAACGTGATGGTGAAGAACATCAGCTTGTTCGGTTTGTCGCAGATTGCGATGATCCGCGGATCATGGTTCGTGATGCGACACGTCTCGTACTCCACCTTCGACACGTTGTAGATGATGTACTTTTCCGTCTCGTTGTCGAACGTGCCCGGCTCGTACACCGGGCAGATGATATGCACCTGATCGTACTCGAACTGCGAGTTGCCCTTGTTCACGTCGATGATGTGGTCGGTGTTGTCGATCCGGAAGATGCTGTTCGTCGTGTTCCAGTGCATGTAGAACGTTTTGGCACAGTGCAGCACGGTCGGTTGCAGTGCGACCAGCTGCAGCGCAATCACGAGAGCGATCGTCAGGGCAGGGCTCGTACCGAGCCCGGGCAGGCAACATCTTAACCGGGCGTTTACATTTCTGTACCGACGGCGCTTGGTGGTGAGTGTGTTACTGTCATCCTCTCGGGGTGCTTCACTGTCCAGCTCCAGTGCTCTACTGCTCCTTCTTCGCCAGCCACCGGTACTGCTACTGTTGCTGTGGACTGTCGTCGTTCGCCTCTGCCACCGTCGATGATGGTTGCGGCCATTTGTTGTTGCTACTGTTGTGGTGGTGGTCGTCGACGACGCTACTATTGACGCACTACTTCTACATCGTCGCCGATCGATGGCATCTGTGTCTGCTACTGTCAAAGCCATACTGCTGCTGCTGCTACTATAGCAACCGTTGTCGCTGTCACTTTTCCTACTGTGATGATAATGGTGCCGGGTTTTCATGCTGTCTGCATATCACAACAGCACGCCACACCTTTTTTTTTTCTATTTCCCCAAATGTTCACTCTTCTACGTTTGTCTCCGGCGCGATCAAACACACGATCAACGATCACTAGCTTAACCGATGACAGCTGTCATCGTCTGACGGTGTTTGCTTGCTTGCTTATCAACCGGAACAGCAGTGTAGCAATCGCGGCACACAATCATCCATTGCGGTTAGCATTCTGCACACAGCCACACACTAATTCACCAAAACTGTCACGCAGTAGTATCCCAAAAATGTCAAGCGGGTTCCGCTGTTTTATTCCCGCTTTCCCGTCAAGAAACCAAACACACCACACAATTTGATGAGGACGATTGGTTGTGTTTGTGTGTGTTTTTTTGGCGGAAGGCGGCACAGATTGCATATGTTTATCGTATCATCCGTACAAGGCCGCCGTCGTCATAGCACACCACCGACGTGAGATTTATGCTGAGTGCTTTCCGTTGTTTCTCACACACGCACGCACGCACAGAGGCGCCACACAAGAGAAGAAACAGCAGGCAGGAAAAAATAATGCTCGTCACACCACCAAATCAAGCCGACATTCTTCACACAAATAAAACAAGCGCCGGCAGGAACGATAAATTGAATTTTCGTTCGACGCGAGTTTTTCTCCTTTTTTTCTTGCTGCCGATTGGTTGTATTTTATTTCTTCACTTCCGCCACCACTATGGCATTCGCACTTTTGCCAATTTTAATCTTGCTTCCTTTATTTCACCAACAATACGGCACACGCACATATATATTCATACTAAAAAGGGACCGAGAAGAAACAATAGTGATTAAAAAAAAACTGCTTAATACACTCACGCGCTTCACGCACGATATATACACATACGCACGGACACATGTTTCACTACACATGGAAGGGCGCACACAAACACACCGTGCATGTGTGCATTGTGTAATTCTATTCTTTTTCCTTCCGCTATGTACATTGCATAGCACACATACACCAAATTCAACCCGCGACTATAGCACACGTACATAAAGCGCACATACACCAGTGTTAAGTGAGGCAGCACAAACAAACAAACGCACCGGCTGTGTGTATGAGAGAGAGCGAGAGATAGCGATGCGTACGTAAAACACACTCAAATATTTTCGACCATTTTCTTTTAGGCTTTTATTCCACGGCACTTTACACACGGCCTGCTTTACAAATTATTTTCTTCTCTTTGCATTGAACAGAACTTAAATGCACAATGTGCCGGTAACAACACAACATCGAGGCGGGTGTATGTGTGAGGGTGTTTGGTGTGATGATGCACACACACACACACACAATTCTCATTCACGCTCGCACGTACAGAGATACATACACATACGCGTACGCAGCACGGGGGAGACAGAGAGACAGAGAGAGCAAAAGAAGAATACCACACATATGCACACGTACGCGGGCCGCCACACACTTCCTCAATTATTCTTCTTTTCGGGGCACTAACAACATTCTGCCTCTTCTTTTACCTTCGTTGCTCTCCTCTGTTGCGAGACGTGAGTCGTCGCCGCTACTCTCACTTCTCACTCTAGCACACGCTCATCGGCGGTCGCTCACTCACGCACGGTCGCTTTGTGTGTACGTGCGTGCGAGTGTGTGTTTTAATTTAGGCCTCTTTTTTGGTACGCTTTTCCTACTTGAAAATAAAAACACACCAGTGTAACACGGCACACACTCACAGCACACTTTACAACAAAAAAAAAACACCCAAAGCTCAAGCTGGCTTGAGTGTCATTCTTTTTCACCTCCGGTGTTGTACGGATATTTCAAGCCGGATTGAAGTAAATTATTCTAATCCACCTACGGCGATCCTCCTATTTCGGGTTTCTCGCTATGTTTTGTATGATTTTAAAAGCAGCTGGGTTAGTAACATAAGCAGCATAAATCATTTACACCTCCTTTTACACTAACACACGCTGTGATCCTGTCGCACTTTCTCAGAATCAGGAAAAAATACACAACACAGGGGAAAAAGCGAAAAGCCGAAAAACAAAATCCAATTTATCACGCAACCCACGGCGGACCCACAGCGGCCACTTACACTCTCCCTGTGAGTGTGTGTATGTTTCTCACGCTCGTTTTTTATTCACTCGTTTGCTTCACTCACAAACTTCTTGCAAGACTCTGTTGACAGAAGAATTAATTTTTTGATTTTTTTTTGAGTGCGCTACACACACATTTTCGGAAATCACGACGCGACGCGGTCGGTCTAATCGCGATCTTAGCACGCACGCACGCACGCACGAGCATGTAAATTCCGCTGATCATACGATGTAAGATGGCATCCAAGCAACAACCGAGCAGCAGCATCCAACAACAAAAACACACAATCCAAGTAACCGCTGCGAGAGTGTGTCCCGTCGTCGATATCGAAAGGCCCGGTTTTCAAGATCACACCAGACAACGGACAACTTGCAAAACCAGTACCTTTTCCCTGGCCAAACTTAAAACCGTCCGACCGTCTGGGAATGTGTGGTGTCTTTCGCTAGTTCTGCGACCACTTCCCTGTTGTTCTCTTTCTCGCTTCCCTCGCGCACACACGCACACACACTTTACATCACCGCGTTAACCAACAAATCATTTATCGAACAATTCACACTGGACTTACGTTTTTTTTTTCTTTTCGCTTAGAACACACCGCCGGCGGCCAAAACAGGCTCTTGCACAATAGACCGGTGAACCGGACACGAAAAATCGGTGAACTTTGCTTCACGCGACACGGCTCGTTGTCGGGTGTTTTTCCTTCACCCACACTCCCCCCGCAACGCACTTGTCTGCTATTGTTTTCGTTTTCCCGTGCGTGAAAAACGGCCCGAGTACACAACAGCACGCACAACCGTTCGGCGCGACGTTCCGAATGCAAGTGAGCATGTGGGTGTGCGGCAACCGTGCGAAGAAAACATTTTTACGTACGGTGCCGAAGTCGGTTCGATGCGTGAGCGTGTGTGTGCGCGCGGATCCAACACGGAACGTTGATTAGCGTGCGGGTGAACGGCATCGCACGCTATCGCCGTCTCAGTTCGAGCAGTGCACGAAGCCGATCGAGCAGCGGCCGAAGTGAGATGTTCATAAGGTGAGTTACACACTGTGCCGTTTCAATTTGTGCTTCTCACTATGGAACGTTCCTAGCGGACGTTCCGCGATTCGGGAAGTTTGATGAAAAATTGTGTGCCGCTCGGTTTTTGTATGGGTGTGCGTGATAGGAAACGGTACCGAAAACAACCCGAAGAAACAAACGATGTGTGTACGGCTGCATGTGTGTGTGTGTGAGATGGGAAAAAAGCTTTCCCTCACACTCGCACCCCTTGGTCAACTGTCTCGCTCGCTTGCAAGCCGTTTCCTGTACATCGCCGTGCTGGATGAATCATTTCTTGATGCGGTTTTGTTCTTCCCGACGGGAAAAGCGCCACAGACTCAAGATCATAAAACATGTTCGGACGAGGTTTTTTTTATCAAGAAACATCACGATCGAGATGCAACACCAGCTTATCTTGAGGCTCGGTTTGGACAGTTTTCGTCTTGCAAAGCGATAAGAGAAGTTTTTTTTCTCACAGGTGTAATTTATGCCTTTAGCAAATGAGTAATCAGCATGGCTCATCCGAAGCATTCCGAGGAATCAATTCCGCCCCGAATCCGGACTCTGCCTTAACCAACTTCATAAGGAGTAAGATCTAAACTCCAAATTCTTGAAGGTGTTTATTATATTTTGGCGTGAGATAATCAAAATGACTCCATAAAACTGCTCGCGTGCGTACGGAGTTGCGTAAAGTTCCTCGTCCCAAGTCTGGAGAACCTTATAAATGCGTGATTGGGCCTCATCTTCCCAAACAAGCAAACTCAGCTTACTCCTTCTGTCGTTAAAAAAAAAACAAGCCCCAAAGTGTCGCTTGATCGTTTTAACGATTTTATCCTTGACAGATTCTTGGTCGATTCTCGCCGTCACGTCAACTACCCTTACCGGGAAGTAGTGTGACGTGCTCGGAGGGCGCTGATTTTGTCACTGATTGGGCCGCCAGCCACCGCAGCAAACCCATAAAAGAAACGTTCCACTTCCGGGTTCCGGAAGCTACCTCACGTAACCCAAAATTAAGCTCACGGAAACCAGTACAAACGAGCCCGGGCAGGACGGGCCATTTTCCCGCGGGCGCAACCAGAAAAGCGGAGTGTCTCCCGTTGGACAAAATCCTTCACTGCCCGCTACTACCACTATTTGCCGTAATAATTAAAGTCTTTATCGTTCGCAACGAATCACCGCCGCTTGGGTCCTCGCCCACCCATTGCCTAACCCTAAATAGGGTCTTGCAGGAAAATGGCCCCCCGAAAAAAAGGGGATCAGGAAAATGTGTCCTCCAACGTCGATGAAGTGAAGGTACCTGGGTTTTTTTACCCCACCCCACGACTGGACTCCCGGAGTCTCAGCACTCAGGTTAGTCAGAATCGATTTTCTGATTAATTTATGCTCCTGCGTTGTCGGTGTAAAAGGAACGCCACCGTATAGAGCCGGCCCCGTGTTTGCAACAATTTAGTCCTCCGAGACGGACTGCTGTTTGCTGAAGAAATAAAATTAGCCAAACACAGGCCCGGGCCCGGTGGTGCAGTTTTCATCGAACCTCTAGGAACCTGGTGGATTACTCGGCTCCAGAAATGGCCAATGGCCGGGGCGCACCAGCAATCGCATCATCGTGGTCGGATCGTTTCGTTGATTATAGACATTACCCGCTGCACTAAATCGGATATCCCGGACATTGCTTGAAGGTGGAGGTGGTCCCCCCCCCCTCCCCCCGGTTTTCCGCTTTTCCATCTGCCCACCCATTACTTTCGGTTCTTCGGGGGTTCCGGTATTACCGAAAGGAAGGAAGTATCGATTTAGGAACCCCGCAAAGACCCTCCAGGGCTTGGACTTGGATGGTCAGGCGTGGTCAGGAATCATCAGACTCTGGATGATTACGGGCTTCCTTAAATGGTTTACGAGCCACTCACCGACGGACGATTCACAGCCGATCGGGTACGCGCCGCAAGATGGATTGGAGGTCCTTTTGACGAAGTCCTTTTACGAAGTCTTTGCAATCGCATCGATGAAACATCAATTTTTAGCTAACGGATCTCTTTCTATTTCTTCACACTGGAACAAACTGGAAATCCTTCAGCAAGGAAAAGAAAAACATGTGGAGGCGGAAAAAGAGCAATATCCAACAAACAAACACACATTTTTACTAGACCTGGTGAGTCCAGCAAGAAGGACGCAAGGAAAACATGGGACGAGAGAGAGAGAGAGATCCTTTCCAGTCAATTACGTCAATTTATACATTGACCAGCAGTAGTGGGGTACGCGCGTAGACGTATTTTTGGCCCCCGTAAATGGCAAACCGACCATTAAGAAAACCCGAAAAGGTCTCCCTCCCTCCCGCCCAATGCCATGGCAGACGGGCATTGGTGATGGGCTTTTGCTAGACCGGGTTTTCTCATTTTCCTTCTATTCATTTATTTTTCTAACTTTGGCAATGGAAAGCACGAAATGGAGCCGTCTTGCTTTCATGGTTAAAAGGGGGCGCATAACGAGCCGAAGAAGAAGCTCCCGAATGTCTGTTTGCGTAAATCATTTTTCGAGAAGATGTGCGTTTGTGTGTGGCAGATTTTAATTTAAGTTTTTCTTCTTGCTTCTTTTTTATTACGAATCTATAAGGCCTTTTATGGTTGAGAACTTTTATTTGATTTCATTCAAAGGTATTTCATTAATGAAATTGGTCAATGGCGACACAACCCACACACAACAAACAGATAATTGATTACATTTGCAAACACGTGTGTTGTTAATAAGGAACTTTTACTTTTTGTGTAATCACCCTTATTTGCTAAATGTTATTTTAAGGATAATAAAAAATAATCAAATTGGTTTTGGAAGTTTAAATAAAAAACAAAGCATCTATAGCTTTTAAAAATATAAATAAAAGCTTATGAAAGACAAACTAAATAAGATAAATAAACAATGAAAAAAGTGAGTGAAAAGGAACAAAAAACAGTTTAAGCTATAAGTCAACGTAAAACAAGGAAAAAGAGAGAAAAATAAACAAATAAAAAAGACTTCAAAATAAGAAAATAATACATTCTTTCCTCAAATCAATCAGGAAAAAACATAACAAGAAAAAATTAAATGAATGAATGAATAAAAAAAATAAAAATATCATAAAATAACAAAAAGGTATGTATAAGAATAATGTAGCTTAAGGAAGAAGGGTTAAAAGTCAGTGGAAAAAGAAAAAAAATTGCAAGTCAAATGAATTTGTTGTAAAGAGTAAAACAAGACATAAATTTAGAAAAACAAAATATTAGAGAACAAAGTATCTACAAGAGGAATTATTAAAAATATTTAAAAAGCGTTAGCAATTTATTTTAGTTCAAATCAAATGCCATCATTATATCCCACATTTTTCTAACTATAATTTTGTCTTTTTTCTTTGTAATGTTCATTCATTAATTTTTTTTAACTTGTTTGTTTCGTTCAATTTTTTGTTTGTATGTTTGTTTGATGTTTTGTGATGTTTTATTATTGTCTTTCCCTTTTTTCCTTTCGATTTATTTTACTAGTAATTGACTTACGCTACTACGAGATTTTATATTTTATTGTGAGTTTTTAAGCACATCCAAATCATGTTTGAGAAATTTAGTGCTCTTTACCTCTAAAATTAGCACCGTTTAGCTCATGTTTAATAAACTACAGACTAGAGTCGATATTCAATTTAGCTATAAATATTTCAGACCCATCGGATATGTTAAGTGAATTCTCCCGAACAAATACATATACCGAAACTACTGTTGAAACGTTTTTTTTCTTTCGAAACGCAAACAACAATTTGCTAACCTTTCTTCCGTGCAATCTAAAATGTGTAGCATTTGAAAAATTCAATCGCAAATACCGTACCACCGATTACGACCAAATAGGTTTAGGTTTAATTTTCCAATTATTTTAAACCCCGTGCTCATACCAACGATACCCGGGCGGATGTTTTTTTTCCTCCCCCAGCAGGTTCTTATTAGCGATAAAAATGGCAAACACACAGCGGCCACACGCACGCAATGCTCGCCAAGAAGGAAGGTGTCTTCTCCGTACGTTGCCGTGACTAAGCTGGTTGACCGGCGAGAGGAGCGCCGAGTAGGGTTCGCTAAATAAATGATGATGACTGGACGCAAGTACCCAGCCTGCCAAGTAAACAGTTTTCCGTCCGATCCAGCTCCACCGGCCGGGAGTGGGCTAATGTAATCCGAGGACAGGGACGAAGCACCCTGGACATGATCGAGCATTTGGGGAGGTAGTGAGCGCGCGCTCTCTCTCTCCCACAGCAGAGCTCATTCATTCTTTGGTTGGATAAATGGTAAGGATCAAACGCCGCTCGGGAAAGGAAATCAAGGTGCGAGGACACACGCTCCGGCGGTAACGTAATTACCAAAAATCAATACTCCAGTACCGAAGCCCGGGTGCCCGAAGTGTCGAATGTGGAAGAGGCCACCGTCTTCGACTTCAACTTCATGTTTTCGCGCGTGTTGTGGCCGAGCGACGCGAACTTTCCCTGTTTGCTGTGTCGAACGAAAAAGTGATTAAGGATGCAAACTATCATAAATCATGCGATGTTGATGATTAAATTAAATTACTTTCGAGACCCATCCACGGTCTTCAATGGGCGCTACCGTCTACCCGGCAATCCCGGGCGGCGGGCTTTTCGGGAGGCCATTGATGATAATTTGAGCCATTTTTATCCCGCCCACCGCTCGTTGACTCCTCCGGTCTAGGGGGATCTTTTATGCCCTGCACGTTTTCACGCTCACTGGGGAGCCGGGGCCAAATCCTGGGCCTTTCCCTCCTCGATTTCCTTACTACTACTTTGAAGCATTTCCTTGAGCCCCGATCCGAACGAAAAAACGAGTGTGTGAGAGCAAAAGTGCGAACCGAAACGAGATGGAAGTGTGGAATGAGAGCCTTACCAGGCCTGGAATGTAATTTGCATACGGGAGGAAAATTATTAAAATCCAGCAAACAAAACCAACTTCCAACAACCAGTGGCTAAGCGTTCTGGCACACACAATCAGTATCATCATCCGCCCGGGCACCGACGCCATCATCATCATCATCATCATCGCGTTAATTTATACCATTAACGTGTGTGTGTGAATGCGAGTGGCGAAAAAATCCTACTCGGAGAACATTTCTATGTCCTTTGTGTGCCTGTGTGTGCGTGAAAATAGTTTTATAGAACAATTTTTTTTCTTCTGTAATGCACCACGAGACACATAATAGTGAGGAATAAATTGTTCCATGAAATTCATGTAAGCGCTTCATTGTAAATTAAATTGTTGCACTGAATGTAGCATTTTTCTGCTGCTGGTACACCACAAAAATGGGAATTACAACAGGACAGCGGGCAAATATTTCTAAATAACTGAAATGATGTTCACATGTTCCCATTAATTGATTGATTTTTTTTATTAATGTATTTTGTTTTGTGATATGATTATGTTGCTAATGTTTGTAACATGTTTTTCATATTTTTTTAATCCTTTTTTCATGCGTCGACATATATTTCAACATTGGATAGAGCACATTGGAAATTAGAAATACTCTGCATAAGTACGAGTAAACCCAGCTTTGATTTTAATGCTGATACCAACTGGCATACAGTGGTGGTCATGAATGTTAAACTTTATTGTTGCGCCTGGTAAAATGAATAGCTAGAAACAGCGTCAAAAATGAATAAAAATCATAAATGGCTTTATTTAATTAAAATCTGTGCTGACACTTTTAGCTATGTTATAATCACTTCTTAACTGAAGAAATAAAGTCTTAGTTAAAGAAATCTTTGAAACTATCTTTTTATTCGATTTTAATGGCCTGCCCGTATCGCTTGTCCAAACAAATTGCATCGTAGTTGCAAGAATTTAGCTATGAAAATTATAAGATATCCGTTCCACACACCACACTACCACCAACACAGCAACAGAAAGCAATAGACCCGGACCAAATCATCAATACAACCTCCACAATAGACATGAACAACCACACTGCAATCTCCACACACCGACAACCGAGCATGCCCGGGATAAGGCAGAATAACAGGGAGGAAATGCCTTGTTAATATTTGTGAATTTGTAATCGTCAACACATGCGGTGTTGACAATACGGCGTCATGCCGTAATACTGGAATTATAAATAAATAAATAAATAAAATTATAAGATTTTTCGAACAAGTAAATTGGAAATTTCTTTTTTTCAAGTAGAGCTGCTGAAGCCTTTAAACGCATTAAACTGCTTTTCCAGAACAACAACAATCTCTGACAAAAATAAATATCTTTTAAACTCTCCAAATATTGAATCTTCAAACCGGTATTATGTTACTGGATTTCTTTGCAGAATACATCTTTTATTGAATTTTTTCACAGAAAAATTCTATTCCGAGGTATATTAGCGTATAATAATTGTTTTCTGTTAAATTTCATAATTAAAATAGAGCACCTTAACGTAGCTACAGTTTAGCTGCCTAGCTGACGTCAGATGAATACCCAATGGGTTTACATTTTAGTAGCTAAATTCCTATTCTAATTGCATACCACATTACGCTATATAATGGACCCTTTATTCAGCTAGTGTAGATATACACTGATGGACAGAATAATAAGATCACTCATGAATATATTGTTTGAAGCGATACTATAGGAGCGATAGCTCCTGTCAATACTTATATAAAGAATTCTGCAATAAAAAGAAAAAGCATTAGCAACGCCCTTTTCTCAAAAATTCTAAAACAACTGCTAACCTAACTAACCTTCACAGCAACCGACCTTACCATGGGCTATTAGTGCTTACAAGAGTAACGAAGAGAAACTCTAAAAAATTCCTATTTTTAATTTAAAATTTAAAGAAAGGTTTTCAGAGCTCTGCTTTCGTCAGAGTCGGTATCAGACAGCCTTGGAATTTCATGGATTTGTGATAAGATTTACACAACAAACTAAATAGATTAATAACATAACGGTACCATAACCTCATTCCTTACACTGTTTTCAAATTAAATGAACTTATTGTATTGCCCATCACTGTATTTTATTTACTTTAAAACAGTGAAACATTCTTCAGTAAATCAATGTTAAATCATAGCTTAAAAAAATGAGCAAAGGCTGAGTTTTGATTATGATTATGACCACTCACTGTATGCTAAATGAAATGGAATAAATCTATGGTTTTCTAAAAACACTGTAAAATTAAATGTAAACTGAGCACAGAGCACCATCCAAAACTGCTCATAAACTGCACTTTTAATACAAACTATGTTGTCACACTCACCATTAATCCCATTTTACAGATTTTGTTACGGAAAAACAGATAAAAAAACCCTTCCCGAAACTATATTTTATCGTCCGAAAGTAACAAAAACTGTCGCCACCACTGTCGTTCCCGGTGCCCGGTGGTAGAGAATATTTTTATTGCTACGACAAGCAAAAAAAAAGGGAGTAGAAACAACATTCGACTAGAAGATGAAATGATGGTGGCCATCATTTCGTTTTTTTCCTCCAGTGATGTTGTAGAATTGTGCGTACTAAAAATGAAGTGCAAAATTCCCTCCCCAGTCCCCAGGTTGACGCCTTGCTTTTTTCCTTCCCGTTCCATGTTCGACCAGCAAAATTTGCCAGCAAAAGTTGTAACGGAACACATCGTCATGTAATTATTTCCGTTCCGTTTTTCTCCATTTCCCTCGCGTAGAGCGTGCGGTGTGGCCGGATTGCTGTCGGTGTCGGTTTTAGGACTTCTCGAAGCACCACCAGCAGCTCGTCGTACTGCAGCGCTTCACCTCGATTGCATCCCACAAATTGCAATTTCTTCGCGATGCCACGTGTCGCGAAAAGGGAAGCGAAAGTCAACCGCATACACCGACGACGACCGAAAGTCCTCGGCGAGTCCTCGTCAACAAGGATGAAATACAAAAAAAGAATACCTACCATAGAGTAGAATGATTTCTCGGGTTGTTTCTCATGCAATGCGTAATGCGAATGGGGTTGGTCGAAAGAAAAACTCTCCAAAACCCGGTAAAGCACACGCACCTTTTTGCCTGGCATTGCTTGCCAGCCCGGGACCGAGCAGCAGTCGATGCCAGTTTCTTGCATGCTCAAAAGGGCCTCGGGTAATTATCGCAACCGAGCTGAGCGGTTTCGAGTTGCACACATGCAAGACTGTTTGTGTGTGTGTGTGTATGTTGAAAGGAAAAGAAAAATGTAAGGAAACACATCACCGTTTGAGCCAAGCGTTATACACCACTCGTACAAACCGAAACCGTGCCGGAAAAGTTGACAAATTGGACGAGGGAACAACACACACACACGCACACACCCCATTCCCTGGCTTATCATATGTGGGGAAAATGGTCCGGGAAATCACATACGCACGTAAACGCAAACACATATGAAGGAGAAAGAGGGCTCCCTTCGCGTTCCACCTGGCACCTGGCTGGAAGGATTTGTTGCCCACGCCAGAAGGAAAAACGCAACGCAACGTCGCTGCAACTTGCAACTGCGTCAGTGCCAGTCCGTTTTGCACTTGGTAGGATGCCTCCTTCCCAAGGGTGCGTTGGGTGGGGAAAAAGGTGGGCTGGGAGACTGTTTTACGCAGCAAAACCAAAACAAACACGTGCAGCATTAATTTGGGGTACAGAATAGGAGTTGCAAAAAAGAAGGTGTGAAAATATTTGGGGAATTGAAGATTAAATCATGAGAAAAAAACGGTTAAATTTTTTTAAGGTTACAAAAAGATAGTTATTTTAAGCAATTTTAAAAATAAGCAGGATAAATTGGCTCAGAAAAGGGAGGTTCATCGCTTGCGTTGAAGTCTCCTGCAACGCTTGGCGACTGTTATTAGCGCATTGGTATTTGTCTTTCTTTTTTTGTATGCAAATACTCAAATATTTACATCTTGAATCATTCATCATTTGTGTCTAAATTAACCGGATGTGTGCGTGTGTGTGTGTGTGTGTGGTGACATTTCGTGTTCGGAATGCATTTTGTTCCCCGGTTTGCATCCCAATAATGCAAATGATGCTTTTTGCAATGCGAATGAGTGGTTTATGAATTTTCGTGTTGGTTGCTGCTGCCCATTGCCAGGTGTGGTAATGTTTATTCATCTCGTCTTAGTCATTTGGGAAGGTGAGAATTTAAATTGTTTACGCTTTTATTACCATGTTTAGTGTAAGAATAGATTAAGAGGAATTTTTAATTTATGATGGGCGTTCGATTTTTTTATTCTTTAGAGACGTCCTAACCAAATTATTTAAAAAAAATATTTTGTTTAGTATTACCATAAACTTTTAAAATTATCTTCGTTTTATCCTTTTTTAAATAGCAATACTGCCAGTTAATTAATTTAAGCTTGTTTTATGAAAGTTTTGAGTCAACTCCATGTTCATTAAATCTTTGTTGAGTTTGGTATGCAAATACAAAAAAAAATTGTTTAATATTAAAAGTTCAAGTATTCTATAATCAAAATAACTATTTCGATTAAATAATGATAATCGTTAAATTGATTTTATTAGTTTCTCTCGCATTGCTGTCCTTTTTCTTCTTATTTTTGTTCTTCTTTCTGCTTTCTTCTTCTTCTTCTTCTTCTTCTTCTTCTTCAGCATCATCTTCTTCTTCTTCCACTTTTCATTATCTACTTTTTCTCCTTTATCTTCTTTTCCAACAATACTCGACAGTCTTATTTGAAAATAAATCTTCACACGGCTGGTTCCGGGGACTCAAATCCCATCCAGACCGCTTTCCCGTCTGACTTCTTTACTATGGATAAAATTAAGTCATAGCAGGCCAGAAATGGCAGGCCGAGATCTCTCCGAGGCTTTGTAGTGCTGTGGAAGAAGAAGAATATATATTATCTTTACTAAGCTCATAATATACTATGCTGAACTGGTCCCACCAAGACTGTTTGAACGTGTATTTATAAGAATTTAATTTGACTGTCTTTTAAAATTAATTCAGTTCAGGAGGTTCAGGGTTGTAACATTTTTATCTAGCTCGAACTAAATTTATTTACGGGTGACTTGATCTCGTCTATTCTTTGAGAAAGATTAACGGATCATTTTATTATTTTTTGAAGATGGCTCTTTCTGATTGTGGTAAACTCAAAATTAATCGAACAATACAAAAAAGTTAAGTAATAGAATTAAGGAAAACAGAAGATGATTCAATCCGATCGAAGATAAATATTGCTTCCGGCAAAAAAAGAAGTATTTTTAAAATAGAAATTAAGCCAAATAACAAAAAAATAAATAAATCAATATTAAAATGCAGAACAATCTATGAAACGATGGGAGAGCTATTGAAGAAAGCCAGAATTAGCATGCCAAGACTTCTTTAAAATAAATAACCAAAAAAGAATAGGAAGGTCCTATTAAAAGAAAACAAAGCGTAAGAAAATCAACAAAAAATCAAGGCGCTCGGTGGGATCCGTTTGAAATACTTTATTATGAGCCAAGCCTTTTAAACATAGTCAAAATTCTATAAACAAGTCTCTCTTCTTCTGTCGTTTTTCTGGGAACACGCTACCCTATCGTGGAGATCTATCAGTGTATCTATTAAAAATTTCTTAAAGAAAAATGCTCCAATTACTCATAGCCCACAATCCTGTTTGCAAAAAGTACACGCTCCTATCTGCAATCGTACTATTGATGTATGTGTGTACAAAAAACCAAACGCTAAAAACAAACACCCCGAAGAAGACAACTCCACGTTCGAGGGGAGAAAACAAGGTGGGTTGAGGGCAAAACCGAGAGCAAAAAAAAAGCCCCCACGAAGGTGTGAAAAGGTACTTTTCGTTCGGTTCGAAAACGAAAACACGGTGCCCATGATGGTACCGGGCGGGCAGCATACAGCAGGTCCCAGCACGGTGCGTGGTTGTTTTCGCAGGCAGGCAGCATTTGGTTTCAAACGGCAGCAGAGTGACAGGCAGCTCCCGGGGCGGCCCAACACGGGTTTCCCTGGACGGGTGAAGGAGGCGGACGAGTGGGGCGAGTTTTGAAAAAGGACAGGAATGTAGCAGCAGCAGTAGAAGAAATCCGATATGGAGAATTTGAGGCAAAAATAGAAAACGCAAAACCCCTCGCCAAAAAAACAAACGCAAAGGGTTGTCCTTTCCCTCGTTCTTTCTCTCTCTCTCACACACACACACACAGCCAGATGGAGTGATGCATCGTAAGGGTCAAAGGGAGAAGAGACCCGCAGAACCGATCAACCGTGACTCGAAGGGGGTGGGGGCACAGGCACACACACACACGGACGGAGGAAGTGCAGAAGTGATGCAGTTCTTCACTTGCATGTGTATTATGCGTTTTTCCTTTTGTTTTTGGTTTGCAACCCTTTGCGTTATTTTTCCTTTTTTGCTCCTAACGCTTGCATCCATCACCAAATGCGTGTAGTTTCGCGTAATGCACCGCACCAGCGCCAACACACACACACACGGAGCAAAAGAAAACTGCATTAGGGTTGGGATGGGTTCAAACAACGCTTGCAGCAACGCTGCAACTCAGGAAGATGATGAAAAATGGGGCTTGCAAGTGTGTGCGTGTGTGTGTGTGTGTGGGCGGGGCCGGTTAGTTAGAGTGTGAGGAAAATTAAGAAGCAAACGCACAGGGAGTTGCACTAAATAGAGAAAAGCGTTAACAAGCGAGAAGAGCAGGTAAAACAAAAGATCCCAACACTAGGGAGGAGGGTGGAATGCCGAAGGTGGAGAGGGTGGCTGAAGTTTGGGGGGTCTGTAATTCGATCCTCCCTTTTTTGTGCGTACGTGTGTGTGTGTGTGTGTCTGGGAGAGTTTATCTGTTTCGCCCTCACACACTGGCTCACAAGTGAAAATGAGTTTCATAGGTTAAAGCTTAAAAGCGAGTCGGGCAACCAGTGTGTGTAGGGCAACCGACCTACCTGCCCAAATGCACCATCGTCCCGTGCAGTGTGTGTGTGGGGGGGGGGGGAAGGTTTGTGGGCAGTTTTAATCTTCTTTCGTCGCTTCCTCACTTTACATTTTGCACACACACAAAGTTTTTTTTGCATCCAACGCACAGGGAAGGAACGGATGCGTATGTCGGTAGTGCGAAACTTTGCATGATTGAAGGTGGTGCAGTTGGGTGTGCTTGCTAAAGTTCCCCCCACAGAGGGAACCCGAGAGCTCCCGAATCATGGGGAGGGAATGAGCTGCGAGCTAGCTGCTGGCCTGGACTGGACCCAATTTAAAATATTATATTTCATTTCATCATTGCAGCTCCGGTTTCGAGAGCTCTGCTTGGGTGTGTATGTGCTTCGGGGTTTGCGACAGAAAAATGTTTAAAAGTTTGTTGAAGGACAATATTGGTATAAATTGGTATCTTACTTGGTCTAAGAAGAACGATTATCGCATCGATCGGTGGGTCACCGCACCAAATATGCATTTAAAAGCAAACGAAGCAAAAAGTAAATTATATTTGCACAAATCTAAATGAGGTATAAACATTAATAAATATCAAATATAAGCAATTTTATGAAGCATAACTTGTTGCTTTAAGTGCTTTAAAGAAACTAAAAATAAAAAATGAATATAATGGATTAAAAACCAAATTTTCATATTCTGATGATGAAAAACAAATTGTTTCTAATGCAGCAAACCCGTTCTACGTGAATAGAAAATAACTTATTTTATGAATAACTTAATCAAATCAAAGATCTTCCTTTGCAGTACAGCCAGCTCAAAATTACAATGCAATTTTGTTTCATAAAATCCAGAGGAAAGGAAATTCAATTCAGGAATATTCCTTATAAGCTCATACTAGAAGATGTGCGGAAAGTCCCACCGCTATCGCTATTGACGATATTAAAATTAAATAAAAAATGTAGAGAACTAACAGTAAATTGATGTGTTATTATCGAAAAAGAGAACAATGGATTGAATATTTGCGTGCACCGTCAGACTCATATACAGTATCGGACAATAAAATAAGACCACCTAATATAGTGAATTGGGGCGGTTCGGTGGCTGAGCCGACAGCAGCGCCGGTCTTTGTACGGCAGGACCGGGGTCCAAATCCCATCCGAATCGCTGCCTCGTACGCAAATTTGATAACTTTGCTATGGGTAGAGGATTAAGTCACAGAAAGCCAGATATGGCAGGCCGTGATCTCTCGAGGTTGTAGTGGTGCCAATGAAGAAGAAGAATTACTAATGAATCGAGAAGGAATCCCGATTCCGATTCGACTCAACATAACAATGAGCCCGATTCGATCCGAAAGAATGATTCCGGCCAGTTACGAACTCTTCTTAATGAAGGACTCGTTTTTAACCCCTACCTCTCATTTAAGGACATTTTATCATTCCAGAGCGCGAAATCGTGATCCGGACTCGATTCCGGCTTCGGAGCGCTCTGGTGAGATCAGATTCGGCAAATGGTCGGAATGGATATCGATAACTACTGAGCAAACCAGAAATTGCATTAGAAAGAGACCATGTTACTGATTTTTTTCCGAACGTTATACCTATCTATAGAATCAAAAGCAATTATTCTACAAGTTGGTATTAAGGTGTATTCGAGACGAAGATGCTCAGAAGGATATTTGGCCCCGTATGTGTGGAAGGACAATGGAGGAGCCGCTACAATGACGAGCTCTACGAGCTGTACGATGATCTCACTATCGTACAGCGCATTAGACTCGCCAGGCTCCGGTGGGCTAGTCACTTCATGAGAATGACATCGGACGACCCTCCCCGTAAAGTCCTTTTAGGCCGTCCACACGGACAGAGAAGGCGTGGTAGGCCCAAATTGAGATGGAGTGATGGCGTTGATGCGTCCGCCAGAACGGCCGGGATAACGGATTGGTAGACGACGGCGCTAACCCGTGAGCGGTATCGAGGATTGTTGCAGCAGGCCAAGACGTAAGGACAAGCAAGTAAGTAAGTAAGGTATTAAGGTGGTCCTATTATTTCGTCCAACTTATAATATTCACTGTGGTTGTCTTCTTAGTTGATCGTCCAATTTTTCGATACAAGTTTTGTAGGACGATTTGCCTTGAGCTAGTAATCGTCTGTCGTGGCTCTAGATTGCAAGGGCCTCTAAATTGTTTCCAGATGTCATTTTCTTGAGATCTACGAACATGGTTAGCCCAGATTGAGTATTTATAATATTCATCAGGCCATTGTTTTAGTCTGGAAAAGATATTATATGCGATGACTCAACAGATCTTACAATCTGATTATGGGACAGTTGTCAAATTTACTGACAATATCTCTTGAAGGTTGAAAAAAGCTCCATATTAAATGGATTTTATACTCGTGTTGCCACCAATGTTTGATGCAGGTAATTAAATTGGCCATGAATTGTACATGGGTGTTTAATTTTTGTTGAATACCTAGACTTTCGGCTCGCTTTGAGATCCCGACCTTCCTTTTGCAGTTCGAAAGTCTTCCTACAAAGTTGCTTAGGAAGCGTGGATAGAACATTCGGACACATTTTTCGAATCTTTTTCATTCCCAAACAAAAGACATATTTAATAATTTAAAAAAATATCTAAACTACCGACACAAATCCATCTGGCACATCTGGTTTCAGCCCCCCAACCTTCACGAACCGCTGCAACAATATCAAGAAAACGTTTCCAATAAAAATGCTTCCTGTCGCGTACGCTTCAAGCGATGCAATGCAAACAAACAATAAAATGCAACCTCCCCGGATCTTCCTACCAACAGCCGGACTTAAATCAAAATTGGATGACCTGGAAAAACGGCTGTGCTGAAGCTCAACCGGCGAGCTGATTTGCACACAATATCCAACCACACCATGCCAACAGCGAGCGAGGTCGAGAGACAGAAAGACACACCATGGGACAACAATCCATCCATCCCCCAAAAGTCCCTTTCATCCCTTTGCTATTCCGCGAATCCCGGGTTTCGATTTTGATGGAACTACAAACGAATCAAACATTTGCTCCAGCCATCCATCCATCCATCCATCCATCGCAACGCAAGCGGCATTGATTTGCGAACCGCAAAACGGACCGACGCAATTTGCGTGATGGGAAGGAAAAAGGCAAAAGGGAAACGAAACGAGCTGTGTCCGAAATGGAAATGGAAAATATACACAACGGTCGTTGATAAAAATTGTCACACAAATGGGAGCAAAACTCGCGCAAAACCGAAAAAGAACGCGTTCGCGCTCATTTTTCGCCGTTTGGCGATCGCGAGATAGAGTAGGAAAGCAATAGAAACGATCGGGAATAACAAACAGACAACAAAAAAAAAAAAAAAAGAAAGGAAGGGCAGGAAAGAGAGACGATAAGCCCGTAAAAGGACTTCCGTGGCATTGTTTCACGATGTGCGGTGAGGACTTTTGCACGGTTTGCGTTGCGTTTTGGGGCGGATCTTCTTACACACGCCTTTGCACGACGGCGACGGTGACGACGACCGAACGCAGCGCACTTTCGAGTTCAATTACACACTGGTGTAAAAATGTCGAGCAATTTCGCTAGTATATGAGGAAGTTTCGCATAAAATTCCTGACAGTTTTTGACAGGGAATAGTCCCAAAAACATTCCTGTGCTTTTTGTTACAATTAATTCTCTGTGTTCTATTTTTCATTTACATACACACTACATGATTGATTTAAAGACATTGAAAAAATGTATAAAATTAATTGATATTTCATATAAAAGCAGTAGAACCTCATATAAAGCTGGATAAAACATAGATTTTTCATGTTTTAACGATAGTTTTGCAAGAACGACTGTGGATAATTTTAAATGAGTTAAACACATTAATAAATTGAAGCGTATTTTCTATAGTAACCTAGTCCTAAATTGGTCTTAAGAAGTGTTTGATTTCGCTGGTGACTTTGATTCATATTTATGTGTAATTTTTTGCTATTCGATTTTATTTCTTATAAATGCAGCAAAAAAATTTAAAAGTTTTAAATAGTTATTTGAAAGATAAATTAGAGCGTCAAAAACTGCAAAATGTAATATAACGATGAAATATTGTGACGATTGTTAAGCAATAACGGCTGTAGCTATTTGAAAATGAGTAAAACGTATTCGTCAACTGAATTGTGTTTTTTTACAGTTCCTAGATTCTTATTTGTTTCTTTGTTGTTCTAGTTTTCTCTTGCGTTTTTGTGTGTTCTACTTTATTGCTTTATTTATAAAGCCGTTTTTAATTCTTTATTTACTTACTTTTTTATTTATATTATTTTTATTTGACTTTATTTTTTAATCATTTCAGTGTCTACTTTCAATTAGAATATTCAATCGTTATTTTTTCCGATTCATCTAGAGTACTTGTTATTTTATTGTTCGATTTGTAACTTTTATTAAAGTATAAGTTTTTGAAGAAAATGTTTGCATGATAATACCAAGCGATCCGTCTATTTAATTACAAACGTGTAAAACACGAAAATTAACATAAAACAGTGTCTAAGAACTAAGAAAAAAAACACCAAATAGAAAAATATAAATTTATAAAGAGCTGTAAAAATATGTAAAAGTAAGCAACATGATTTAATTAGCAATACGGCCAGGCCGTTCTTTATGAATAAAAAAAAAACATTATTTAATTAAAGTAGCTAATATCAGATGCCTACTATATCAAGCAACTAAACGAATAAATAAAATAAATAAACAACAAAGTATCAAGACAATCACAATACCCAATGAAGGCTCATAATATACAATGTAAACGTTGTCCCACCGTACCGCAAAATTGAATTTAATTGTGTAAATAAACCGTGGCAGTACATTATTAAGCTGTAAAATATTATTATAATAATACTTAAAGAATGCTTCTTCTTTCTCTCTCTCTCTCTCATCAACGAACGCCTTTTTCTTCCCCTTCGAAACATCACACACACACACACGCACACACAAAGAAGGCAAAGAATGTGCTTTCGTGTCTCAAAAACTTTTCGCTTTTCAACATCATTACGCTTGCATTCCCGGGGCTCCCCCTTTTATTTGACCCTCGCCGAAAAGCGTTTCGCCACGAATGCATCATCATCATCATCTCCATTGAAGTTTGAGTTGTTTTTCGGTCAGGAGACATTTTTCAAACCAAACTCACACACAACCGACACAAAAAAAAAGAAACCGCCAGGACCATCGCCGCATCTCACGCAACGAAACGGAGACGATGGGCGACACTGTCAAAACGATTATCGCCTTCCCGGTGAGCGCACTTTGAGGGCGCGAATGCGCCTTGACAGAAACGATGCGAGATGAAGTCGAAAATTAAGTGCAACACTTTCCATTATTGGATTTAATGCATTGTGAGTGGGACGGTAAAAGTTTCCATTTTTCGTTTCGTGCTGTTTTACCACCGTTTCTTCCTTACGGTTCAAGAAATCATCCGATGAATTCGGTTGCGGTCGTTGCACATTTTTCATCGCTTGCCTGCATCGGGAACCGCCCGCCATGGAATGTACCAATTATTTATCTAGAGCACAGCCAAACGTCCAATGTACACGCGCAAAAATAGTAACAAAATATTTACTGTCCTTCTGTACGCGGCGGCGTTTGCACTGCCGTCCTCAGCGGTCCTTGAGCCTTCAGCGTCTTTTTTTTTTACTCGCTCGCTCTCTTTCGCCTTTGCGCTTCCATAAAACACCGGTCCCCGAGATTCGTACAAACAGCAACAGAAAAGTGGCCAAACCGCAACCCGAACACTGCTTCACGGTGGCGTAGGTTGCGCCAAAATTGGCCTAATTGGCATTCCCCGGCTCCGTGCCATCTAGTCCCCAGAAATCCTTCGAGCAAGATAATTAGAGCAACATTTCCACCAGAATGAAAACCCGGTCGGAACTAACGCATTTTTCGCATTGCCGCCTCCGGAGTTCTCGAGGGGTGGCTTGAACCTCCCGCTAAAAACCGCGACATTGCTGTTGTGCAACGCTAGCGAAAAACGAATACCTGTCGTCGTCGCTCTCCGAGGAGAGACATTTGGGGTCCAGGAATGTCAGGTTTCCATCACGAAATCCCAGCCGCGGTCGAACACACCGATGAACAATGGGGTAAAAGTTTGATCGAGAGTTGGCATCATGCTCGGGTTTTGCGGGACCGAGTCGTTGTAACAACGGCGTGACGGCGCAACCACCATCGGATCCATCCATCCGGGACTGTCAATCAGTGCCGAAATTGTCCCCAATCTTCGGTGTACATTGAAGCGCAAAAATTCGACGCCGATAAACGCGTCTCGTAACACTCTCTAATTGCCACTGCTAGCCCGAAAGCCGAAGCTGTTTCGGTTGGGTTTGAGCTAACAAGTATGTCTTGCGTTAGTTGTGTTATCCCGGTTGGTATCGATTCGATGGAAAATATTGGATTGATTTGCTCCCCTATTTATAGTGGAATGCAGCATCTCTCGCTCTCTGGGATGCATGTGTTAAAAGATCAAATGTCAGAAACTAGCACAAACACTGATTAAGAAATTCCTCCGAACGGGTTGTGCATACGTTATTCATCCTAACACTTTCTGGTCGATTGGTTCCATTATTCCAACAATTCTGTGTCACTTCTTGTTTGGTCGACTACACTGGAAGATGAAAATTTGCGTCTCAGGATTTCAACAGATTGGATATGTTTTTCCCAGGAATTTTAAATCAAATTTATGGAAATGGGTACAACAGAAAAACTTAACTGCAATGAAGACTTTTTACTGCCAGAGGCAATATCCCGAGCACAAATCAATTGACGTTGCATTTGATTTTGCTTTTATTGCTGTACGGCACGGAACGGTTGGAAGCGTTCCATACCGGGCCAGGGATGGGCAACTGCTGTAATTACTTTTTGAATTTAAAAAAAATAGTGCAGATTAAAATTGTTTAATGTTATCAACATGAAAGGGTGTTCTACACAGCAAAACTGGATTAAATTTTCAGGGCATTTGTTTATAACTTCTTTGAAGTTTATATAAATGCCTGAAGGAGAACGACAAGGAAGGTTTCAAGAAAGTACTCTACTTTGCTGATGTGAATTATTCTAACACAAAATAAAATTAAATAATTACAAAGCTAACTTATGTATTAGAGTAGCTGCAAAAAATTGAGAATTTGAAATGTATAACATTTTTTGCCTTAAATACACATCCACCATTCAAGCTACGCTTTATCAGTTGATATAACGAATAGCGATTTTGTGGAACGAAGGCTCGTTTTGGAACTTTTTCTGTACCCATATTAGGCTTATGGTTATGATACAAGGTTGAGTTCTCGATTTACTGAGCATAAAAACCAAAAACGAAACACATAATAGCTGAAAACTCACAAACAGAACAAATCGGATGAGCGGATAATAAATAAGAGATTGCGTGAATAAAAAAAACAGATCATAAAAAGGGGCATTCGATAGACCTTTCAAGTCTACAAACGTTTAAAATATAAATATAATAAATTCCTGTTACAATTTATTAATTTCAATTAATTAATTTATTATTAAAAATATCATACAAGGACTCAAAGTTCACAAAGTGTACGTATTAAAAAATTCAACCAGTCGCAAATTGACGACCCCTGGAATAAGATATCCATCAACGTTCCTTTTCCTTTTTCTATCCCCTCCAACTCTCAAGAAAATGGTTCTAAATTAATGAAATATTGACCAGCATCGGCCGGTTCCAGTGGAGGTATTTCAAACAAACATTCCCTCCACAACTATTCCTTTCCGTTGATTAAACAAAGCCCTAGGAAGAGGGTGCCAGGGTTGCAATCAAAAAGAAAATAAAAGACGTTCTCGGCCACGGGAAAGCCCAGAAGTTCCCGTTCCCGTTTGCCACCACTGATTGATTTGCGATAATGTCATCAATGTTTTACGATCGTGCCAAGGCGTCGACCAAAAAAAGGGAAGAAGGCCAACCGCCAAATCACTATTGTGTGTCGTAAACATTTTTACAACTACAGCCAGGCCGGCGCGTTAGTTTTGTGATAGAATCGCCCTGGATGGAGGGTAAGGAAAAATCAAGAGGTGTGTAAGTAATTGCGAAACG
The DNA here is from genome assembly GCF_013141755.1 of Anopheles stephensi. NCBI lineage: Eukaryota > Metazoa > Arthropoda > Insecta > Diptera > Culicidae > Anopheles > Anopheles stephensi. The sequence continues at coordinate 75,371,095 of NC_050203.1, read as the reverse complement.
CGACACACTCTTAAAGCCGAACCAGAACACAGCTTTCCTAATCATCGGTGTGGTAAAGTTGCTTTTAGAAGTTTATGCCGGTTTTTTGTTTGTTTGCTTCTGTGTGCAAAAATTATCTAACCCTGCACAGAAAGGCGTAAAAGGAATGAATAATAGCGCCCCAAACACACACACACAGGCACTTGAAATTAAGAACACCGAAAGCTTCAAATTGATTGCCTTCCACCGTGTTGTTGTAATGGGAATAATCTTTCCCTGTTTTGTAGAAAAAAGAAGGGAGAGAAACATAAAAACCGAGAATGGTAAAAGTTTGTCCTTTTTTTTGTAAAGCCAACACTAAAACACACACCACGAAAAAAAATGTTAAAACTTCATCAAACAAAATGAGCTACTTCCACTTGGAGTGCGCTTAAGGTAGGAAAAGGAAAGCAACAGGAAAAAACGACATCCACAAAAAAAAGGAAGTCATTTTAGAACGAAGGCTCTCCGCCCTCCCAGCCCAAGCTGCGATCACACATCCAATGCCGACGAACGTGTCGATACGTTTGTATGCTTTACGTTCTTTAAGGATGGTTTGAATTTGTCAGTTTTGCTAATTGTGAAATATTTCCTTCGGCACGCAATCTGCCCGGAAGGGACACACCAGAACGATGCGGGTTTCTTTGCGGGTCCGAAGGCGCAAAAGAGATCTTGTTGGTGAGCTGCAAATGAATGATGAAGTAGCTACCGCAGAGTGAAAAAGCGAGAGTGCGAGAGAGAGAGAGAGAGCGGAAAACCCAAACTACCAACTTGACAGCACTTAAGTACATTGCGCACACGCACAACACACAAGTCGGGTAGGGCAACGGAGAAGCCGTGTGGCGTGTGGTGGAAAGCGACGAAGTTAAGTGTTAATGTAAGTAGAATTGAAGGGAAAAGTGAAAAAAAGCAACACAAACCCGTAAATGAGCCTGCTTCCCGATTGCACCCAACCCAGCGGGCAGAGCAGATAAGAGAGTGGAGCCAGCGAAAGAAAAAAAATGTGAGAAAATGTGTTTTTGCACCATCAATTACTGGTCGGACACACACACACACACACACGAGAGGGCCCGAGCAACCAGCAGTCAGGACCCACAGAAGACGGAAGTACCATGGAGTTGGTGTGTTAATGTCCTGGGCTTGATGATGTTACTTGATTAACTTTCTTCTATTTACGCTCAATTCTCAAACGCCATCCCCCAAAACGGTGCGCCCCTTTGGCCGTGTTCTCGTTCTCTTTGATTGTACACTTAATTTTGCCATTATTCACAATAATTAGCACCGTAGCACCCTGTCCTTGTTGGACAAAACAGCAAAACGACCTCAGTAGGTATCAGTTAAGATCCCAGAGATAACTGATCGGACCAACAGAAAGATAGAGTGATGTGAAAATGTCACACACAGGCGGGCAAGAACTCGGATCCTTCGGCACACCGCTCGAGCCCGGACCTTCGGTCGGTTCTTCGGCTTTGGACCAATTTTCGGACCCTTTTCGTGTCAACAATGGTTTCGCGCTCCCTTTAATTAAATTACCAACACGGCAAACGATGCCGAAAACAGCACAAAACGCACTCAGACATCCTTCGGAAAGACTCTCCTTGGCTTTCTGTGTCTGTCGGGATCGTTACATCTGCCGCGCGAGTGGAGGGGTATGGGACGTGCAGAAGCAGAGGGGCAGCTTCATCTTGGCGTCCGGCGTTCGCGAGTTACCAGAAAGGCAGGAAGAACAAGCGCGCATAATTACAAATTGCACTTTTTCGGGCCTTCGCCCGTTTCGGGAGGGTGTCATTCGAGCGTTGCCAGTTTCTGAGGACCGGACAGGAGGATCGAGTGAGGAACCGAAACCTTTCGGTAGGCGCACGATCGTTTGCGGGCTCGTTGTTTGTCGGTGTGATCACCTCCCTGGCACGACGATGCCGCCGGGGACGGTTGTGGACCAGCAGCAGATGATAGCGAACGCCGAACGGGGGAAATGGATGGGTTTGGCTGGCGTTAATAAGGGGATGGAACTGGAGGGAACCTTGTTAGCTTCGATCGAGAGTTAGTCCAAAGAGGGGAGGGAGGTAGAAGTTAGGACGAAAGGGGCTTCGGACGACTGCGTATTTTCGGGGCTTCGGGAGAACAGAAACAGTGAAGGATAAAATTGCAAAAAACAGGAATGTTCTTTTGTGGTTTTTAAAAGAGTTATAAAAATGTTGTTTTTTCTTTGACCAATAGTCCCGGGACGGAAGGTTTGATGAGCTGAAGCAGTTGACTGATATGATTGGAAATATTAGGCATTCTTCGTGACAAACAACGGTGGACAGAGACAACTTCACCTGAGTTGTGTTGGGTGAGGAACTCGCAAGGAATCGCAATGTCTTGTGGATGAGTTATTGAATTCTCAATATCTCAATATGATTTAAAGTTTATCATCACGGTTACTTCAAAGTCCGGATTGAGTTCCATGCAATATCTTATCTTCTTGGAAGTCACCTCAAGGATACGGAGAATATGCTCCAACCAGATGGATGATGTTCTCACCAAGGCTTGACTGACAGGCTTGTCACATTGAGAAATCCTCTCAGAAATTATAATTGCCCATACAATTGGTAGGATCTATATTTTTCTTAAATTTCTCATAAAGATATACAAGATTTTCACAATACTATCACCTCCAGGACCTTGAAGTCATTAGTTATATTTTATCAAAAATTGACACTTGTCAGTCAGCGTTCCAAATCCGTACGTCAGTCACGTTCTCCAGATCAAAAATAAGATTTAGATTAGGCAGAAATGGATTTCTCAAGGATAAATCTCTGAAGTCGTCTTAAACGTCCAAGCAGACTAAAGAGATCGTCAGAGGTTTTTGAGAACATGATCGTCCCACAATATCAGACAAGATCTTCGATTTAAGAGTTAAGATAGATATTTCATCGTTGCGTGTCCAAGAGCTAAGGCTCCAATAATTTTCTGAATATTTCCTTACAGAATTCCTATTATTTTCTTAGGCAGCCTCATTTGCTATTCAAGTCTAATTTGTCAACATCTATTAAATCTATTTTAGTCTTGAAAGCTCAAGTAGAGTAATTTCAAGTATTGAAAGTAAGCTAAGTGAAAGCTAATTGGTAGGCTCTCAGGACTCTAGGACTTAATAGTCTTGCTTAATCTTCTTCTCCATTTCTGGCTTTCTGTGATTTGATTTTACCCGCAGTCCTAGTAATCAGTCCTGCGTACAGGTAGGCGATCTGGATGGGATTTGAACTCAAGTACTACCATGTATGCCGTCGTTATCGCCTCGGTCACCAGATCGCTCAGGCCTTACTTAATACTGCTTATCCAAACCTGGTCTTGTTCATATTCTGTACGGCTGCTTGTCAAAAATTCGAAAAGTCGATGAGCGTTATCTCACATTTATACCATTTTCGTTCCTCAAATCTCTCAAGAGACCTCACGAGAATGCAGAGAGATATCTCAACAGTCAGAGCCCGTCTGGTCTAGAATAGGAATTATTTTCTTCAAGCTTACAGTTAAAGTCACTTTCATCAAGTTTAAGTCAAGCTCAAAAAGAGTGTCCCTATCCCCCGGACACGTCCAGACGGTCCAGACTCGCACGCTCTTCCGCAGGAGGCGTTAACGATTGGCCTTAACCCGGCGCAAAATTGCACTCCTGCGCTTATCCATGAAAATAACCACTTAAAGGTGAATTCGATATGCTCTTTGCAGCTTGTACGAACTTTGTTTGCCACAGTTTCCCGACCCGATCACTGTCGGGCATGGGGCATGCTGCATCCAGCAAGCTGAGCCCTCCCACCACCAGTCCTGCCGACCTTCCAGATTCGGCCGGTGCGGCGATGATCGATGGCGAAAAGAACCGAAGGTAACATAATCAGCGTTAACCACCTCTCTTCGCAAGGGAGTTTTGTTTCATTTTAATGCTCTCCAACCGTGTCCTACTGCTTGCCTGCCTGCTTCCTACCCCCCCAACAACTAGACGCGACTTATTGGGCAAATCAACCAACAACAAGAAAAAAAAACACGGGGTGAGTACTTTTAGACCTTCTTCCAAAAACGATCACCCCGTTGTTCTCGTGTTCTCGATCGACTTTTTGTCCTGTTCTTCTGCACAGCGCACATTGGTAAAACACGCGGCGGCCAAAACTCAGAACTCGTTCCCAATTTCGTGGCGTGAAGCACACACACAACCAGAGCGAAACAGACCCCCGGGAGGCCACTGTCTCTGATTGCAATGTTCCCCGGGATGGCGCAGAAAAAAAAAAACACGGAGGATGGGAAATAATTTAGGAGAGAAAATCGACATTTGATATCTTCTCGTTTCGCGCTTCGGTCTCGTTATTCAATTACTTGCCATCCTTAACCATCGATCGGCGAAGCAGGCGGACCAGAAGAACGGCGCAAAGGATTTCGGGCAACGCAAATGAATGCCGCACGCCATCATCCATGTCATCCCATGTCGTCCGGAGAAAACACAGGCCACGGGAAGTACACGAGAGCAGTTAACGCGCAACCTGGGTCCTCTGGTCCTCTGGCGTTCGGGGGCTTCCTTTGCCCCGGCAGGACATCCACACCGGTCAAGTACAATTTGTCTTGCCCGGTCGCTTTTTCGCGTTGCTTTCTTCTTTGTGCGTGTGGCGCGCACACACAACGTTTTCACACTCCGGTGTAAGATTTTGAAGAAGCCGGGCAGCGGTTCTTTGAGCATGGTCGGAAGGTGCAAAACGGATATTGACAACCGTACCACAGGTACTCCGGTGGTTCCCGAGCGAGCGAGTAGCGAGGCAAGCAGACAAGCGAAAGAACCCTGTCAGTGGAGGTGAAATATGAGTTCCGTCCCGTCGCAGGGCAACATCCGCCGTCACTTCTACCACGATCCTTTTGATCCTGTCGTCGGTTCACACAAAGGTACGAAAAACAACCGCATCCAAATCCATTCGGCATTACCGGGCTTAACATTGTTGATGGTTGATTGCATTTCGGGCAAGCACAGGTCAACGTGCAGACGATTTATATGAAGGAGAAGTTGAACTGCATCCCAACAACTTGCTGGGGGTTTTTTATGATGTGACCTGTTTGTGGTATGTTCGCAAACGCGCAATCACACATTCGATGATCGATCGGTTGGTGTGATCGTGTGATCAGCGTACCTGGGTTCTCACAGAACAGGAGAAGACTTGTAAATCCATCCGTAATAGAACCGTCAACGGTGATGACAGCGTCTCCAAAAGCTTCTATAGTTCCTCGGGCTATAAATCATGACCGTCCGGGGTGTTGGTGACATAATTGTTCTTCCTCTTTGTGTTTGCTAATGGTCATTCAAGTTCCATCCCTTTCCAAAGCGCAATTGAAATTGAAGTAGAGCTTAAAGAGTGGTGACTGTTGCAATAAAAAGCGGTTTGATTTTAACGATTTTTCATGTGACCTTGTCAGGTGACAGCCATTTAATACATCCATCATCAATTATATTGACCCAAGAAGAGAGAAAGGCGTATGAGAAGTACGTCTTCGCTTTCAATTGATTTGAAGCAATTGCAATGAAGAAAATACGCTTTTACTTTAAGTGAAGAAAGTTGTGCAGCGTGAGATACTTGTTGACCGTCGACTTGAGCTGCTCAGGGTTATAATCAAAACTGCTCCCTTCTGGAGGATTGACCATTCGAATTATTGCAAAGGAAGCTCCAGAACTTAACCTCCGGGAGTTCTTGGACAAGATTGAAGTAGCTGAATGAGCAATCCTCAGTCTAAGTCTTTTTTATGTGAGCAGTAGACAATCGCTTAGAAATCAGTAAGGATTACTTATAGTAATCAAAGTACAAAGCATTTTCGAGAATTTTTTGAGGCCTTCCCGACGATTTTTAAATTTTGCAGGATGTTCTTTTTAAAGAAACTCTGAAGATTTTTTTATCGACGTTTGCCGATAAATCCAAAGCCCCTTAGTCTTAACCCGTAGAAGTGAATAGATGTTCTTGAAGAGTAATGACAAATATTAGACTTTTAGAATAATGAAAAAGAGGACACATCACAAGACACTTACTTCCACCGTTCAGGTTAGTGTACAAAAAAACGGATCAAGTACCTTACATGCTTTCGAGCATCATTTTCTCGTTAACGCTGTTTAAAAAGAAGCCAAAATATACATCACAATTAATTTGGATAATTATTCCTCAAGAAACAGCTTAACTCACCTTTTTTCCCACGACGATTTCCTTGCCGAGCTTGTGATATATCACGCGGAACGATCTTCTGAACACGCCACGGAACGCTTCTTCGGATGCGTGAACGTTTATTCTCGAAACGAGTGTCCAGGACGCAACAAGTTTCTAGCAGCATCACTGCACTAATAAAAAGATCCATTCGGTCACACACCATTGTCTCGGTATTGTTGCACGAAGAAAAGGCTTAGCGAGGACAGCAATATCGTAGCGCGTCCCAAACCAGGAAGGAAATCGCCTGTGCGCCTTTCCTTCAGTCCAGTCATTAACACTTTCATTACGCGCTTTAACCTTACGGCTGCTAGCCACACAAAACTGTTGTCCTGGTTGGCGCGTTCAGAGCACAAATCAATGGGTGGGTAACGCAGTCAGGTGAAGAATGCGCCGGTATCCTGCTACCAGTACTGTCTGCAATGCGCAATATCCGTACCCGTTGGGCGCGAACGACAACGACGAGTGATGGGGATGGTATCCCACACTCACGTGTGGTTGTGGAAGTTTTCCATTTTCCCAGCACCGTTGGTGGTCGGACACGAGCCACGACGATGATGATGATGATGATGGGCATTGGAACCTGGGCAATAACTGGGTTGGCGTTTTTTTTTGTGTGCCTTGTGTTGTGCGCCCAAAGCCCGTGTCATCTTTCGCGAACCCGGGTACGCCGGACATTTTCATTGAAGTGGTTGTTCCGTTCCTGATGTTCGATTTCAATCTCACTCACGGCGGGCGGTCCACCGAAACCAGGGAACCACCGTCACCATCAGGGGAAAGGTTTCGCGACTTTTGCGGTCGTCCTACCCGGCAGTACAAGTATGTCCGAAGTTTGGAGCGCGGAGGGTGGATTGCGGTACGGTAAAGGGTGGATGTGTCAATAACAGAGTGCACTTACTTCCGCACTGGTCCTGTGTGTGAGTGTGCGCCGTTCTTTTGATCCTGGGCCCGGCCCTATAGGTAGCCGCCTGTCTATCTTTATAGCTATCTAACTTTGGCTTGCCGATCGCATCCGTTTTGGGGTCAGAAAATATTTAGTCTCTTCAGCTTAGATTCATAGAGCGGTGGCAATAACGCGGAACATCCTAGAAACCGCAAGTGATTGTGATGGATTGTTCATGGAGGAGTTTGGGCGCTCGAAATAGAATTGTTGCAAAGCGTTATCGGTCAAAACCGAACTTTGTGCGTTGTTCCTGAAGAAGTGATCGAGCTGGGGCATGATCCTTTAACTTGATTTCTATAAGACTTCAATTTTTGTTACGTATTAATTTTGAGCACATCGATGCTATTTTAGAGCCTTTTGAGAAGACACAACCACACATTGGAACGATCCTATCGACTACGGGTCTTACTAAATAATGATTAAGATTGTTCGATTAAAAGATTAAATAACAAAACAAACTGGAAGGAATCTGGAGTTTTTAGCGGCAAGCGGATTGAGTAGCTTTAGCCGGTAATAGCTACGGATGCCGGTGATCCTTTGGATGGTTTGCTTTGGTTCGATGAAACCGTACGCTTTGGAGTTCCTGCTCCAGCATGCTGCGTTTGCTCGCGTTCCTTCAGATACTGATGAACGGAGGCGAACTTTTGCTGTCGAGCAATCTGGAGCGGTGTATACCCGTCCTGGTTGGGGACGGTACAGTCGGAACCGGCTGCTACCAGTTGCTTCACGATCGGCAGATGTCCGAACATGACTGCGGCGTGGAGGGCTGTTTCACCGTTGGCCAGCGTGCCAAGATTGGGTCGAAATTTGAGCAGTTCGTGCACGACGGCACTGTGTCCTTTGTGGGCCGCCTTGAAGAGGGCAGTTGCTCCGTCCTGGGGAGAAGAGGGATATTGGGAGGGTCAGATCATTGGACATCAGACATTTGAGGACTCCATCAGTACAAAATTGATCTCTGGCAAATTCTTAAAGTTATGAGGAGGACCTAGTTCATGGCTCTGATAAGTACTTGGAGTCAAGATTAGATAATTACTAAGTCCTTCTACTTACACATCGCACCGCATCGACCACCGCTCCATTATGCAGCAATATCTTGACGACATGATCGTGTCCCATCTGTGCCGCGATCCACAGCGGTGTAGCGCCATCATTCCTCGGTGCATCTGGGTTCGCACCGGCCGCTAGCAACAGCTTCAACACCAAACTGTGCCCATTCTGTGCCGCTATGAACAATGGTGTAGCTCGATCCTGCGAGGAAAAAAAAAGAAACCAGTAAGTGATCATGAACTGGAGAAGAGTAACGGCTCCGCATGCTGCTAAAAAATGGCACAATGTATTGAGAGATCACTTTTTAGGGTGTCATAAAGACTCTTCTCCTTATCTTCGTCTGGAGCTTCTTGGGAGGGCCTTTGAAGAGGTATTAGGTCCATCATCACGCTTCAGAAAAATGTTTGCTCCCACGGTACTCTGAACTAAAATGAGTTCGCCCTTCTGATAGAATAATACCACCCCATACGAGAAGTTACCTGAAGCTGAAAGCAATCTCATTAAGCGGCCTGCATGAGCACACACACACACAGTGCTGGAGACGGATTTTTGTGGTTATTTATGAACGCGAAATGCTTCAGGGCCGGGACCTCGGGTGTGACCTGCAACATTCTAGCGGAAATTGCACAGACGCAGACATAGCAAAAAAAAAAAAATGCCCAGGCTAAGAACCACCAGCTGGGGGAGTGTGTTGGGTAGTAAATCAACCAATTTACAGTTACGGACCTGACCTAAATCCCTTGCCCGTTGAAGACTTCTATAAATTACCGGCACCCCAAACCGACCAACAACGCAACAACGAAAACGACATCCCTCAGACAGCTGACGATGAGGAAGTAGCGAAGATGCGGTTCGCCAGTCGGGCTTCAACAAACCCAAACGCCTTAAAAACGCCAACAGCTACAATCCGTCCCAAACCACAAAGCACACTGGCCTGCGGAGGTCGAATTGTACCGGGCGTGAACTACTTCTCTCTCTCAAGCTAGCAGGCCACCCGAGCTCATCGTCGACCGCAAGCAAATTAATCCCGCGGGCGCCCCAATACGCGGGACCTGGTGAGTTGGGAAGCAATGTGAGCGTGGAGAGCAAAAAAAACCTGACGCCTTTACCTTCCTTTTAACTTAAATCTTTTCATAATTCTTTATGATTTTTGCCCATACTCGAAGGAACCCAGGGAGCGAGAACGCAAGATGGGTCGACGAGGTAGCTAAAATTTCTACGGGACAAATCCGTGAAGGCATTGCATTCGTGTTGGGGACCATCGTTTGATGGTTTCTGGAGCTCCGCGTTTTTTTTGTCTGTGATGCAAATCCATCTGAAGAGTCCCACCCGGTGAATCCTGCTCCCAGAATGTGGTGGTTGCTTGCTAAACCCTACACACCTTCTCGGAAGGAAGCGAGCAATCGTGCCAATTTTTCAACATTAGCATCGTCGCACACGCCAACCCGGATCGACCTACTTCTGCTGCCAGGAGGTTTGCAGGTCAGGAATTTAAAGCCCCGAAATGGTGGCACATGGGAAAAAAACCATCCGAACAACATTGAGTATCTTCCTCGTCATCCAAGTTACATCTCTCGTTCGAGCAACCCTTGGCCGCGATCGAATAAAATCGGGCACAGGAGTTATGCAACCGTTAGAAACTGGTGCCTCTGGTCCAGGAAAAGTCGTTCCGATGATATGTGCGCGCGGCGCTGCACAACTTTTTTTTATGGCTGCTAGCGAGAGAATGTGCAGCCGCCTGATTCTTCGTAAACATCTGCATACGGCGGCAAATATAGCATATTGCGGGTTAAAGGGTAAGCAATAAAAAGGTCACTTATCGTGTTTACTACTTTGGCCTCGGTCGCGCACTGGCACGCCGGCAGGAATGATGGACATTTATGGACGGGCGGATAAATTGAGCGTATGATGGAGCTGATCAAAAACCTAGGCAAAGGCATAGGCGTTCGAATCGAGCGTGTAGGAAAAAGTGCTTTTAAGTAAGTACTAATTTTAAGCATCATAAACTTCAACACACCATACAGGAGTGGAACATTTGCGATGGTTGTAATCCTTGTGGAATGGTTGGAACGGTTTCTAAGTGGGATGTGTGTTTGGTTTGTTGTAATGGATTATTTTATAGACAAATATTTGTGATGAAACGCTTGATGAATGCAGCTTTTCGTAGTCTATTTAATGGAATCCGGATATTTGATCAGTCCTGTCTATACATTTTTTTCTATAAATTTCACACTGCCCCTAACGGCAAAACGAGCATTTTATTGAACAAAAAAAAGTTACGAGTTGGTTCGTTTTGCTTTGATTTTCGGCAGTCCAATTGGCTCCGCGCTAGTCGATGCACCTTTTCAAATCGTTGATATGTTCAAAATATTAAATTTTTGTACCTGGTTTGTGGTATAGATAGAATTGCAAAAGAGAGAGAAAGATAGAGAGTGAGAGCGAGAGAGAGAGAGAGAGTCAATGACGAAATGAGCGAGAACCGAGAGAGAAAAAAGATGGAAATGAGAGAGAATCTAGTAAGATATGAGAAAGAAATGTGGCATAGCGGCAAGAAAAAAGAAAAAGAATCGAAAAATAATCGAGAGAGAAATGAAAAAGAGTCCAGAGAGAAATAAGAGAGAAAAAAACGAAAATGAATTCGAAATGAGAGACAAATGAGAGAGAGACGAGGGAGAAACTACAGAAAAATGAGAGAGAATCGAGAGAGATCCGAGAGGGAATCGATTTAGAAATGAGAAAGAATCGACAGAGATTCGAGGGAGAAACGAAAGAAGAATGAGAAAAATCGAGAGAGAAATGAGAGAGAAATGAGAGAGAAATGAGAAAGAAATGAGAAAGAAATGAGAGAGAAATGAAAGCGAAATGAGAGAGATAAATGAGAGAGAAATGAGAGAGAAATGAAAGCGAAATGAGAGAGATAAATGAGAGAGAAAAGAGAAAGAGATAAATGAGAGAGAGAGAAATGAGAGGGAGAGAAATGAGAGAGAGAGCAATGAGAGAGAGAAATGAGAGAGAGAGAAATGAGAGAGAGAGAGCAATGAGAGAGAGAAATGAGAGAGAGAGAGCAATAAGAGAGAGAAATGAGAGAGAGAGAAATGAGCGAGTGAGAAGTGAGAGAGAGCAATGAGAGCGAGAAATGAGAGAGAGAGAAATGAGGGAGAGAGAAATGAGAGAAGGAGAGAGAGAAATGAGAGAGAGAGAAATGAGAGCGAGAGAAATGAGAGAGAGAGAGAAATGAGAGAGAGAGAAGTGAGAGAGAGAGAAATGAAAGAGAGAGAGAGAGAAATGAGAGAGAGAGTAGTGAGAGAGTGAGAAATGAGAGAGAGAGAGAGCAATGAAAGAGAGAAATGAGAGAGAGAGCAATGAGAGAGAGAAATGAGAGAGAGAGAGAGAAATGAGAGAGAGAGAGAGAGATGAGAGAGAGAGAGAGAAATGAGAGAGAGAGAGAGAGAAATGAGAGAGAGAGAGAGAGAGAGAGAGAAATGAGAGTGAGAGAGAGAGAGAAATGAGAGTGAGAGAGAGAGAGAAATGAGAGTGAGAGAGAGAGAGAAATGAGCGAGAGAGAAATGAGAGAGAAATGAGAGAAGTGAGAGAGAGAGAAATGAGAGAGAGAGAAATGAGAGAGAGAGAAGTGAGAGAGAGAGAAGTGAGAGAGAGAGAAATGAGAGAGAGAAATGAGAGAGAGAGAAATAAGAGAGAGAGAGAAATGAGAGAGAGAGAGAGAAATAAGAGAGAGAGTAATGAGAGAGAGAAATGAGAGAGAAAGAGAGCAATGAGAGAGAGAGAAATGAGAGACAGAGAGCAATGAGAGAGAGAAATGAGAGAGAGAGAAATGAGAGAGAGAGAGAGAAATGAAAGAGAGAGAAATGAGAGAGAGAGAGAGAGAGAAATGAGAGAGAGAGAAAAATGAGAGAGAGAGAAATGAGAGAGAGAGAAATGAGAGAGAGAGAAATGAGAGAGAGATAAATGAGAGAGAGAGAGAAATGAGAGAGAGAGAAATGAGAGAGAGAGAAATGAGAGAGAGAGAAATGAGAGAGAGAGAAATGAGAGAGAAAGGAGAGATAAATGAAAGAGAAATGAGAGAGAAATGAGAGAGAAAAGAGAGAGAAATGACAGAGAAATGAGAGAGAATAGGGAGAGAAATGAGAGATAAATAAGCGAAAAATAAGAGAGAAACGAAAGAGAAAAGAGAGAGAGAACTGAGAGGGAATCGAGAGGGAATCGAAAGAAAAATGAGAGAGAAATGAGCGAGAAATGAGAGAGAAAAGAGAAAGATATAAGAGCGAAATGAGAGAGAATGAGAAATGAAGATATAAGAGCGAAATGAGAGACAAATGAGAGAGAAACGAGGCAGAAACTACAGAAAAATGAGAGAGAATCGAGAGAGATCCGAGAGGAAATTGATTCAGAAATGAGAAAGAATCGACAGAAATTCGAGAGAGAAACGAAAGAAGAATTAGAAAAATCGAGAGAGAAATGAGAGAGAAATGAGAAAGAAATGAGAAAGAAATGAGAGAGAAATGAAAGCGAAATGAGAGAGATAAATGAGAGAGAAATGAGAAAGAGATAAATGAGAGAGAGAGAAATGAGAAAGAGAGAAATGAGAGCGAGAGAGCAATGAGAGAGAGAAATGAGAGAGAAAGAGAAATGAGAGACAGAGAAATGAGAGAGAGAGAGCAATGAGAGAGAGAAATGAGAGAGAGAGAGAGAAATGAGAGAGAGAGAGAAATGAGAGAGAGAGAAGAGAGAGAGAGAGAAATGAGAGAGAGAGAAATGAGAGAGAGAGAAGAGAGAGAGAGAGAGAAGTGAGAGAGAGAAATGAGAGAGAGAGAAGTGAGAGAGAGAGAGCAATGAGAGAGAGAAATGAGAGAGAGAGAAATAAGAGAGAGAGAGAAATGAGAGAGAGAAATGAGAGAGAGAGAAATGAGAGAGAGAGAGAGAAATGAGAGAGAGAGAAATGAGAGAGAGAGAAATGAGAGAGAGAGAAGTGAGAGAGAGAGAAATGAGAGAGAGAGAGAGCTATGAGAAAGAGAAATGAGAGAGAGAGAGAAATGAGAGAGAGAGAGAAATGAGAGAGAGAGAGAAATGAGAGAGAGAGAGAAATGAGAGAGAGAGAGAAATGAGAGAGAGAGAGAAATGAGAGAGAGAGAGAAATGAGAGAGAGAGAAATGAGAGAGAGAGAAGTGAGAGAGAGAGAGAGAGAGAAATGAGAGAGAGAGAGAGAGAGAGAAATGAGAGAGAGAGAGAGAAATGAGAGAGAGAGAAATGAGAGAGAGAGAAATGAGAGAGAGAGAGAGAAATGAGAGAGAGAGAAGTGAGAGAGAGAGAGAGAGAGCAATGAGAGAGAGAAATGAGAGAGAAATGAGAAAGAGAGAAATGAGAGAGAGAGAAAAGAGAGAGAATTAGGAGACAAAAGAGAGAGAAAAGAGAGAGAGAGAGAAATGAGAGAGAGAGAAGTGAGAGAGAGAGAAAAGAGAGAGAATTAGGAGAGAGAGAGAGAAATGAGAGAGAGATATGAGAGAGAAATGAGAGAGAGATAGAAATGAGAGAGAAAGAAATGAGAGAGATATATGAGAAAGAAATGAGAGAGAGAGAGAAATGAGAGAGAAAGAAATGAGAGAGAGAGAAAAGAGAGAGAATTAGGAGAGAGAGAGAAATGAGAGAGAAAGAAATGAGAGAGAGAGAAGTTTTGCTTTGATTTTCGGCAGTCCAATTGGCTCCGCGCTGGTCGATGCACCTTTTTAAATCGTTGATATGTTCAAAATTTTAAATTTTTGTACCTGGTTTGTGGTATAGATAGAATTGCAAAAGAGAGAGAAAGATAGAGAGTGAGAGCGAGAGAGAGAGAGAGAGTCAATGAAGAAATGAGCGAGAACCGAGAGAGAAAAAAGATGGAAATGAGAGAGAATCTAGTAAGATATGAGAAAGAAATGTGGCATAGCGGCAAGAAAAAAGAAAAAGAATCGAAAAATAATCGAGAGAGAAATGAAAAAAGTCCAGAGAGAAATAAGAGAGAAAAAAACGAAAATGAATTCGAAATGAGAGACAAATGAGAGAGAAACGAGGGAGAAACTACAGAAAAATGAGAGAGAATCGAGAGAGATCCGAGAGGGAATCGATTTAGAAATGAGAAAGAATCGAGAGAGAATCGAGAGAGATACGAAAGAGAAATGAAAAAATTGAGAGAGAAAGTAGAGGGAGAGAGAAAGATGAGAGAGAGAAATGAAAGAGAAGTGAGAGAGAATCGAGAGAGAAGTATAAGAGAAATGAAAGAGAAATGAGAGATAATCGAGAGAGAAACGAAAGAGAAATGAGAAAAATCGAGAGAGAAATGAGCGAGAAGTGAGAGCGAATCGTGATAAAATTTATAAGGAAATGAGAGAGAAAAGAGAGAGAAATGACAGAGAAATGAGAGAGAATAGGGAGAGAAATGAGAGATAAATAAGCGAAAAATAAGAGAGAAACGAAAGAGAAAAGAGAGAGAGAAATGAGAGGGAATCGAGAGGGAATCGAAAGAAAAATGAGAGAGAAATGAGCGAGAAATGAGAGAGAAAAGAGAAAGATATAAGAGCGAAATGAGAGAGAATGAGAAATGAAGATATAAGAGCGAAATGAGAGACAAATGAGAGAGAAACGAGGCAGAAACTACAGAAAAATGAGAGAGAATCGAGAGAGATCCGAGAGGAAATTGATTAAGAAATGAGAAAGAATCGACAGAGATTCGAGAGAGAAACGAAAGAAGAATGAGAAAAATCGAGAGAGAAATGAGAGAGAAATGAGAAAGAAATGAGAAAGAAATGAGAGAGAAATGAAAGCGAAATGAGAGAGATAAATGAGAGATAAATAAAAGCGTAATGAGAGAGATAAATGAGAGAGAAATGAGAAAGAGATAAATGAGAGAGAGAGAAATGAGAAAGAGAGAATGAGAGCGAGAGAGCAATGAGAGAGAGAAATGAGAGAGAGAGAAATGAGAGAGAGAGAGCAATGAGCGAGAGAGAAATGAGAGAGAGAGAAGAGAGATAGAGAGAGAGAAATGAGAGAGAGAGAGAGAAATGCTCTCTCTATAAATTTCACACTGCCCCTAACGGCAAAACGAGCATTTTATTGAACAAAAAAAAGTTACGAGTTGGTTCGTTTTGCTTTGATTTTCGGCAGTCCAATTGGCTCCGCGCTGGTCGATGCACCTTTTCAAATCGTTGATATGTTCAAAATATTAAATTTTTGTACCTGGTTTGTGGTATAGATAGAATTGCAAAAGAGAGAGAAAGATAGAGAGTGAGAGCGAGAGAGAGAGAGAGTCAATGACGAAATGAGCGAGAACCGAGAGAGAAAAAAATGGAAATGAGAGAGAATCTAGTAAGATATGAGAAAGAAATGTGGCATAGCGGCAAGAAAAAAGAAAAAGAATCGAAAAATAATCGAGAGAGAAATGAAAAAAAAGTCCAGAGAAAAATAAGAGAGAAAAAAAGGAAAATGAATTCGAAATGAGAGACAAATGAGAGAGAAACGAGGGAGAAACTACAGAAAAATGAGAGAGAATCGAGAGAGATCCGAGAGGGAATCGATTTAGAAATGAGAAAAAATCGAGAGAGATACGAAAGAGAAATGAAAAAATTGAGAGAGAAAGTAGAGGGAGAGAGAAAGATGAGAGAGAGAAATGAAAGAGTAGTGAGAGAGAATCGAGAGAGAAGTAAGAGAGAAATGAAAGAGAAATGAGAGATAATCGAGAGAGAAACGAAAGAGAAATGAGAAAAATCGAGAGAGAAATGAGCGAGAAGTGAGAGTGAATCGTGATAGAATTTAGAGAGAAATGAGAGAGAAATGAAAGTGAATCGTGAGAAAAATGAGAGAGAAATGAGAGAGAAAGGAGAGATAAATGAAAGAGAAATGAGAGAGAAATGAGAGAGAAAAGAGAGAGAAATGACAGAGAAATGACAGAGAAATGAGAGAGAATAGGGTGAGAAATGAGAGATAAATAAGCGAGAAATAAGAGAGAAACGAAAGAGAAAAGAGAGAGAGAAATGAGAGGGAATCGAGAGGGAATCGAAAGAAAAATGAGAGAGAAATGAGCGAGAAATGAGAGAGAAAAGAGAAAGATATAAGAGCGAAATGAGAGAGAATGAGAAATGAAGATATAAGAGCGAAATGAGAGACAAATGAGAGAGAAACGAGGCAGAAACTAGAGAGAGAGAGAGCAATGAGAGAGAGAAATGAGAGAGAGAGAAATGAGCGAAAGACAAATGAGACAAAAAGAGAAATGAGAGAGAGAGAGCAATAAGAGAGAGAAATGAGAGAGAGAGAAATGAGCGAGTGAGAAGTGAGAGAGAGAGCAATGAGAGAGAGAAATGAGAGAGAGAGAAATGAGAGAGAAGGAAATGAGAGAAGGAGAGACAGAAATGAGAGAGAGAGAAATGAGAGAGAGAGAGAAATGAGAGAGAGAGAAGTGAGAGAGAGAGAAATGAGAGAGAGCGAGAAATGAGAGAGAGAGAAATGAGAGAGAGAGAGAAATGAGAGCGAGAGAAATGAGAGAGAGAGAAGTGAGAGAGAGAGAAATGAGAGAGAGAGAGAGAGAAATGAGCGAGAGAGAAATGAGAGAGAGAAATGAGAGAGAGAGAAATAAGATAGAGAGAGCAATGAGAGAGAGAAGTGAGAGAGAGAGAAATGAGAGAGAGAGAAATGAGAGAGAGAGAAGTGAGAGCGAAAGAAATGAGAGAGAGAAATGAGAGAGAGAGAAATGAGAGAGAGAGAGAAATAAGAGAGAGAGAGAGAGAGAAATGAGAGAGAGAGAGAGAAATGAGAGAGAGAGAGAGCAATGAGAGAGAGAAATGAGAGAGAGAGAGAAATGAGAGAGAGAGAAGTGAGAGAGAGAGAGAGAAATGAGAGAGAGAGAGAAATGAGAGAGAGAGAGAAATGAGAGAGAGAGAAATGAATGAGAGAGAAATGAGAGAGAGAGAGAAGTGAGAGAGAGAAAGAGAGAAATGAGAGAGAGAGAGAGAAATGAGAGAGAGAGAGAGAGCAATGAGAGAGAGAAATGAGAGAGAGAGAGAGAAATGAGAGAGAGAGAGCAATGAGAGAGAGAAATGAGAGAGAAAGAGAGAAATGAGAGAGAGAGAGAGCAATGAGAGAGAGAAATGAGAGAGAAAGAGAGAAATGAGAGAGAGAGAGAAATGAGAGACAGAGAGAAATGAGAGAGAGAGAATTGAGAGAGAGAGAAATGAGAAAGAGAGAAATGAGAGAGAGAGAAGTGAGAGAGATAGAAATGAGAGAGAGAAATGAGAGCGAGAGAAATGAGAGAGAGAGAGAAATAAGCGAGAGAGAGAGAGAAATGAGAGAGAGAGAGAGAAATGAGAGAGAGAGAAATGAGAGAGAGAGAGAAATGAGAGAGAGAGAGAAATGAGAGAGAGAGAGAAATAAGAGAGCGAGAGAGAGAAATGAGAGAGAGAGAGAAATGAGAGAGAGAGAAATGAGAGAGAGAGAAATGAGAGAGAGAGAAATGAGAGAGAGAGAAATGAGAGAGAGAAATGAGAGAGAGAGAAATGAGAGAGAGAGAAATGAGAGAGAGAGAAATGAGAGAGAGAGAAATGAGAGAGAGAGAAATGAGAGAGAGAGAAATGAGAGAGAGAGAAATGAGAGAGAGAAATGAGAGAGAGAGAAATGAGAGAGAGAGAGAAATGAGAGAGAGAGAAATGAGAGAGAGAGAGAGAGCATTTCTCTCTCTCTCATTTCTCTCTCTCTCATTTCTCTCTCTCTCTCATTTCTCTCTCTCTCATTTCTCTCTCTCATTTCTCTCTCTCTCATTTCTCTCTCTCATTTCTCTCTCTCTCATTTCTCTCTCTCTCATTTCTCTCTCTCTCATTTCTCTCTCTCTCATTTCTCTCTCTCTCATTTCTCTCTCTCTCATTTCTCTCTCTCATTTCTCTCTCTCTCATTTCTCTCTCTCTCATTTCTCTCTCTCTCATTTCTCTCTCTCTCATTTCTCTCTCTCTCTCATTTCTCTCTCTCGCTCTCTTATTTCTCTCTCTCTCTCATTTCTCTCTCTCTCTCATTTCTCTCTCTCTCTCATTTCTCTCTCTCTCATTTCTCTCTCTCTCTCTCATTTCTCTCTCTCTCTCGCTTATTTCTCTCTCTCTCTCATTTCTCTCGCTCTCATTTCTCTCTCTCATTTCTATCTCTCTCACTTCTCTCTCTCTCATTTCTCTCTTTCTCATTTCTCTCTCTCTCAATTCTCTCTCTCTCATTTCTCTCTGTCTCTCATTTCTCTCTCTCTCTCATTTCTCTCTTTCTCTCTCATTTCTCTCTCTCATTGCTCTCTCTCTCTCTCATTTCTCTCTTTCTCTCTCATTTCTCTCTCTCATTGCTCTCTCTCTCTCATTTCTCTCTCTCTCTCTCATTTCTCTCTCTCATTGCTCTCTCTCTCTCTCTCATTTCTCTCTCTCTCTCTCATTTCTCTCTTTCTCTCTCTCACTTCTCTCTCTCTCTCATTTCTCTCTCATTCATTTCTCTCTCTCTCATTTCTCTCTCTCTCTCATTTCTCTCTCTCTCTCATTTCTCTCTCTCTCTCTCACTTCTCTCTCTCTCATTTCTCTCTCTCTCTCATTTCTCTCTCTCATTGCTCTCTCTCTCTCTCATTTCTCTCTCTCTCTCTCATTTCTCTCTCTCTCTCTCTCTTATTTCTCTCTCTCTCTCATTTCTCTCTCTCTCATTTCTCTCTCTCATTTCTTTCGCTCTCACTTCTCTCTCTCTCATTTCTCTCTCTCTCATTTCTCTCTCTCTCACTTCTCTCTCTCATTGCTCTCTCTATCTTATTTCTCTCTCTCTCATTTCTCTCTCTCATTTCTCTCTCGCTCATTTCTCTCTCTCTCTCTCTCATTTCTCTCTCTCTCACTTCTCTCTCTCTCATTTCTCTCGCTCTCATTTCTCTCTCTCTCTCATTTCTCTCTCTCTCATTTCTCGCTCTCTCTCATTTCTCTCTCTCTCACTTCTCTCTCTCTCATTTCTCTCTCTCTCTCATTTCTCTCTCTCTCATTTCTGTCTCTCCTTCTCTCATTTCCTTCTCTCTCATTTCTCTCTCTCTCATTTCTCTCTCTCATTGCTCTCTCTCTCACTTCTCACTCGCTCATTTCTCTCTCTCTCATTTCTCTCTCTTATTGCTCTCTCTCTCTCATTTCTCTTTTTGTCTCATTTGTCTTTCGCTCATTTCTCTCTCTCTCATTTCTCTCTCTCATTGCTCTCTCTCTCTCTAGTTTCTGCCTCGTTTCTCTCTCATTTGTCTCTCATTTCGCTCTTATATCTTCATTTCTCATTCTCTCTCATTTCGCTCTTATATCTTTCTCTTTTCTCTCTCATTTCTCGCTCATTTCTCTCTCATTTTTCTTTCGATTCCCTCTCGATTCCCTCTCATTTCTCTCTCTCTTTTCTCTTTCGTTTCTCTCTTATTTCTCGCTTATTTATCTCTCATTTCTCACCCTATTCTCTCTCATTTCTCTGTCATTTCTCTGTCATTTCTCTCTCTTTTCTCTCTCATTTCTCTCTCATTTCTCTTTCATTTATCTCTCCTTTCTCTCTCATTTCTCTCTCATTTTTCTCACGATTCACTTTCATTTCTCTCTCATTTCTCTCTAAATTCTATCACGATTCACTCTCACTTCTCGCTCATTTCTCTCTCGATTTTTCTCATTTCTCTTTCGTTTCTCTCTCGATTATCTCTCATTTCTCTTTCATTTCTCTCTTACTTCTCTCTCGATTCTCTCTCACTACTCTTTCATTTCTCTCTCTCATCTTTCTCTCTCCCTCTACTTTCTCTCTCAATTTTTTCATTTCTCTTTCGTATCTCTCTCGATTTTTTCTCATTTCTAAATCGATTCCCTCTCGGATCTCTCTCGATTCTCTCTCATTTTTCTGTAGTTTCTCCCTCGTTTCTCTCTCATTTGTCTCTCATTTCGAATTCATTTTCCTTTTTTTCTCTCTTATTTTTCTCTGGACTTTTTTTTCATTTCTCTCTCGATTATTTTTCGATTCTTTTTCTTTTTTCTTGCCGCTATGCCACATTTCTTTCTCATATCTTACTAGATTCTCTCTCATTTCCATTTTTTTCTCTCTCGGTTCTCGCTCATTTCGTCATTGACTCTCTCTCTCTCTCGCTCTCACTCTCTATCTTTCTCTCTCTTTTGCAATTCTATCTATACCACAAACCAGGTACAAAAATTTAATATTTTGAACATATCAACGATTTGAAAAGGTGCATCGACCAGCGCGGAGCCAATTGGACTGCCGAAAATCAAAGCAAAACGAACCAACTCGTAACTTTTTTTTGTTCAATAAAATGCTCGTTTTGCCGTTAGGGGCAGTGTGAAATTTATAGAGAGAGCATTTCTCTCTCTCTCTCTCATTTCTCTCTCTCTATCTCTCTTCTCTCTCTCTCATTTCTCTCTCGCTCATTGCTCTCTCTCTCTCATTTCTCTCTCTCTCATTTCTCTCTCTCATTGCTCTCTCGCTCTCATTCTCTCTTTCTCATTTCTCTCTCTCTCATTTATCTCTTTCTCATTTCTCTCTCATTTATCTCTCTCATTACGCTTTTATTTATCTCTCATTTATCTCTCTCATTTCGCTTTCATTTCTCTCTCATTTCTTTCTCATTTCTTTCTCATTTCTCTCTCATTTCTCTCTCGATTTTTCTCATTCTTCTTTCGTTTCTCTCTCGAATCTCTGTCGATTCTTTCTCATTTCTTAATCAATTTCCTCTCGGATCTCTCTCGATTCTCTCTCATTTTTCTGTAGTTTCTGCCTCGTTTCTCTCTCATTTGTCTCTCATTTCGCTCTTATATCTTCATTTCTCATTCTCTCTCATTTCGCTCTTATATCTTTCTCTTTTCTCTCTCATTTCTCGCTCATTTCTCTCTCATTTTTCTTTCGATTCCCTCTCGATTCCCTCTCATTTCTCTCTCTCTTTTCTCTTTCGTTTCTCTCTTATTTTTCGCTTATTTATCTCTCATTTCTCTCCCTATTCTCTCTCATTTCTCTGTCATTTCTCTCTCTTTTCTCTCTCATTTCCTTATAAATTTTATCACGATTCGCTCTCACTTCTCGCTCATTTCTCTCTCGATTTTTCTCATTTCTCTTTCGTTTCTCTCTCGATTATCTCTCATTTCTCTTTCATTTCTCTTATACTTCTCTCTCGATTCTCTCTCACTTCTCTTTCATTTCTCTCTCTCATCTTTCTCTCTCCCTCTACTTTCTCTCTCAATTTTTTCATTTCTCTTTCGTATCTCTCTCGATTCTCTCTCGATTCTTTCTCATTTCTAAATCGATTCCCTCTCGGATCTCTCTCGATTCTCTCTCATTTTTCTGTAGTTTCTCCCTCGTTTCTCTCTCATTTGTCTCTCATTTCGAATTCATTTTCGTTTTTTTCTCTCTTATTTCTCTCTGGACTTTTTTCATTTCTCTCTCGATTATTTTTCGATTCTTTTTCTTTTTTCTTGCCGCTATGCCACATTTCTTTCTCATATCTTACTAGATTCTCTCTCATTTCCATCTTTTTTCTCTCTCGGTTCTCGCTCATTTCTTCATTGACTCTCTCTCTCTCTCTCGCTCTCACTCTCTATCTTTCTCTCTCTTTTGCAATTCTATCTATACCACAAACCAGGTACAAAAATTTAAAATTTTGAACATATCAACGATTTAAAAAGGTGCATCGACCAGCGCGGAGCCAATTGGACTGCCGAAAATCAAAGCAAAACTTCTCTCTCTCTCATTTCTTTCTCTCTCATTTCTCTCTCTCTCCTAATTCTCTCTCTTTTCTCTCTCTCTCATTTCTTTCTCTCTCATTTCTCTCTCTCTCTCATTTCTTTCTCATATATCTCTCTCATTTCTTTCTCTCTCATTTCTATCTCTCTCTCATTTCTCTCTCATATCTCTCTCTCATTTCTCTCTCTCTCTCCTAATTCTCTCTCTTTTCTCTCTCTCTCACTTCTCTCTCTCTCATTTCTCTCTCTCTCTCTTTTCTCTCTCTTTTGTCTCCTAATTCTCTCTCTTTTCTCTCTCTCTCATTTCTCTCTTTCTCATTTCTCTCTCATTTCTCTCTCTCATTGCTCTCTCTCTCTCTCTCTCACTTCTCTCTCTCTCATTTCTCTCTCTCTCTCTCATTTCTCTCTCTCTCATTTCTCTCTCTCTCATTTCTCTCTCTCTCTCTCATTTCTCTCTCTCTCTCTCTCTCTCATTTCTCTCTCTCTCTCTCTCTCACTTCTCTCTCTCTCATTTCTCTCTCTCTCATTTCTCTCTCTCTCTCATTTCTCTCTCTCTCTCATTTCTCTCTCTCTCTCATTTCTCTCTCTCTCTCATTTCTCTCTCTCTCTCATTTCTCTCTCTCTCTCATTTCTCTCTCTCTCTCATTTCTCTTTCTCATAGCTCTCTCTCTCTCTCATTTCTCTCTCTCTCACTTCTCTCTCTCTCATTTCTCTCTCTCTCATTTCTCTCTCTCATTTCTCTCTCTCTCTCTCATTTCTCTCTCTCTCATTTCTCTCTCTCATTTCTCTCTCTCTCTTATTTCTCTCTCTCTCATTTCTCTCTCTCATTGCTCTCTCTCTCTCACTTCTCTCTCTCTCATTTCTCTCTCTCACTTCTCTCTCTCTCTCTCTTCTCTCTCTCTCATTTCTCTCTCTCTCATTTCTCTCTCTCTCTCTTCTCTCTCTCTCATTTCTCTCTCTCTCTCATTTCTCTCTCTCTCTCTCATTTCTCTCTCTCATTGCTCTCTCTCTCTCATTTCTCTGTCTCTCATTTCTCTTTCTCTCTCATTTCTCTCTCTCATTGCTCTCTCGCTCTCATTTCTCTCTTTCTCATTTCTCTCTCTCTCATTTATCTCTTTCTCATTTCTCTCTCATTTATCTCTCTCATTTCGCTTTCATTTCTCTCTCATTTCTTTCTCATTTCTTTCTCATTTCTCTCTCATTTCTCTCTCGATTTTTCTAATTCTTCTTTCGTTTCTCTCTCGAATTTCTGTCGATTCTTTCTCATTTCTGAATCAATTTCCTCTCGGATCTCTCTCGATTCTCTCTCATTTTTCTGTAGTTTCTGCCTCGTTTCTCTCTCATTTGTCTCTCATTTCGCTCTTATATCTTCATTTCTCATTCTCTCTCATTTCGCTCTTATATCTTTCTCTTTTCTCTCTCATTTCTCGCTCATTTCTCTCTCATTTTTCTTTCGATTCCCTCTCGATTCCCTCTCAGTTCTCTCTCTCTTTTCTCTTTCGTTTCTCTCTTATTTTTCGCTTATTTATCTCTCATTTCTCTCCCTATTCTCTCTCATTTCTCTGTCATTTCTCTCTCTTTTCTCTCTCATTTCTCTCTCATTTCTCTTTCATTTATCTCTCCTTTCTCTCTCATTTCTCTCTCTCTCATTTCTCTCTCTCTCATTTCTCTCTCTCATTGCTCTCTGTCTCTCATTTCTCTCTCTCTCATTGCTCTCTTTCTCTCTCATTTCTCTCTCTCATTACTCTCTCTCTTATTTCTCTCTCTCTCTCTCATTTCTCTCTCTCTCTTATTTCTCTCTCTCTCATTTCTCTCTCTCATTTCTCTCTCTCTCACTTCTCTCTCTCTCACTTCTCTCTCTCTCATTTCTCTCTCTCTCATTTCTCTCTCTCTCACTTCTCTCATTTCTCTCTCATTTCTCTCTCGCTCATTTCTCTCTCTCTCTCACTCTCATTTCTCTCTCTCTCTCACTCTCATTTCTCTCTCTCTCTCACTCTCATTTCTCTCTCTCTCTCTCTCTCTCTCTCATTTCTCTCTCTCTCTCTCTCATTTCTCTCTCTCTCTCTCATCTCTCTCTCTCTCTCTCATTTCTCTCTCTCTCTCTCATTTCTCTCTCTCATTGCTCATTGAGAGAGAGAGAAATGAGAGAGAGAGAAATGAGAGAGAGAGAAATGAGAGAGAGAGAAATGAGAGAGAGAAATGAGAGAGAGAGAAATGAGAGAGAGAGAGAAATGAGAGAGAGAGAAATGAGAGAGAGAGAGAGAGCATTTCTCTCTCTCTCATTTCTCTCTCTCATTGCTCTCTCTCTCTCATTTCTCTCTCTCTCATTTCTCTCTCTCTCATTTCTCTCTCTCTCATTTCTCTCTCTCTCATTTCTCTCTCTCTCATTTCTCTCTCTCTCATTTCTCTCTCTCTCATTTCTCTCTCTCTCATTTCTCTCTTTCTCTCTCATTTCTCTCTCTCATTGCTCTCTCTCCCATTTCTCTCTCTCTCATTTCTCTCTCTCTCATTTTTCTCTCTCTCTCATTTCTCTCTCTCTCTCTCTCTCTCTCATTTCTCTCTCTCTCATTTCTCTCTCTCTCTCATTTCTCTCTCTCTCTCTCTCTCTCTCTCTCTCTCTCTCTCATTTTTCTCTCTCTCTCATTTCTCTCTCTCTCTCTCTTATTTCTCTCTCTCTCTCTTATTTCTCTCTCTCTCTCTCTCTCATTTCTCTCTCTCTCTCATTTCTCTCTCTCTCTCATTTCTCTCTCTCTCTCTCATTTCTCTCTCTCTCTCTCTTATTTCTCTCGCTCTCATTTCTCTCTCTCTCTCAATTCTCTCTCTCTCATTTCTCTCTGTCTCTCATTTCTCTCTCTCTCTCATTTCTCTCTCTCTCTCTCATTTCTCTCTTTCTCTCTCATTTCTCTCTCTCATTGCTCTCTCTCTCTCATTTCTCTCTCTCTCTCTCATTTCTCTCTCTCATTGCTCTCTCTCTCTCTCTCATTTCTCTCTCTCTCTCATTTCTCTCTTTCTCTCTCTCACTTCTCTCTCTCTCTCATTTCTCTCTCTCATTTCTCTCTCTCTCTCATTTCTCTCTCTCTCTCATTTCTCTCTCTCTCTCATTTCTCTCTCTCTCATTTCTCTCTCTCATTGCTCTCGCTCTCTCTCATTTCTCTCTCTCTCTCTCATTTCTCTCTCTCTCTCTCTCATTTCTCTCTCTCTCTCTCTCTTATTTCTCTCTCTCTCTCATTTCTCTCTCTCTCTCATTTCTCTCTCTCTCTCTCTCACTTCTCTCTCTCTCATTTCTCTCTCTCTCATTTCTCTCTCTCTCTCATTTCTCTCTCTCATTGCTCTCTCTCTCTCTCATTTCTCTCTCTCTCTCTCATTTCTCTCTGTCTCTCATTTCTCTCTCTCTCTCATTTCTCTCTTTCTCTCTCATTTCTCTCTCTCATTGCTCTCTCTCTCTCATTGCTCTCTCTCTCATTTCTCTTTCTCTCTCATTTCTCTTTTTCATTGCTCTCTCTCTCTCTCATTTCTCTCTCTCTCACTTCTCTCTCTCTCATTTCTCTCTCTCTCATTTCTCTCTCTCTCTCATTTCTCTCTCTCTCATTTCTCTCTCTCTCTCATTTCTCTCTCTCTCACTTCTCTCTCTCTCATTTCTCTCTCTCTCTCATTTCTCTCTCTCTCATTTCTCTCTCTCCTTCTCTCATTTCCTTCTCTCTCATTTCTCTCTCTCTCATTTCTCTCTCTCATTGCTCTCTCTCTCACTTCTCACTCGCTCATTTCTCTCTCTCTCATTTCTCTCTCTTATTGCTCTCTCTCTCTCATTTCTCTTTTTCTCTCATTTGTCTTTCGCTCATTTCTCTCTCTCTCATTTCTCTCTCTCATTGCTCTCTCTCTCTCTAGTTTCTGCCTCGTTTCTCTCTCATTTGTCTCTCATTTCGCTCTTATATCTTCATTTCTCATTCTCTCTCATTTCGCTCTTATATCTTTCTCTTTTCTCTCTCATTTCTCGCTCATTTCTCTCTCATTTTTCTTTCGATTCCCTCTCGATTCCCTCTCATTTCTCTCTCTTTTTTCTCTTTCGTTTCTCTCTTATTTCTCGCTTATTTATCTCTCATTTCTCACCCTATTCTCTCTCATTTCTCTGTCATTTCTCTGTCATTTCTCTCTCTTTTCTCTCTCATTTCTCTCTCATTTCTCTTTCATTTATCTCTCCTTTCTCTCTCATTTCTCTCTCATTTTTCTCACGATTCTCTTTCATTTCTCTCTCATTTCTCTCTAAATTCTATCACGATTCACTCTCACTTCTCGCTCATTTCTCTCTCGATTTTTCTCATTTCTCTTTCGTTTCTCTCTCGATTATCTCTCATTTCTCTTTCATTTCTCTCTTACTTCTCTCTCGATTCTCTCTCACTACTCTTTCATTTCTCTCTCTCATCTTTCTCTCTCCCTCTACTTTCTCTCTCAATTTTTTCATTTCTCTTTCGTATCTCTCTCGATTTTTTCTCATTTCTAAATCGATTCCCTCTCGGATCTCTCTCGATTCTCTCTCATTTTTCTGTAGTTTCTCCCTCGTTTCTCTCTCATTTGTCTCTGAAGAATTCGCGGAGTTTCGGATCGATGTGTGTTGCAATATTTACCAAGCGTCGTGTTCAGATTCCAAATTCGAAGAGAGATATAATTGTGTTTTCTGCCCTATTTATAAACTTTCTGAGTGCCCCCCACGCGAGCGACACTCATCCTTACTCACTGTATCCTTGAAATATTTCGTTTATCAAAAACTTGACGAAACTAGCTTTCGTCAAGTATGGTGTGACGTCTAAGCGTAAACAAAACATCTAAACGTAAACATACTCCCCCCCATGACAGAATGTCATAACAAAATAACTAACACGCGGTACTAACAGGACGGTTTCGCAACAGGTAAAACGCAAATTTTCGTAACAGGACGCGTGACTAATCCCTTTGCCGTTTTCAGCTTCACTACACGAGTAAGCTGATCCTCTCCAGGGTGTACATCAATGATGCGCGCCAGTGGCCAGCGGGTGATGGGGAGGGAATCGTCCACAAGGATGACCAGTCTGCCGGGAACGATTTCGCACCGAACCGCAACCTTATTGTCCTTCTGCATTTCCTGCAGATACTCAGTGGTCCAATGCTTCCAGAAACGTTGCACGAGTAATTGCCAGGTAATCCCCATGTCAGAGCAGTTGGTTGCGATGATGTTTTGCTGTTGCTCACTCTGAAATAACTCAAAAAATTCTTTTAGCGCGTGTGACGAACCTTCAAGTTGTTTACGTTGTCGGAGTGTATATCCGACGGTAGCCCGCGGCCAAGCGTAAAGCGGCCAAGTAAAGCGGCCAAGAACCCTGCAGTGGTGAGATCGCTGACCAGCTCCAGGTGAACCGCCTTGGTTGCAAAAAAAACGAACAAAAACAAATAACACTTGGCAGCGGCAGCTCTCTTGTACGTCGGCTTAAGACAAAATGGGCCGGCGTAATCCACTCCAGTAACAAAAAACGGCCGGCTCGGAGTGATGCGTTGATACGGAAGTTGGCCGGTTTGTTGTTGCACTAGGGCGGGATCCTGTCGTATGCAACGAAAACAATTACGGACTACTCCTTCCACTAATCTCCGTCCGTCGAGCGGCCAATATTCTTCTCGAATCTGGGAAAGTAATAGTCTTCCCCCGCCATCCATCAGCTTTTTATGAAAGTGGTATGCGATGAGACGAGCAAACGGATGTTTCTTGGGAAGTAGGATAGGGTGTTTGAACTGGTAGGGAAGCTGTGCAAGCTTCAATCGGCCACCCACTCGCATTATTCCTTCCTCATCGAGGAATGGATTCAAGCGCCGTAGAGGTGAGCGCCGCCCTATAGTTTCTCCCTTTTTCAGCAACCGGATCTCCGATAAAAACTCGTCTTGTTGCGCCAGGATGCATAATGTGAGTTTAGCTGCTTCCAGGAATTTAGGTGTGATCGCGGATGAAGTAACTTGTGACGATTGTTGTGTGCGTGTCCGACGAATTTCAATATCAGCTTCGGCCGCCAGCAATGAATTCGATATTGGCCAATCAAAAGCAGGTAGCCCCAACCACTCGGGACCACAAGTCCATATCGACCTTTTCAGCATGTCCACTGCTGACATCCCACGAGATACCAGGCCGGCGAGATTTGTTGAGCCGGGAATGCGTTTCCACTGACGAGGACGTGAATAGTTCTGGATCTCAGCAACACGATTAGCCACAACGGTTTTCCAGGTGTTGGGTGGTGACAAAATCCAATTTAGCGTGGTAACGTGTACGTTACTCGTCTTCAAACTTAGCCGTTTAGCGAGTCGGTCGCTAGTAAGATTCGACTGCGATGCGCTGTCCAACAGCGCGCGCGCAGGATGAGCAATTCCGAAATCATCAATAATATTCACGAAAGCAGTTTGGAGTAATACCTGCTCGGGTGCTTGCTGTAGTGCTGCTGCAAATGTGCGTTGTATGTTATCGGTGGCTGTGTGATCGTTAGCGGTGTTGTGTGTGTGATGTGGCGGAGCTGTGTAACTAGGGCTATTCGGTGTGAAGTGCAGTTTTGTGTGGTGTGCCAAATTACAATACCGGCATTTGTAGTGCGCCGGACAATCACGAGCCGCATGATTCTCGCGTAAGCAATTTGTGCATAAACGCGCGGTCATCGCGAAACGATAGCGATCCTTAGGCTCCATTCCTTCAAATCGTGGGCATTTTAGCAATGAATGCGAGGAATTGCATAAAATGCAATTTGGCGTTTCATGTGACGTGGTACCAAAACTAGTTTGACGCGGAAAGGTTATTCGCCGCGATTGACTCAGTTCGTGACCCTGTGACGTATGATGCGCGATGGTGGGAAGCTTGATGCCCTTGAGTGAGTTCGATCCAGTGCTCGGGTGCGCGGTAGGAGCTAGCTTTGCCTGCAGTTGAGATTGGACACGAATCAATCTATCCTCGAAATTCTCTCGAAATGCAGCATTCTGCGTTGTTTCTTCCAGCGTGGAAGCGGAATCCTCTAATTCTTGTTGAACACTCTCTAGGTCCTTGCATAATGTTTCGAATTTTCTTAAGCGAACCTCCACTTGTACTTGATCCCGTGCGTGAACGAAACTATCCAAAAATTTCTCGTACCGAGTAAGGGACGCCAACAAAATTGTCCGACGGGACGCCAAAACAACGGGTGGTACGGGCATTGTTCAATCGTGTGTGTGTGTATGTGCGTGTGAGTGAGTGACCTGCAGTGTAATGCGTGATGCGGCAAAAACAGCTGTACGGTGCACGAAAATCCAAACGAAATGTGGTACGACACAGAAAACGGTGAACGATGGGTCGATCAAACTCGCGAAAGCACCAGAAATTCGAGCTATGTATCCTGGTCACGGCACCATGAAGAATTCGCGGAGTTTCGGATCGATGTGTGTTGCAATATTTACCAAGCGTCGTGTTCAGATTCCAAATTCGAAGAGAGATATAATTGTGTTTTCTGCCCTATTTATAAACTTTCTGAGTGCCCCCCACGCGAGCGACACTCATCCTTACTCACTGTATCCTTGAAATATTTCGTTTATCAAAAACTTGACGAAACTAGCTTTCGTCAAGTATGGTGTGACGTCTAAGCGTAAACAAAACATCTAAACGTAAACATACTCCCCCCCATGACAGAATGTCATAACAAAATAACTAACACGCGGTACTAACAGGACGGTTTCGCAACAGGTAAAACGCAAATTTTCGTAACAGGACGCGTGACTAATCCCTTTGCCGTTTTCAGCTTCACTACACGAGTAAGCTGATCCTCTCCAGGGTGTACATCAATGATGCGCGCCAGTGGCCAGCGGGTGATGGGGAGGGAATCGTCCACAAGGATGACCAGTCTGCCGGGAACGATTTCGCACCGAACCGCAACCTTATTGTCCTTCTGCATTTCCTGCAGATACTCAGTGGTCCAATGCTTCCAGAAACGTTGCACGAGTAATTGCCAGGTAATCCCCATGTCAGAGCAGTTGGTTGCGATGATGTTTTGCTGTTGCTCACTCTGAAATAACTCAAAAAATTCTTTTAGCGCGTGTGACGAACCTTCAAGTTGTTTACGTTGTCGGAGTGTATATCCGACGGTAGCCCGCGGCCAAGCGTAAAGCGGCCAAGTAAAGCGGCCAAGAACCCTGCAGTGGTGAGATCGCTGACCAGCTCCAGGTGAACCGCCTTGGTTGCAAAAAAAACGAACAAAAACAAATAACACTTGGCAGCGGCAGCTCTCTTGTACGTCGGCTTAAGACAAAATGGGCCGGCGTAATCCACTCCAGTAACAAAAAACGGCCGGCTCGGAGTGATGCGTTGATACGGAAGTTGGCCGGTTTGTTGTTGCACTAGGGCGGGATCCTGTCGTATGCAACGAAAACAATTACGGACTACTCCTTCCACTAATCTCCGTCCGTCGAGCGGCCAATATTCTTCTCGAATCTGGGAAAGTAATAGTCTTCCCCCGCCATCCATCAGCTTTTTATGAAAGTGGTATGCGATGAGACGAGCAAACGGATGTTTCTTGGGAAGTAGGATAGGGTGTTTGAACTGGTAGGGAAGCTGTGCAAGCTTCAATCGGCCACCCACTCGCATTATTCCTTCCTCATCGAGGAATGGATTCAAGCGCCGTAGAGGTGAGCGCCGCCCTATAGTTTCTCCCTTTTTCAGCAACCGGATCTCCGATAAAAACTCGTCTTGTTGCGCCAGGATGCATAATGTGAGTTTAGCTGCTTCCAGGAATTTAGGTGTGATCGCGGATGAAGTAACTTGTGACGATTGTTGTGTGCGTGTCCGACGAATTTCAATATCAGCTTCGGCCGCCAGCAATGAATTCGATATTGGCCAATCAAAAGCAGGTAGCCCCAACCACTCGGGACCACAAGTCCATATCGACCTTTTCAGCATGTCCACTGCTGACATCCCACGAGATACCAGGCCGGCGAGATTTGTTGAGCCGGGAATGCGTTTCCACTGACGAGGACGTGAATAGTTCTGGATCTCAGCAACACGATTAGCCACAACGGTTTTCCAGGTGTTGGGTGGTGACAAAATCCAATTTAGCGTGGTAACGTGTACGTTACTCGTCTTCAAACTTAGCCGTTTAGCGAGTCGGTCGCTAGTAAGATTCGACTGCGATGCGCTGTCCAACAGCGCGCGCGCAGGATGAGCAATTCCGAAATCATCAATAATATTCACGAAAGCAGTTTGGAGTAATACCTGCTCGGGTGCTTGCTGTAGTGCTGCTGCAAATGTGCGTTGTATGTTATCGGTGGCTGTGTGATCGTTAGCGGTGTTGTGTGTGTGATGTGGCGGAGCTGTGTAACTAGGGCTATTCGGTGTGAAGTGCAGTTTTGTGTGGTGTGCCAAATTACAATACCGGCATTTGTAGTGCGCCGGACAATCACGAGCCGCATGATTCTCGCGTAAGCAATTTGTGCATAAACGCGCGGTCATCGCGAAACGATAGCGATCCTTAGGCTCCATTCCTTCAAATCGTGGGCATTTTAGCAATGAATGCGAGGAATTGCATAAAATGCAATTTGGCGTTTCATGTGACGTGGTACCAAAACTAGTTTGACGCGGAAAGGTTATTCGCCGCGATTGACTCAGTTCGTGACCCTGTGACGTATGATGCGCGATGGTGGGAAGCTTGATGCCCTTGAGTGAGTTCGATCCAGTGCTCGGGTGCGCGGTAGGAGCTAGCTTTGCCTGCAGTTGAGATTGGACACGAATCAATCTATCCTCGAAATTCTCTCGAAATGCAGCATTCTGCGTTGTTTCTTCCAGCGTGGAAGCGGAATCCTCTAATTCTTGTTGAACACTCTCTAGGTCCTTGCATAATGTTTCGAATTTTCTTAAGCGAACCTCCACTTGTACTTGATCCCGTGCGTGAACGAAACTATCCAAAAATTTCTCGTACCGAGTAAGGGACGCCAACAAAATTGTCCGACGGGACGCCAAAACAACGGGTGGTACGGGCATTGTTCAATCGTGTGTGTGTGTATGTGCGTGTGAGTGAGTGACCTGCAGTGTAATGCGTGATGCGGCAAAAACAGCTGTACGGTGCACGAAAATCCAAACGAAATGTGGTACGACACAGAAAACGGTGAACGATGGGTCGATCAAACTCGCGAAAGCACCAGAAATTCGAGCTATGTATCCTGGTCACGGCACCATGAAGAAATTCGCGGAGTTTCGGATCGATGTGTGTTGCAATATTTACCAAGCGTCGTGTTCAGATTCCAAATTCGAAGAGAGATATAATTGTGTTTTCTGCCCTATTTATAAACTTTCTGAGTGCCCCCCACGCGAGCGACACTCATCCTTACTCACTGTATCCTTGAAATATTTCGTTTATCAAAAACTTGACGAAACTAGCTTTCGTCAAGTATGGTGTGACGTCTAAGCGTAAACAAAACATCTAAACGTAAACAGTCTCTCATTTCGAATTCATTTTCCTTTTTTTCTCTCTTATTTTTCTCTGGACTTTTTTTTCATTTCTCTCTCGATTATTTTTCGATTCTTTTTCTTTTTTCTTGCCGCTATGCCACATTTCTTTCTCATATCTTACTAGATTCTCTCTCATTTCCATTTTTTTCTCTCTCGGTTCTCGCTCATTTCGTCATTGACTCTCTCTCTCTCTCGCTCTCACTCTCTATCTTTCTCTCTCTTTTGCAATTCTATCTATACCACAAACCAGGTACAAAAATTTAATATTTTGAACATATCAACGATTTGAAAAGGTGCATCGACCAGCGCGGAGCCAATTGGACTGCCGAAAATCAAAGCAAAACGAACCAACTCGTAACTTTTTTTTGTTCAATAAAATGCTCGTTTTGCCGTTAGGGGCAGTGTGAAATTTATAGAGAGAGCATTTCTCTCTCTCTCTCTCATTTCTCTCTCTCTATCTCTCTTCTCTCTCTCTCATTTCTCTCTCGCTCATTGCTCTCTCTCTCTCATTTCTCTCTCTCTCATTTCTCTCTCTCTCTCATTTCTCTCTCTCTCTCATTCTCTCTTTCTCATTTCTCTCTCTCTCATTTATCTCTTTCTCATTTCTCTCTCATTTATCTCTCTCATTACGCTTTTATTTATCTCTCATTTATCTCTCTCATTTCGCTTTCATTTCTCTCTCATTTCTTTCTCATTTCTTTCTCATTTCTCTCTCATTTCTCTCTCGATTTTTCTCATTCTTCTTTCGTTTCTCTCTCGAATCTCTGTCGATTCTTTCTCATTTCTTAATCAATTTCCTCTCGGATCTCTCTCGATTCTCTCTCATTTTTCTGTAGTTTCTGCCTCGTTTCTCTCTCATTTGTCTCTCATTTCGCTCTTATATCTTCATTTCTCATTCTCTCTCATTTCGCTCTTATATCTTTCTCTTTTCTCTCTCATTTCTCGCTCATTTCTCTCTCATTTTTCTTTCGATTCCCTCTCGATTCCCTCTCATTTCTCTCTCTCTTTTCTCTTTCGTTTCTCTCTTATTTTTCGCTTATTTATCTCTCATTTCTCTCCCTATTCTCTCTCATTTCTCTGTCATTTCTCTCTCTTTTCTCTCTCATTTCCTTATAAATTTTATCACGATTCGCTCTCACTTCTCGCTCATTTCTCTCTCGATTTTTCTCATTTCTCTTTCGTTTCTCTCTCGATTATCTCTCATTTCTCTTTCATTTCTCTTATACTTCTCTCTCGATTCTCTCTCACTTCTCTTTCATTTCTCTCTCTCATCTTTCTCTCTCCCTCTACTTTCTCTCTCAATTTTTTCATTTCTCTTTCGTATCTCTCTCGATTCTCTCTCGATTCTTTCTCATTTCTAAATCGATTCCCTCTCGGATCTCTCTCGATTCTCTCTCATTTTTCTGTAGTTTCTCCCTCGTTTCTCTCTCATTTGTCTCTCATTTCGAATTCATTTTCCTTTTTTTCTCTCTTATTCCTCTCTGGACTTTTTTTCATTTCTCTCTCGATTATTTTTCGATTCTTTTTCTTTTTTCTTGCCGCTATGCCACATTTCTTTCTCATATCTTACTAGATTCTCTCTCATTTCCATCTTTTTTCTCTCTCGGTTCTCGCTCATTTCTTCATTGACTCTCTCTCTCTCTCTCGCTCTCACTCTCTATCTTTCTCTCTCTTTTGCAATTCTATCTATACCACAAACCAGGTACAAAAATTTAAAATTTTGAACATATCAACGATTTAAAAAGGTGCATCGACCAGCGCGGAGCCAATTGGACTGCCGAAATCAAAGCAAAACTTCTCTCTCTCTCATTTCTTTCTCTCTCATTGCTCTCTCTCTCCTAATTCTCTCTCTTTTCTCTCTCTCTCATTTCTTTCTCTCTCATTTCTCTCTCTCTCTCATTTCTTTCTCATATATCTCTCTCATTTCTTTCTCTCTCATTTCTATCTCTCTCTCATTTCTCTCTCATATCTCTCTCTCATTTCTCTCTCTCTCTCCTAATTCTCTCTCTTTTCTCTCTCTCTCACTTCTCTCTCTCTCATTTCTCTCTCTCTCTCTCTTTTCTCTCTCTTTTGTCTCCTAATTCTCTCTCTTTTCTCTCTCTCTCATTTCTCTCTTTCTCATTTTTCTCTCATCTCTCTCTCTTATTGCTCTCTCTCTCTCTCTCACTTCTCTCTCTCTCATTTCTCTCTCTCTCTCTCATTTCTCTCTCTCTCATTTCTCTCTCTCTCATTTCTCTCTCTCTCTCTCATTTCTCTCTCTCTCTCTCATTTCTCTCTCTCTCTCTCTCACTTCTCTCTCTCTCATTTCTCTCTCTCTCATTTCTCTCTCTCTCTCATTTCTCTCTCTCTCTCATTTCTCTCTCTCTCTCATTTCTCTCTCTCTCTCATTTCTCTCTCTCTCTCATTTCTCTCTCTCTCTCATTTCTCTCTCTCTCTCATTTCTCTTTCTCATAGCTCTCTCTCTCTCTCATTTCTCTCTCTCTCACTTCTCTCTCTCTCATTTCTCTCTCTCTCATTTCTCTCTCTCTCTCTCTCATTTCTCTCTCTCTCATTTCTCTCTCTCATTGCTCTCTCTCTCTTATTTCTCTCTCTCTTATTTCTCTCTCTCTCATTTCTCTCTCTCATTGCTCTCTCTCTCTCATTTCTCTCTCTCACTTCTCTCTCTCTCTCATTTCTCTCTCTCTCATTTCTCTCTCTCTCATTTCTCTCTCTCTCTCTTCTCTCTCTCTCATTTCTCTCTCTCTCTCATTTCTCTCTCTCTCTCATTTCTCTCTCTCATTGCTCTCTCTCTCTCATTTCTCTGTCTCTCATTTCTCTTTCTCTCTCATTTCTCTCTCTCATTGCTCTCTCGCTCTCATTTCTCTCTTTCTCATTTCTCTCTCTCTCATTTATCTCTTTCTCATTTCTCTCTCATTTATCTCTCTCATTTCGCTTTCATTTCTCTCTCATTTCTTTCTCATTTCTTTCTCATTTCTCTCTCATTTCTCTCTCGATTTTTCTAATTCTTCTTTCGTTTCTCTCTCGAATCTCTGTCGATTCTTTCTCATTTCTTAATCAATTTCCTCTCGGATCTCTCTCGATTCTCTCTCATTTTTCTGTAGTTTCTGCCTCGTTTCTCTCTCATTTGTCTCTCATTTCGCTCTTATATCTTCATTTCTCATTCTCTCTCATTTCGCTCTTATATCTTTCTCTTTTCTCTCTCATTTCTCGCTCATTTCTCTCTCATTTTTCTTTCGATTCCCTCTCGATTCCCTCTCAGTTCTCTCTCTCTTTTCTCTTTCGTTTCTCTCTTATTTTTCGCTTATTTATCTCTCATTTCTCTCCCTATTCTCTCTCATTTCTCTGTCATTTCTCTCTCTTTTCTCTCTCATTTCTCTCTCATTTCTCTTTCATTTATCTCTCCTTTCTCTCTCATTTCTCTCTCATTTTTCTCTCGATTCTCTTTCATTTCTCTCTAAATTCTATCACGATTCGCTCTCACTTCTCGCTCATTTCTCTCTCGATTTTTCTCATTTCTCTTTCGTTTCTCTCTCGATTATCTCTCATTTCTCTTTCATTTCTCTTATACTTCTCTCTCGATTCTCTCTCACTTCTCTTTCATTTCTCTCTCTCATCTTTCTCTCTCCCTCTACTTTCTCTCTCAATTTTTTCATTTCTCTTTCGTATCTCTCTCGATTCTCTCTCGATTCTTTCTCATTTCTAAATCGATTCCCTCTCGGATCTCTCTCGATTCTCTCTCATTTTTCTGTAGTTTCTCCCTCGTTTCTCTCTCATTTGTCTCTCATTTCGAATTCATTTTCCTTTTTTTCTCTCTTATTTTTCTCTGGACTTTTTTTTCATTTCTCTCTCGATTATTTTTCGATTCTTTTTCTTTTTTCTTGCCGCTATGCCACATTTCTTTCTCATATCTTACTAGATTCTCTCTCATTTCCATCTTTTTTCTCTCTCGGTTCTCGCTCATTTCGTCATTGACTCTCTCTCTCTCTCTCGCTCTCACTCTCTATCTTTCTCTCTCTTTTGCAATTCTATCTATACCACAAACCAGGTACAAAAATTTAATATTTTGAACATATCAACGATTTGAAAAGGTGCATCGACCAGCGCGGAGCCAATTGGACTGCCGAAAATCAAAGCAAAACGAACCAACTCGTAACTTTTTTTTGTTCAATAAAATGCTCGTTTTGCCGTTAGGGGCAGTGTGAAATTTATAGAGAGAGCATTTCTCTCTCTCTCTCATTTCTCTCTCTCTCTCTCTCATTTCTCTCTCTCTCTCTCATTTCTCTCTCTCTCTCTCATTTCTCTCTCTCTCTCTCATTTCTCTCATTTCTCTCTCTCATTTCTCTCATTTCTCTCTCTCATTGCTCTCTCTCTCTCTCATTTCTCTCTCTCTCATTTCTCTCTCTCTCATTTCTCTCTCTCTCATTTCTCTCTCTCTCTCATTTCTCTCTCTCTTTGCTCTCTCTCTCTCTCACTTATCTCTCTCTCATTTCTCTCTCTCTCACTTCTCTCTCTCTCATTTCTCTCTCTCATTTCTCTCTCTCTCATTTCTCTCTCTCTCTCATTTCTCTCTCTCATTGCTCTCTCTCTCTCATTTCTCGCTCTCTCATTTCTCTCATTACTCTCTTATTTCTCTCTCTCTCTCATTTCTGTCTCTCTCATTTCTCTCTCATTCTCTCTCATTTCTCTCTCATTTCTCTTTCATTTCTCTTTCATTTCTCTCTCATTTCTCTCTCATTTCTCTGTCATTTCTCTGTCATTTCTCTCTCTTTTCTCTCTCTTTTCTCTCTCATTTCACTTTCATTTCTCTTTCATTTCTCTCTCTCCTTTCTCTCTTTTTTCTCTCTCATTTTTCTCTCGATTCTCTTTCATTTCTCTCATTTCTCTCTAAATTCTCTCACGATTCCCTCTCACTTCTCTCTCATTTCTTTCTCATTTCTTTTTCGATTTTTTCATTTCTCTTTCGTTTCTCTTTCGATTCTCTGTCGATTCTGTCTCATTTCTTAATCAATTCCCTCTCGAATCCCTCTCGATTTTCTCTAATTTTTTTATAGTTTCTCCCTTGTTTCTCTCTCATTTCTCTCTCATTTCGCTCTTATATCTTCATTTCTCATTTTCTCTCTTTTCTCTCTTATATCTTTCTCTTTTCTCTCTTATTTTTCGCTCATTTCTCTCTCATTCCTCTCTCGATTCTCTCTCATTTCTCTCTCATTTCTCTCTAATTTATCTCTCATTTCGCTCTCATTTATCCCTCAATTCTCTCTGATTTCTCTCATATTTCTTTTTTATTTCTCTCTGGATTTTCTCTCATTTTGAATATTTTTTATTGAAGGACTGCATTGCCTGTAAGGACTCATCCCCCATGTAGAGATTATATAGAATCCTTATGATAAAAGTTTGCATAACAACTATCCGTAAAATACTTAAGCTTTTAATGATACGCTCACCAGTAAGGAGCCTTCCTAAATGACATTTACTGGAATAAGTTAAGCTTCAAGTAACGGAAAATAGTCACCAAATATAGACTGCTTCCTTGAAATCGTTCCATTCATTTCCCGGACATAAATTATCATCCGCACCTGTGTCCCACTCATGCTAAGTGGGAGCGTTACCGAGAGAGTGCACGTGTGACACCGTCCAAGCCAGGTTTTCCTGGACGAAGAAAATGTGTCACTTAACGAACAGAAAAACCGGATCCAACCGGAGGTTTCAGCGAGCCGCACCGAGCAAGGGCCGCATCCTTTACCCAATATCCTGACGCATTTTTAAGTGATCTCCTCCCACCGGTTCAGTTTTTTACGTTCTATTAAGCAAAATTTCCATTAAAATCTAAATTGTCCACATGCATCATTTATCTTCGTTTCATTAGAATTGTATAAGGTGCATGCGACGGCCGTCGTTTGGAGTCGGCCACCGTGCTCTTTCCCGGTTTTTTTTATCCCATTTTGCGGATCGGATTGCGTCTCCGAGAACTCTGGAAACGAGGCCTGGAAATTGGGATGGAATTATTTCGCTCCCTTCGGACACCCTGCTTCACCGGTCGGGACATCAGTCGGCCGGCAAACTAATTTCAGCTCATCCCCGTGCCCTCGTGCCATCTGCATGCCCCCTGCGCGTATCATACCGCAAGCAACCGGCGGCCATCGGAAATGAAATCCAATCCGATTTTTCCCCCCTTGCGATCCGGCCGTTGCCTAGAACACCGAGTTTTTGAGTACTTCGAATAGTGCAGCAGCAGCTCAACACGCACACACACACAAGCCGGGACCGGGTATTTCGCTTGTGTTGTGGCCGTCGTTCAAAAGTCATCGTTGATTACAATGTTCACGAGTTTTAACCGAGGGTGAAGCGCTGGAACACAAGAACGCAAGCAACGCAAATGATGCCTCCGGATGCCTGCGGCAAACGGCAATGGCCAAAAAACCTTAAAAACCGAGGGCAGGAGCGAATCGTGCAGCATCTCCGGCTGATGATGGTTGGCTACCCCTTCGGCGTGGTAGCGGCGGTGATGATGATGGTACGCGCGTCTTAATCATGTAATAAACTCATAAACATCGTTGCTAAGAAACGGCCCGTTCCCTTGCCCGATCTCGGCAGGGATGGACGGACGGACCGACCGTCGGTTTTTGGCCCAAAAAGGGAAATGCAGGCAAACTATCGTAACGCTCTAACGAGTTAAGGGCGAGAGCTGATCTTTTCGATTACGGCAGGCAGGAAAGAGCCGAGTGGCCAAAAAATAAAATGAGCCCGGGGAAACAAGGAAAAAGGTAAACTATTCGCACCGTTTGGATGATTGTGGTGGAAAATTTTATGATTTGTGAACACAGAACGCTCTCATTTGTTCGCCGTTCTCGGGCTGCACCAAACGTCGTTAACGGTTATGTACTTTTCGGGACTTTTAATGCTCAATTGTGGATGTCCGGAATTTATCATTCTTAGAATTTTTACACCCTTCGAGGTGTGTGCTTGCCAACGGGGGAAGAGATTTGGCAGTCGCGCTCACCATACAATAAATGCATTTTATGATGTTTCAATCAATGTGTAGAGCGAGTCGAATCGAACGGTTTGCCCATGAACGTGACTCACTCTGTGATTTGCTTCAGTCGCTATAAAACGT
This sequence comes from Anopheles stephensi, assembly GCF_013141755.1. NCBI lineage: Eukaryota > Metazoa > Arthropoda > Insecta > Diptera > Culicidae > Anopheles > Anopheles stephensi. The sequence continues at coordinate 75,331,563 of NC_050203.1, read as the reverse complement.
TTTCATTTGTATGACATTATTACGGGAAGAAAATATTTAATCTGTTCGATAGATGCGGCGAGCGATTATGCGATGGCAGTAATTGGCGCTGCTGTTTGAATTGAGCTATAAAGTGTTTCAGATCATTGCGTTTGTCTTCCTGATGACTCTATCATTACCGGTCAGAACCAACTGGATGGAATGGAATATCGTCCTGTGTTTGTTTGTTTGTACTATATTCGAATTCGGAGTGGTAGAATTAATTAAAAGACAATTATGTATATTTTTGTTGGTTTAAATCTAACAAGAGAAGATAAAAATGTATCACAACCATTAAAAGTACGAAAATAAAGCTTTGGATGTCATAATAGAAGGATATGAACAAGGTTGTCTGGTATCATTCTCATGACATAGTAAGGCTCATGTTTACTGTTTACTGAAGGATCTATGTCTTGCTCTTTCTTTTCTCTCTCTCTGTTTTTCTTTCTTGCTCCATCTCTATCTAACTCTATGTCGCTGTAGCTTCTTGTCACAGGCTGCTGGTCCGGGAGTATAATTATTTATAAAATTTAATAGATTAGAAAACATAGAGGAACAATTTAGACCGATTGTGATGACGATTTCAAGCTTTAATCGGAATTCCTCAGCATAGCATAGTTGTTCAGATACAGAGGGACGGAAGGACGGTCTAGTGGCCGAGACGATAGCGGCGCCGGTCTTGACAAGGCAGGACCGAGGCTCAAATCCAATTAAGACCACCCTCCCAGTACGCAAGACTTACTATCCAGCTATGACTAAAACCAAGTAAAAGAAAGCTAGAAGTTCTGATAAAAATGATAAGGATACTATAGTCTAAAACATTCGTTGAGTTGCATGGCTTTCCGTAAGAAAACTGTGCAATAAAATAGATCATAATTTTGGTGTCCAACCCATCCTGAGGTTACTCTCCGCAATAGCTGGAACAGCAGAGCAGTTCAGAGTATTACAAATATTTAAAAATAGCGTTATTTTCATTGATGAGTCAGCCAGAATCCTGGTGAGCCCGGGGGCATAGTGGAGTAGCTGTCCAGCTACGAGTAATTTAAGTTAAGATAGTCAGTGTTGGCAGGACAAGTAGGATCACAAACTTCAAAGTACTTCTTGGTATATCAAACAAAAATTTCACTTCATTTATGATAGTCCAATGGCCCACTTGTTTGAGACTTCTAAAGAGTTCGAAACGAATGGCTTTAGGGACCTGTTCCGTTCATCAGAAGCCATTGTATTGAAGAATTTTAGCACTCACATGTGAGCCCAGTGGCCCAGTTGTTTGAGACTTCTTTAAAGTTCCCAACGAATGGCTTAAGGGACCTGTTCCGTTCATCTGAAGCCGTTTATTGAAGCTTATTGAAGAATCTTAGCACTCACATATGAGTTTCAACTAATTTTTCTCTGGAGCACAAATAATCTCAAATGTAAAGATATTGGACTCTAATTGTACCCATATACACTTACAAAGCTAATATAAAGTATCTGCATCAAAGCACTATTTGGAGACCTACGAAGCGTCTCACTCTTCAGATAAAAAATATTAAACTCGCAGATTTCACAATAAATAGTCAAAATTTTAAACTCTGATATAATCTCCAGGAAAAGATGCCAAACTTCATCTTCAGAAACTCTTCCCTTTTTCAATCCCCCTCTCGCAAGAAACCTTCCCTTAACAAGCAACGCTACAATCTCTATTTCTTTGTAAACCAGATTTGCAATCAGCCGCAAAAAAACTACCCTACCCGACGCGCGCACCCGGGAGAACTTTACCGTATGGCTCATTTATCAAAAATGGACCATTTTTCCTTTCAAAAGCACCGAACCGCTGCCATGTTGTAATCCTGCTTGTAATGCTACCCTCGATCCAGCGAGACACCTCACCTCCACCGAGGAATTCGTGACATGTTAATTACTCCTCCCACCAAGAGGTTGCTCCGGCAAGACATTCGCTTACCGATGATTAATTTATGGTTGGATGGAAAACCCGGTCCAACCGGGCCAACCGGGAGAAAGTGTTTAGCGGAAGTGGCCACATGCGTCACTTCCCAAGGAATCGGTACTCCACTGCAACTGGTGCAAATCGTCATCCTCGCTCTCATCATTCCCGCACATCATCATCATCATCCTCGGCGAAACGTCGTTTGCAACTCAAAATTATGGGTAGCATATTTTATTTTGCTTCACTTTTTCTTCAATTTAATCAGTCCCCATCTCAACCGAACGTGCGCCTCCTTTCCCCGGGCTGGAAGTTCTTAATCGGAAAGTTCGGGCCGTATGTCTTCGTTCCGGGTTCGATCCGTGGAGGAGCACGGGCATAAAGCGCGTGAAGGCGTGAGATAAGCATAATGAGGCGAGTGAGCGAGGTTTGGCGGAGTGTACACGATGTGCAAAAGCAATTTTTGCCCATTAGGAGGACTTTAATGAAGTAGAACGTTAATTTTTAATACACTCCAGGCAGCTGGAACCGTTTGGCGGAAGAAGGAAACGTTGAAGCAGCGCTTTGGGACGAAAGTCCCATACCTTCGACACAGCCCAACCGAGCGATCGAACGTTCGATTCTTCGGTGCCATGTTCGACATGAACGCGCATCGAGAGCTGATACATAATCTTCGACATCGTTATCAAAACTTTGCCGACGTTTTCTTAGGGCTATGGGGCGCTGCTACTCGCTCTCGTAGCTGTGGTTATCTCGTCTGGCGGGTAGAAATCTTCATCAAAACCAATACTTAAATGGTTGGCTCTCGGTTGCCGGCGGCCGTATCCGTAGGGTGAGGGGAGCGAAACTCATATCCTCCACTTCGGAAGCAAACTCCATCAACTTAAGACGTTGAACATCGGTTTTTATGATCGTCCCTTGCTTCCGTCTTCTCAAATCCCTCTCCAACTCATCATCGCACCAGGACAGAGCGTACCGAAAAAAGGAGTAAATTAAACACCAATCATGATGCCATCGTCAAACCACCCTTTTGCCCGACTTTTCCGACGGAATCGTGGGCTAGAAAACCCCGGCAGTGTACGGCGGCACTTTTTTGACGAGAAAATCCTTGATTGAATTTACCGTCACTACCATTTGCCTGCTGCAGTCCCGAAGCATCAAGCCCGCAGCAAGGATTCGATCGCCGAAAGGAGGAGGAGGAAGAATTTCCAGCGCGATACATTTTCCAAACGGCAATGAAATTTTGCTCTCCAGGTTTAGTGAAGCAGAGCAGGAAAAAAAACATAAAATCTCCCAGACGACCACCACGCAATAGCTCAGAGATCCTGGAGGCTGAAAGTTATTATACGGAAGCTGGTGCGGAGACTCGGGCAGCGACCACACCAAACAACATCGCGTCTTCGCCTCTGACAGCTTGGTGGAAGTAATCCGAGGTGAAATAATGAAAACTAATTACCGAACCGAACTCACCTTCATGCAGGCGTGCACGTTGGCACCGTGGCTTAACAGCTCGCTCACCATGGCTTCGTGGCCACCCTGGCAGGCAACGAACAGTGGCGTACCGCCGTCCTGTGATGGCAAGCCGAAAAGAAAGAGAAATACATTAAATAACATCATCCACCGGGAGGAGGAGCTTCATCATAAAAGAAATTCACCCTCTGTGGGTGTGTGCATTTTGTAGTGGACAGTTTCAAACGAGGTGACACAGACCAAACAAAAGAACCGAAGGAAAGGAAAGAAAAAAGTAACAGAAAAACAACAATGAAAGATTTAATTAAAGTAAAGGAAAAATACACGCTCATCCTTTTTTCTTGCTTCTTCCGGGTTTGACGATCAGTTTTCCATCGGGAGGAGATCACACGAGGTGGTAGTTAATGGTGAAAAGCGCATTCTTTGCATAACGTGCTGGTTTTTTTGTGCTGCTTTTATAATATTGAGGTGCTACTCATGCTTTGCACTTTTAATTTACTGTGATAGTTTTCTTTTTACAATGGTTTTAATTTATTTGATATCCTATGAAGTGTGGGGACCAGGTTATGATGTGATTGAAAAGTCGAAAAAATGACAGTGAAACATTTTGCATGATAACGTCACATAAAGGTAGAAAGCTGTTCTGGTGGCTCATAATAAACAATTTTAATAATGTCCCACCTACTGCTCCAGATGACAGTAGATTTAAAAATATTAATGACAATTCAATTTAAACAACTGACATTTGTTTAAGTAAATCATCGATCAAGCAAGAAACTACAGATTAAGACTGGCTCACAATACACGACTTTTAACGTGTCCCACCATTTGATTTTAAAATGGCATCTAAAGGTATTTAATAAAATTGATTAAAACACTTCTCAAAATATTAAAAAAGTAAATGGTTACAATAAAAAGGATTATTTTTCCGGCTAAAATGTCTTATAGAAATTATGAGCTATGAGACCGACTCAAAATAAACTATTTTAATCTTGTCCCACCAAGTTGAAGAAAAATTATATTTAATGATGAACAAAGAATTTTTTTTTGTTAAGAATTTAAAATTCTTTTCGACAAAGCTTAACTATTTTTTGTTTATTTTAAATTTTGTATCTTCTTTGACGTTCTTGCATCTTTCTTTGCATATCTTTGTTTTGTGCATTTGATTTAAAAGGCGTTTATCTTTTGCAAATTTAACAATCGCCTAATTTTTTAGTAAAAAATTTTGTTTCTTTTTTATAACATATAATGTGTTGGAAAGTGTTTCAATTAATTAGCAAACCAAATAAATAAAAAAAATATTGAGAAGAAATCGTTATAGACAGCCAAAATTATTAAACGGGCTCATAATCGACTATATCAATATTGTCCCACCATACAAAAAATTGAAATTTAATAAAAAATCAACATTTCAACATTTCCCAATTTTTTTCTCTATTCTAACATGCATACAGAGTGTTATATTACACGTCCATCACTTAACAATACCCGTTTATTGCTACAAAACATATTCTACTGCTGCTGTACACTAGCAGATTGAATTTAGTCCCATCCCTTACGCCTGTTCCTGTGCTAACCCTACCGGATACCGGTCGATACGACGGTGCAGAGTACAGAGGTGCATTTGTGTATAAAAATTAATAAACTCGTCATAACCCACCACCACCACGACCGGCAAAGAGCGGAGGGGTTTTACTTACCACGGACGAACAGTCGACCGGTGCTCCCGCCTTGAGCAGTATCCTAGCAACATCGACGAAGCCACCCTGTGCAGCGAAGAATAGCGCCGTCGTACCGGTCTGCGAATCGTAAGTGAGTGTGTTAGGTATGCAGCAGTGGAAAATGCCCGGTGTCCCAAACGGTGTCCCAAACGTTTCCCCAGCAAAAAAAAAAAAAAAATACTCCCTACATCTTCCTTTCGGATCACTAAAACCGGACACCGATGGAAGAAAAAAAGCTATACATCCCATGTACAGATGATGCAAACAACAGTGTTCCAATTTATAGTGCGGTAACTATGGCGACCCGCTTCTCAGCGCCTGTCAGGGCGTTAGGGATCGTTGGTCCGTCACAACAGCAGCAAGTTACACGGTTTGTTTATCACGGGTAAAATCCCGGGGATCCTTCATCTGGGGACACATCTGCCCCATGACGCTCGGTTGGGTTTTAATGTAAAAATTCATTTTTCCCATGGTAACTCATAACTCGGCGGCATCCGTGCCCTTATATGCTCGATATGGTTCGAAAACTACTTGCCTGATGGGACACTCTTCTGTGTGCCAGAACACTAGTTTGCTCTTGACTGCGAGTCGTCCGAATGTTATGAGCTTGATGTGCTTTACATATTAGCAATTTTGACGAGATGTGTCTCTGTGAGAGCTTGTAATATTTCGCAATAATGTTTCAACTTTTCCGACCAAACACGACATTACACAGGCGAGAGATGATTATGGGGTTTAAGTGCCAAAAGGAAACCCATCATCAGATATCATATCTGAGGGTGTGTGTGTGTGAATGTGTCAAAGCTTTATCTCTCCCGCACATCATCGATTTCCTTCCATCCAACGCGTCCGGTCGATTCTCTGTAAAATAATTCCGAAATAGTTTTCACCCAACGAAGCCAACGATATTTCACTCGCCCGTACATTAGTTTGTATCCTGCACGGGGAAATACAACTTCCCATTTCAGCATAAAGTAGCTCACCAAAAATGCAAAACCTGCAACCGGCTTCTCGTTCGTTTCCTGGCTGGAATTAACCAGCTGGAATGGATGAAAACACCACCGGAAGGAAGACTCAACACCGACTGGACATGCTCGATATCCGGAGTTTCGCAAAATGTGAATCCAAATTTCGCACTCTCGGCGATAGGCGCTAGGCAAGCAAAAAGGCAACAACAAAAAACCCCCCGAAAACCATGCCACTGAAGTTGAAGAATTTTCCATTACATTTTTCAAGCCCACGAAAAAAAAATCCATGTAAGTAGTTGGATCCATTTCTTCCATTGATACTACCCACCCGGGATGATTCACGCTGAATGCTAACGAATATTATAATTTGTATCACGTTCCAAAAACCGCCCGAAAGCTGGGGAGGGAAAAGGGGCGAATCGTTTCACTTACCACGCGACGGGCATTCGGATCGGCACCCTGCTCCAGCAGCTCGATGACGCAAGCTGTATGTCCACCGGCAGCAGCCAGGATGAGCGGTGTGGTATAGTCCTGCCAGTGGAAACGGGGCGAGAAAGAAGAAAAGCGGTGGTAAGGCATAGAGCAAAAATTAACAAACCGATGGAATGTCGTAGCGCCCCAAGATGAGAAATAGTAAAAGTGGAAATTATTACACCAGGAAAATGTGCCAGCAGCCGCCCGGTGGGCAAGATGCCGCTGTGACTAGGTTGCGCTGATGTAAAGAATCGACAGGGATCGACACGTTGGTGTGGAGGATTTAATTGAACATTTCAGTGTAACTTGAACCATTTTTATAATATATTCAATTTCTGTTTTTCTGTTTCTGTTTTAACATTCATTTAAATTGCACTTTTTTGTGTTTTAGTTATTATGATTAAAACGATCAGTTTTTTCATTGCTATTTTCTTTTTTTCTATTATACCCACTTTTTGACAATTGTTGTTTTTCTTTTATTCAACGCAATGTACTTCATTCAATTGTTCCATTGTTTTCCAATGCTTTGGAATATTTCATTTATTCTTGTTTTTCCTCTTCTTTGCTTTTCCAGATTTTATTTGCATCAAGCACAAAGGTTTTACAGTTTATGGTTATTTTATTAAATTTTATTTATGTGTTGTTGTTGTTTATTTATTCATTGCTCTTGTAGTTTTATTTTTATTTTTATATGCTTATTTATTTACTTTTTTATCTTTTTTATTTTTTTTATTATTATTCTGTCTTATATGTTTTTATTATTTTATGTTGTTTTGTATTTATTTTATGTTCATTTATGTTGTTTTAAGTTGTTTGCTCAATTGATTGGTTTTATTTAATTTATACATTTTTTTATTAATTTTTTTTTAATTTGTCTTAGTGATATGACTGGGGCTTTGTAATCTACTTTAGCGTTATTATTTTTATTCTATTAATCACAATTTTATCACTTGTAGTGTTTTCGATTTGTTCTTAAATTGATTGATAGTGTTTTGGGGCTTGTTATAGTTTTTGAAAAATTAAGCTTACATTTAAGATTTTCACGTATCTATTTATTTTGTTTTATTGTCATAATTTAGTCTCCTGTTCTTAAGGAAGAAAGGGTTCTTTACAGTCATGTCCTTCAGTCAGCTTTAGGCAGCTTCTGTCGAAAGCTTTGACGAACCCTGGAGCATAATACAACCGAACAGTAGCACCGAGCTGAGTTCCAAACATGTTACGAGCGACATAAAAATTTCCCTCTCTTCTCACACTACCACACCCCTCAACCACCCCCCTAACCCCACCTTTTTACCCAAAAGTAGCACACTATTTATTATGGCGTTTTCAATTTCCGTTCACACTTATAAATAAACCTCCATTCCCGGCGCCTTGATGATAAAAGCTCTGCGCGGCGAGTACCAAAAATCGGGAAAACCGACCGGAAAACATCCTGGGTGAGGAGGGAAAAATTTTCACGCAGACCACCCAGCCGAAATGGGAAGGTTGGTAAATGAAATTATGTCCACCTTGGTTGACTGCAAATCGGTTGCTTACCACGCCACAACCCTTTCCGTACCCCTTTCGTTCACCCTTTCCCCAGAGGCAGTACTCGATTTAATGACGACACTCGGTCACCTTGCGCTTGGTTCACACTCACACTCAAGACACTACCATCCGCACAGAGGCCTCTTCTTCTGAGAGGCCGAAATCGCTCGTGCATTTTTAAGCATTTAAAAATGTAATCAGCTCTCGTGCTCTTGTGTGTGTGTTTTAGGGGAAGAAGAAACGAAAAACCTCCCGGATACTCTATGCACCTCGCAAATGTGTGCCAATGTTCGGCAGTGACGATAAGGCGAGTAGGTCTAGCTAAGTTGTGGCACGTCATGAGGTCTTGCCCGGATTGCAAGTGGACACACACCGAACACTGAGTGGGATGTTTTTTTTTGTTGTTGTTGTTGCTTTGCCTCGAGGTGGTGGCCCAAAAATCGCAATAATAACTCAAGTGTCCTCACCAGTGCGCCAACGGTGACGATGGTGACGACGATGACTCCGGGCGTGCCACTCATAATCAACGTCCTTACAGCTCAAGTCCGTCCTAGTCCTCGCTGGATGGTTGGTTGAGGCGATTTTTTTTTTCTCAGGCGATCGTGCATCATATTTCTCCCTGGTCGGTGTACTCGAGCAGGATAAGAGCTTGCCTGGAGGGTTATTTTTTTCGGGGGTTTTCCACGATTGAAGCAGCTTCTTTTTCCACGATCCGTTTGCTGTTGGCGGGTGTCCGCATACACTGACGTACGAAATTGTGTCACGGGATGGTTGAGGGATTCACAAGCTGCAATGCAATGGATATGATGAGATGCGCTGGAGGAAGACGGATCTTCGGTGGCATTAAAATTTGAATACAATACGACTCCGAGTAATGCAATTATTTTCCTTTTCGAATGCGCAGAATATTTGGTTACACGTCTCCGTCGGAACTGGTAAGGGTACTGGATTAAGCAAACGCAACATGACGTGGATTGTCGTCGACATGTCGTCGATTCTCCGATACGACTATTTCTTGGTCCGAACTGTATCCATTATTCACTCCCTCTATCTCTCTCCCTCTCTCACACACGCTCTTTGCTTCTCTAAGGACTTTCGTTGAGACTTCCGCCCTCAAGAAGTCGGCAAGTGGCACTAAAAAATAACTCGCACCACTCCGACTCCCAAACCGTGGTTTGGTGGTTCGTTGGACGGCACAAGGAAATTTGACAGGATGCAGAGCAGCGACGAAAGTAAATTCCGGAATGGCGGAACTGACTGGGAAGGAAAAGGATGGCCCCGAGGAAGGAAAGAAAAACGGTTATCCTCTCTAACTGGTTTTTACGATGTTTCCGCCTTCGCGCGCCCATTAGATCTCCAGGCTCCTCAGGCCCGCTCTTTAATTTAATTATGTCCCTAAATCTTCCCGAAAGCACTTTTCATTACACCTACCCAACAACCATCGCTAGCCCGCTTCGCCCTTTTGCCCTTATCCATCTAGATCCATCATCATCGTGGTTTGCTTCGCTAGCCGGTGGCTTCTTCGGTGGAGAGAGATCTCGAGAAGCGTCGAACGGAATCGTTCAGGATCGCCCTCCCGGCTGGACTCGGCGAAGAAATCGGCTTTACGGTTCCCCGAGTTTTACGTCGGTGTGTGTGTGTGTGTGTGTCACTTTGGAATAAATTAAAACCCCTAAAACCCCGCTTGCTTCACTTCCATCACCGAGAATGGCTACCGGGGAAATGGGCGGTCAAATCAAATCCTGCGTTCGAAAAGAATGTCCGAGATGGTTTCTTCTTCCGGTTTGGATTCCTTACCGATGATGATAGCATTGGCAGAGGAGTAGGCGGCCAAAAATAGACACGCGCCATATTTTATTCCCTTTCGGTGCTTGGCTGGGTCCAATATCGGACCGGTCGGGAAGTTTACGTAACGAAACAAAACGTGCCAAGGCGTCTTTGGTGAAGTGAATAAATTTGACGATTTTTAGATGATTGAAATTTTTCTCCAATGCGCCGAAGAATCTTGGCGCACTGTGGGTTGAGTGAAGGACGAATTAACAATGAAGAAAATAGTCTGGAAGAAATCATAACATTGGGAATGTCTTTAACGAGGTACATGAAGACAATAGTGAGAATGGTCACGTAATGTAAATGCTACCGTACAGGCAGATACAGCATAAAGGGTTTCTTGTGGGGCATATCATACAGATAATTGCTCTTAGTAAATCATTGGACACTAACAAATGGAAGCTCATGTCAAGATGGCAGCAGGAAGATCCTTGCCAACTTCAGGAAGTTCTTGGGAATTGACCAGAAAGATCTCTTCAATAGTAGGAAATGTTAAGCACATCTTAGCTACAACTAAGGCGTTAAGTATACATAGTCAGTCTCCTCTTCAACAACCAAGGATGTGCATCCAGTAAATTGAACTTCTACAAGATGTTAACAATCGAATAAAGTAGCTGAGGAATATTAATAGACTGGAATAGAATATTATAACACTATCACAGTCGCTTCAAGGTATCCAAGGTATCATCCCAAGTGATTCTCTGTTGGCAGATTTATTCCATAAAAGCGAGGTGACAGACCATCTTCTAATAATAGGAGATTTTATTCCTGCCAGGCGACCCTGAGGTACAGTCGATACCAGATAATGGTATTTGGACCTTCCCTTCGTAGTGAGGACTGACTCTACAGCTACGTAGTATCCTTAAGTCTAGTAAACTAGAAATGACAGGCAAGACCTAAGAGGTCGTTAGGTCAAGAAGACAAAGAGAGATAAAAAGAGAGAGGGAGAGAGAAAGAAAGAGAGGAAGAGAGAGCAAGAGAATAATCCACCCATTCAAACCTTATTGCCTGACTGAAAGTATGCGATAAAGAGTTGATCCTGCTTCGGAAATTTATTAAATACTTTAAAAACAACATTCTGTCCCTTCGAACCTCCACAATGCATAGCGTACCAAGAAATCACGGACCCGGGAAACGCGAAAATTCTATAACTTTTTTCTCGCGCCCCCTTTTCATTATATCTTCTCCAACCTCAAGAAAATCTCCTGCCATAAACGAGTTACAGGATGGGATGGGATGCGCCAAATTCTGGATTGTCTAATCACTCTTGGACGCAAAAGTTTGGTGGCCAAGAACTTTCACCTTTCACACCACGAGGAAGAAGGCGTTGGATTGAAGGGGGTTTTTTATGGACATCCAAGCACGAAGGCCACGAACTTCAACGATCGTTCGTTTTTCTCCGGCCTAATTCTATGATCTGTTATCCTCGCTCGCGGAAAGGTTGAGAGGCGTAATAAAGTGTGAAACGCTGAACCAAAGTTTGTTTCCCGGCTTTTTTATGATTCTAATTTTCTCAACCCCCTCCCCCCGGAATTCCTCCCTTCTGGTTCGTTGGTACGAGACCGATAGCAGCGAAGCGAAGAATCCGCCACACTAATCGTACGGCGGGCGATTAATTTGGCAATCGCGCCACCATGAAATAGAGTTCGATTGTTGTTGTTCAGTCAATGAATTACGATGAAAATGAGCTTTTATGCCGGGTTGGAGTTGCTGGGAAACAAGGGCCAGCAGCAAGTAGATCGTGATTGAAATTGCCGAAGAGTTATTCAATTTCCATCGCCAAAACCATCCCTTTTTTTAAGAGCACGTGGGGGTAAGTGGTGGGAAAAACTGTTGTCCGATATGATTAGAGCTCCGATCGAAAAGCCAATCACATTTAAATTTTACATTTTCCTATTCATTTTACACATACACACACACACTTACACTCGAACGAGGAACATTAATCCACTTCCACACAAAAAAGGGAGCCGGTAGCTCCTAATTAATCCGTATCAGTTTTCTCAATTACAGCTCATAATTCTGCCGGAATCTCTGGCTCATTCGAATAATTCGCATAAAGTTGCCATAGACCCTACGTGTGTGTGTTTGTGGAATGGAGAAAGTCCGGAACTAAACCGATTCTCCCGGTGCGAGGTGTAATCCTGCTCCCGGCGCCCATTTCCACATGTCTCCATCGGAACCGATACGATCAATGGGTTGAAAAGTTTTGCTCGTCCGGTCCGGCGTTCCGAGCGAGCGAGAGGGCCCACACTCTTCGGAGCGCTAAATCTCTAATCCACTCGAAAAACCAACTCCTCACTAGCTCACTTCACTTATTATTCCATTCCGAACGGGTCAACCCCGTGGCCATCATCCCTGTGCCTCCTCCAAAACCCACGCCCCCCATAGATGAGGGCCACGTTTCGGACGGAAACGTATCAATTTAATTATATTTGATTTTCATTTGATTATGTTTGCCTTTGTTTTATCTGCTCACTTCAATCTCGTGCATTTGCTCCGTCCCGTTGGACCGTTGTTACATGCGTCAGTCACACCGTCGCCCTCGTCACCCTCCCCTTTTTTGCCCTGGTGGTCGACGATGATGGCCATTGTGTTTAGAAGGTGGCAGTGTGATTCCCAGGCCTTCCGGTGGCAGCAAATCCGTCAAGAATCGGACACGGTTCAGTTCGTCGGCGGGTTTTGTTTTTGGCCCGCGGGTAGAACGGGACAGGGGGAACCCGAAAACTTCCCGCGGGCAATGTATCTGGAGCAAACTAAACGAGTTATGATAATCATGCTCCACCCAAGCTATCATGGTCCTGGTGGCCGTGGACAAGACATGGATCGAAAAAAATGTGAGTCAAACCCAACGAGAACGGAGTAATGATGGGAAGCAGTTTGGTAAAGTTTGACTCTGGCGTTCATCTTCGGCTACCTCACACGATGGTAGCAGCGCGTGTGTGTACTTTTTAGGAAATGGTCAAGTCCGCTTTTTTCGGGAGGGAGGATTAAAAAAAGCTACGTCCCGCTTCGATCGGTTTAGAATGTTAAGCCATCGGACAGATGAAGTTATTAAGCGGGTGAATAATGCAAACAAAATGACGCGCCGGGAACTAGTAATGAAGCGACCAAGGTTTATAGATTGGAGACTGGATGGTAGAATGACTTCTCGGGATGAACTAGAAAAATAAAGTTGCGACTTCGATGCAGCTAAAATCCTTGCGCCTGGTAGCATCTGTTACCGGCCAATTTCTATTCATTTTATTGTTTTAGCAGTAACGCCGCTCTACTCTATTAACCTTGGTGTTGAAAGTAAAGTTTGGAGATTTCAGACACGGGTTCTCAATTTTTTTAACTACAAAAGAACGACAAAAGGTAAAGATTTTTAACTACAAAGTAATAAAAGCCATAATTCGCTCTCAGCACTGGGCGTACCATAAATGTATTCTTCGGAGTTCTTTACTAGAGAGTACATCAAAAGTTCAAAGCAGTTTTCCTTCGGAGAACTCCTAAGCACATGTTGCCGAGCAGCAATGAGGCCCACAGTAGCGGCCGTTCATTCCCCAGTTAAAGAGTTAAATAGGTTGAATATATTTAGATGGGATAAGAACTATTGTTCGTTCTATAAATCTTGACTTTTGATGATCTTTCACTACAAACTGGATTACTCGGTGTGAAATTCACTAGGAACAAAATTAAAATTTATTTTAAAAAATATTCCTAAAGTCCCACCTCACCAGCACTATGCATTAATAAACCTTGGTATTGAGCGCTGGTAAGGACGATTGGTTTGAGGTGAATAAGGTCCTCGTCAGTGTCTCTTCATGAAGTGGTAAAAATCCATACAAAATTTTATTAGGGCCAGTGGGATCATGAGTGACTATAAAACTGATTGAAACCTGGATAAACAGTTTACAAAAGCAGGATAAACATTTAACTAATAATAAGCCCTTTAAGCTACCACTTCAGCACGCACTATAAGATTAGTTTATCTTCATGTGTAATGGTGAACAATCATTAATACGTTCCAACAGATGCATGCGCCAACTTCATCCATTATTACTACAATAACAATTCGCCGATCATACTCCGCCACGCCATCGACCGAGCGCTCATTGCGCTCGCACGCCATTTAAATCTGGAACCTCCAACATTCCAACACCGAGCCACATCATACAAAGTGTCTAAAATGTTGGCCAGTGCGAGGCTCTGCAGAATTTTCGAAACCCCCAGTGCCGGATCGTTTATGCGAGCAGCGAGGCGGACAGTATCTTATTATACAATCATCATATCTTGATAAGCGCCGGCAAACATGCCTTCAACCAAGGTCCGCACGCTCGCTGACCGGCCGCTCGCCACGGTCGAGGGTTTAGAAAGCATTTAGAAGTGATCCCATTTTGGCGTGTTCCACCTGCTGGCATACAAAACCCGCCACCGAGCTACCGAACAGCTGCATGTGTGAGCCGGGCATGCTGCTGCTCTCGTCTCCGGGATGCTGCTGCCGCTGCTGATGATGATGAAATTGATAGCTCGATGATGTGTCCATCCAAAAGCCGGCAACGGCACCAGCACCGGCCAGGCCCCGAAAAGATCGTGCTCCGTTTGATAATCGAGCCTCTGCTCTGGTCGACGGCTGCAACGCAAGGGCGTTGCGAGACTACGTGGAGTGATAGCAATGGACTATCACATTATCCATTATTTTCAATTACCATATCAAATAAAGGCAATCCCTTCCGTATCCGTTGTGGGTAGTTGGGTGGTGGCTGGGGGGGGGGGGAAGGAAAACGCTACCGTGAGAGCAAGAGAGCAAATGAATTAAAGAAAAACCTTCTATCTGTCTCACAGTTTTTCACCCCAAGACAAAAAAAGAAAATGCTTAGCTACACCTGAAACCTGATCCGACGACGATTTTCATCTAAATTTTCCACCTTTCCTTTTTCGGACGCTGCTCCCAGCAGAGGATCCGTTTGGGACGGTAACGCTCCGGCTGAACCGGTGTTCCAAAACCGGTGAAGGTTGATTGGGCTCTCGTGGGTAAGCTTTTTGCTTAATTTAAAAATTAGCTCGAAACATCGGCGGAGTCGGACGTCGGAGCGGCTCAGGGGGCACATAAGCAGAAACCTAACCCAACCCGAAAAACCCTGAAGTGATCCTTTTCCGACGATGCAAGCACAATTTTTTCCGCTGCTCACGTTGCTGCTCACTCTTTTATCAGGTGCGCCCATAACCACCTGTCTTTCCGTAAGGGATGTTTTCCGTTCGCTCGTTCACCTTTCCACGGGCTTTTTATCTAATCTGCCATGAATTGTGACACTTTTCCACGTGGCAAACTGGGGGACCGGAATCTAAATTAATACACGCACACAACTTGAGGGTGGACGTGCAGCGCTAGAGCTTTTCTTATCATAGCCATTTAGGGCAACGGTTAGTAATTTCGCGAAGCGAAGGTTCGACGTTTTTTTTTCGCCTCCGTTTTTCTTCAATGCCACTCACTAATCGCTAATGGATTTTTGGGGATAGCAGATAGCCGAACCGTATTTGACTGCTTATTTGACCCATGTAACAGGGCTGATTAAAGTAGGAAGCAAGAAATAATTAGAAGGAACGGTTTTGTGCCACGAATTGCATACCTTTGGGGGGTTCAGTTTAAGGAATTTGTCAACAATTTTAGAGTGCGATGATAAAAAAAACGTATTTATTGTTGTGATAAAGTTTCTGTTAAGCATTAGCGAAAAAGCTTTGGAAAAAATAGCAACAAATAGTTAAAAAGGACGATTTTGTTTCGAGAATTGCATAATGTTAGGCGATAAATTTTAAAACTCGTAAATTACACTTTAAGCGTATTCGATTTGCTCTTTAAAAAGCGCCATCTCCTCAAATAAAACATTCTTGTAAGTCTTTTCCTTACTGCTCATTTGTCACAGCTTGATAAAACTGTCCTCTCGGTGACAGAAACCCCAAGCAGAAAAAAATGCTTCCCACATACCGGGTGTACACAACGACACCAGCACAGCGCACACGATTAGCTTCCCGCTTTACAACTTCATGCCAGGCATCAGCGGCACCATCGAGAAGCGCGCTGCCAGTGCTCAGTAATGTGTCCCTTTATTTTTGCCTTTATCATGCCTGTCACCTCTGACTCTGAGCGGGAAAGGACCTGTCAAATCTTCTAACGAGAGGAGAAAAAAAAAAACTGTGTGAAGGAAAAAAGGGATAGCTCCACCATATACCGCCACCATCATTATCTTTCCCCTTTGGCTGCTTGGCATTGATGGCTTTATTAGAAAAAGGTTTTCCAATTTCGACAAAACTCTTCCAACCAAAGGTAAACACCACCACTACCAGCTTCTGAGCATGAGTGCGCGCGTGCGTGTGTGTGTGTGTGGAAGGGCTTGTTTTAAGAGCTTCCTTCTACAAAAAAAGGCACGAAATTCGTGGCATCTGGCATCCCATCTTCCTTAAAAAAAGGGGTTTCACCCACCCAAAAAAAAAAACGCAAAAGCCCTAAAGGTGGGTGGAAAAACGGGTGTTGTGTTTGAGTTTACCGAAACCGATCCTGAGCAACTAAACTTATCTTTTAATTGATTCTGTCAACGCCGGCAACCCAGCGGGATTAGCTCGCAACGGGGAAAGGAGATGGTGAGGTGTTGTTTTCCTCCGGGCCTGTTTTTTTTTATTTTCGAAGCAGAAAGTTTCGTCGAGAGTATCGACGAGCTCCATTAAAACAGGATTTAGGATTATTGTTTGTTGGTTGGGAGGAAAAACCGGCCGAGAACCCTTTTTTTCTATAGGGCTTCCGATGTGCGATGTGAAAAACGAAGCGATCGCTGTCACATCTCCCCGCATAAGAGTTTACTTAGCGTTTTTGTTTTGCTCTTCAGCGAACACCTTCCAAAGTGGCTAACATTTATCTTGTTTTCGACCCAAACGGAGATGCTTCGGAGCTGAAGCCTGATAAATCACACACACACGCAAGAGATTTTAGTGTCGTTTTTCTTCATGAGAAGATGCTTATTAAAATGATCTGGCAGGTGCATACAGTAGTGTCCATAATAATAGCAGTTTGCTATGCTCTACTAACTATACGTCAGTATCCTAGACCAGTATCCTGTAGCCAGTCAGTATCCAAGTCCTTGACAATTAATTACATATCTAAAGTAAATAAAATAAAACAATACTACAATATTGAGTAAGAAGTATTTTCACTGCGAGCTGTCCTAGAATTCCAGCTTCTTAACAGGCCTTTCTTCCAAAACACCTACTTGTCTAAGGGAACGCTTCATCAACCGTCCTCGTCTAAGGTTCATCTTTAATGAGACCTTGTCGTCCAAGAGACCTCGTAAGGAAAGAGGCATGCAGACATGTAGACCAAGAGAACTCGTTGTCAAAGTTTCTGTTACCAAGAGACCATTTTATGGATGAGGTCTGAAGACAAAGAGACCTCATAATGAAAGAGGTTTCAATGTCGAAAAGAGCTCGTTTCACATACGATCTTACAGACGAAAAGGACTTGTTGCCTGAGTTTCATTTACCAAGAGAACTTGTCTTTAGAGGACTCACCTACATAGGAATCTGTTAGTCACCGAGACAAGCCAATCTTATAACAACGAAGAGATATTGTAGAGGAAAAGGACTCGTTGTCTAAGTTTGAGTACCAAGATAGCTCTTAAAAAAGAGGCCTTTAATAAAACCTCGTAGTCACAGAGACCTATGACGCCTTGTCACCTGAAAGTCCTCGCCTACCAAGAAGTTTTGTACGAAGAGATATTTTAGACGAAGAGGACCTTTTGTCTAACTGTCAGTTATCAATACATCACCTCATGAGGAGACCACTATTCCCGTTTGTCCAAGGGACCAAGGGATCAACCTATGGACCTTGGCTTCAATTAGACCTCGGGACATCAGTGTCATGTCTTGAGTTATACCTTAAGTCAAAATATAAGTCCTCTCAAGATTATAGTGGCAAAGACCCCATAAAAGCTCATCAAACTCCGACGCATCGAACACCGTTACTTTATTGAACACATCTGTACATAAATTGCCACTATAACCCTCAACCAACCCACACGATTATTTGATTAGAATTAATGTGCTGTCGCTGCTAAAGGGAAAATTTAATTTCCCTCCCAAATGTTTTGATTGAGTTATCACACCTAGTTTACTGTGAGAAAGATCACATACCCCCGGCAGAGCAGCAAAACAAAATCATCCAAAATAACGAGGGTGATAATTTTGTCGAATTTATCATCCTCATCATTTCAGTTCAACTTTTCATCCGTTTCAACTCCACTCTCACTCACCCTTCTTTTGCACTAATGGCATGCCAATTTTCTAGCTCATTCGTGTCAACAGAAATGAAACAACACCCTCTCCTCACCCCATGTTCTCCTCTTTTACTATTCTCTCGAAGGGGTGTTAATGCTGAGGCGTAAGCCTAATAAAGATGGCCTTCACCGCACAGCAGAAAGAGCCTTGCGGAATGTGCCATGGGAATTGGGCAACAAGGGGAGAAAAAAAAGAATGCCAAGAATGCTCGATCCCATCTGGAAAGGCCCTCGGAGGCAGCTTTTATATTGTTAAGGCTGGTAGGAAACAAAAACCCATCCAGCACCGGTGTTGCGGGAAGCATTATGCAAAGCCTTGCTTTACAACTTTCGAAGGTGATCAACGGCTGATCAAATAATCGGCTGACAAATCGATTCGCCTATCGCAACACTATCGCGCGTACAGAGCAGAGCGATACAGCCGTTTTGTTGTCCTCCTAGGCACCACCGATTGAAAAATGGTTCTGCATTCGTGGAGCCTGGCGCACGCCCGTTACGATCTTCCACGATCTTCCTCATTGACAAATTGCCAGCAATTATGAGCTGCTGATTTCCTAGCAAACGCGACGGCCATAGACGGACACATCGGTCGGTTGGCGGGCTAGCATAATAAATGCCGCAACAGCAAACAACAACACTCCCGGGAGTTGTTGAAGAAGAATTAAAATTCCAACCCCCTTTTTTCTGTACAATACTAGCTTCTAATAAGCATAGTCTAGGGTCCATGGGGCCCGGATTGGGAGGTTGGGAACATAAAACATCCCACGCCGCGCACACTCATATTCACGCAAATGTTCATCGTTTTGTATCGGCAATTTGAAACATCAATCAACGGGAAACCTTTTTTTGAAGGCGGATTCTCGCGAGAAGGCAGGATTCGGTTACTCGTCAGCAGCAGCAGCAGCATCGGCAGCACCAACAACAACCGAGTGTAGAGCCGAGCTACACATACACCACAGACGCATCCCAACGACTGTTTGTAAAGCCCATCGATCCATCCCGAATTCGAAAAAAAATCGTTGACGGAGCTTGAAGCTGGTGGAGCTTTTTTTAATATCTTTTGCGCTGCGCGCTTGGAGCAGGAGGCGTGACGCGGGGGACGAGCATTTTTCTTTAATTAAAACATCAAACCCCGTTGGCGTGTGACACCCACATGAACCCCGGAGCGGTACCCGCCAATATCCCTTCTTCGAACGATTCACCCCAAACGGGGCAGAAAGTTAATGACGTGTGTGTTGGTATGTATGATGTGGTTAGCTATGGTTCTGGTTTTGACGGCCATCAAGCCCGCGAACGAAACGTGGAGATGAAGCAACAGAAATTGGAACCACAATTAAGCCATAAGCGTGGCGTTGGAAACGATCATAATTTTTGAAGCCCCGCTCGTTCCGCTGCCGGGCCTTGGATGGCAGCTGCTCCAAAGTCTGACGCGAGATGTCGAAGTTCCCGATCGGGTCCGTTGTTTGACGAGCAGGTTCTGAGCGTCTCTCAATCAGTAGTTGTGCCTCTGGGAACAACTCAACCAAGAAAAAAAGCCCCCAAGAACTAAAGCAACTCTTAATCTAATGTCGCGATGATAGTGGCTAGAGTAAAACCCCACGACTAAAGAAATGAACTAAATAGCTCCCTCCACAAAAAAAACCAAAGCACGAAACAGATATGGCAACAAACAGCAAAACAAAACGAGCTTGTCTCCCTGACGGCCACATCCAAAGATCTTGACTCCGGCATGGGAGTTGTTGAAGAAAACCTCCAAGAAGAACAGCAGCGACAGCAAAAAACAAGAGAAAAACAAGAATTAAAAATCTAAAGCACCCGGGTGATAAAATGGATAGAAAACACATGTCAAATCGTCCACTAAATCGGTGTTGAAAGCCGGCCAAAGGCACCCAACCGGCCAAAGTGAGAGTGAGTGGTGATGGTCGTAAAAGTTGTGTGTGTGGGGTGTGATGGAATAAAACATAAAGCAAGGCGAAAGAAGGACCCACCCCAAATTGGATGGCGAGTTGGGAGACCCCGGGCGGAGATACCTTGTGGCGCGATCTTGTGATCCGCCCCTGTTGTGGGTTGTGATCTCGTAAAAGACTTTAAGGTGCTAGCTGGTCCGAGCTAGCCTCGGCCAAGATCGGAGAAGGTGGACCGGCAATCCGTTGGAATGCTCCCGGAGGGTGACAGATTTTGGTGGCGATGGTGGTGGTGGTGGTGGTGGTGGCATCGGCTATCCAAGTATGCCACAACATGCATTCATTCACTCGCAGTCCGCTTCAGACCAAAGTTTCTTTGTCCAGAGGAAAGAGATAGCGCGCACGGGACACGACCGGCAGACAGAGATGCTGCGCGCACCGTAAATAGATACCGAAATTAATATGTTAAACAAGCTGTTAAATTAGACGCAAATTAATAGAAACACTCGCAGCGGAACTGCCTCTTCGTGAGCATAAAATTATCATTAATAAGCGACGGCGACCTGCTTCAGCTCCGGCAGCAGGGCTGCTGGCCCTTGCCGAGTGGCTGTGGACCGCGCGTTTCACCACGCTTTAAAATCGGGCGGAGAAGACGTGAGCTGCGCGTGAGCCGCGAGTTAGCCCGAGGCTTAATTAGGCCAAACCATAGGGAGCTCCCTTTACGAGGGAGCGTTCCCGGAGAGGTGGATATTGTTGTGAAGTGCAGTTTTTGTTTCAGGCTTTTCGGGCGCTGCTCACGTAAGAATAGTTCGGTGGTTAAAGAGATTGGATCCAATTCTGGCTAGGCATGGTAGTCAGCGAGACAAAATAGATAAGGAAACATATATTTTGTATCGTTCGGGTGGTTGTGACGTTTGCGGTTGCTCCAGTTGCTAAAGAAGAACTGCCCTCGTTTTTGCTTGCTGGCTATAATTTATAGGGAAAGAGTAGAATCGAACGTTGGAGAGCTAGGCAAGAGTGCAAGCGATGTGCGAGAAGATAAATGCTACTGGACATCCTATCGATAAATTATGCCAAGGAGAGTAGAAGGTTATTTGGAAGGGAGATATGTTGAAAGCTTCTTCAATATTCTACAGTTTCTTCTTAAAGTCCTTCTTAAAGTTGATTCCGAGTTAGAATTCACATTTCAGCTATCAATAATTCAAATTGTACGGATATTGGGCAGGGTCTTCAAATCACCTAGTTAGTATTGTACTTCTCAAGAAAATAACTCAGGCTGGGCTTAATTCCCAGGCAGGACATATTTAAATCATGAGCTTAATAATCAAAAACATTTCTCACAGGTCCATTAAAGTGAAGAAAAAAGGACCCACTCAAACCTCAACTCGGACTCACAATAAATTGTAGTTGAGCTCAAGGTTCAAGGTCTCAAGGTCTACTCAGAAAAAACTCTAGCAAATCGTGCAGCAAATTAGACTCACCAACCTCCGGTAGGCTATTCATGTCATGAGAATAACACCGAACCACTCAGCCCGTTAAGTCCTGTAGGCCGTTCACATCGACAGAGGAGACTTAGTGAGCAGCAATTGAAAATTGTTATGGCGTTCATGCGTCCTCCAGAAGAACCGGAATAATGGATTGGCAGACGAAGGTGCTAAATCGTGAGTAACATTGAGGATTTTTGCAGCAGATCAAGATCTGCGGTTACCAAAATAAAAACTGCAGCAATATAGACAGCAGCAAGACTTCGCAACGATGTCCAGCCCTCCATGTGCGCTATCAGTCCTGTCTCGCTTCTGTCTTCTCCAGAGTTGCCAAGAAGAATCAAAACTGTCTTCTTGAGAGTACCCAAAGAGATAATACTCAATGGCAAGAATGCACCAGAAGCCTTCTGAAAATCTTCCCTCTGTGTTCTAAGCGTCTTAGTTCATCCATTAACGCCACATGTATGAGCGCGGGGTACCGAAAACGAGCACAAAAATGACACTCAATATCTTCTCCGCATATTATTAAGCCGTCAAACATACTCATCATCCTCGCAACAACTTTACCATAACGCGCTACCAAAGTTGGGGGAAACAAAGAATCACTACCATTTTGCACCCCTGGTCCCAAACAAACCACCGCTCCTAACAGTTCCACAGCACAGGTTGACACCGCATCAAGGCGCCCTCATTAGTCGCTCATTCCTGTTTGCAGATTCACGAAAGCCCTGCGCCTGGTTTCGTTACTTTAGCATATTTCCCCCAACACTACATCTTCAGCCTTCTTTGTTTGTCGAAGCAAAAACGTGTCGGAAATTCGATCTCTCCTGCCCGGGTCTGCGACCGGCATCATCTTGCCCGACCACCTCGTTAATCCGTTTAGTGAAATCTCCGCGGCAAAAGAAGGGTTTGGTTGTATGGTGGGAAGCTCGGGGGGTCAGAAGCCACACGGTCCCGAACGCGCGAAAGAGAAAGCGTGGCGATCACACGGCCGCGACCGTCGGTGTGGACGACGCACGGGCGAACACTACGGGCCTCGGACAGCAGGCGAGCCGGTATCTTTGGGTTAAGAGCGCCCGGAGGTCGCCGATGTCGCGGGCTGTCGAGAAATAGCCAGCACCAAATATGGTGTCAGCCGTGTGGCTGTGTGTGTGTTGGTATGTGCCGTTGTTAGCTGGATGATCCCGGGAGATCGCAAGCCGATCCACTGCGAGATCACGGTTCGCCGGAGATCTCGTTTCGCTTCCTTATGCGTTTTGGAGCGGAAATCGGATCGTGATCGGATCGTTTGTAAGCCGGCAGTTATTGCCGGGGTGAAGGTGGTGGTGCCGGTGCTGGTGTGATTCGTGCTGGAATGTGGCAGGGGATGGTCTGGGAGGCCGGAGGGCCGAGCGCGCCTATCGCTTCACCCACCACCCGAGAGCCAAGCTTAGCCGAGGAATTGGAAAAATGTCGATAATTTTGACACATGCCTTGACGAGATAATTATCAATCTGTGCTTGTCCCCAAATCTTCCCCAAACAAAACCCTCCCCAAGTCCGGTGTGGGAGTACTTGTAGCAGGTTAAAAAAACAAGAGTTCCTAAGGCACACTCTCTTCTTCATCAAGGTTTGCTCTCTTCAGAGTAAATTATTTCGTTACGATACGAAATAGTGGACCTAGTCGTGAGGTTCGCCGAAGTCATCGTGCAAAAGTTGGACTATATCCCACACACTAGACAAAACTTCTTCAGCCACAGCTTTCTTCCCCAGAAGGCAGAAAGAACTGGGCCGAAGCGAAATGGATGGTGTAGAGATCTCTCACCGACGACATCAGGAAACTCTGGACGTTGTTAATTGCGAATGTCCTCCTCTGGCGGGGACACTTTGGTGGAGGTAGCGTAGGGTACACGCGTTTTTGACAACTTGTCTTGATGATTGTGTGTGTGTGTGTGTGTGTGTGTGTGTGTGTGTGTGTATCTTCACAGCCGCTTCACCTTCATTTGCGTTCGGTCCAGTTTGCTCGTTTTCATCTCTTTTGTACCATTCACAGGTTCGAATCCTCAGCAAACCGGGTTTGGAAGCGTAGTTTCGTTTCTTTTTCCGTTACCTTTCGTTCGGTTCCATTTGATATGATTTTTTTATTTGTGTCTCTCCTTCACCGTTCTCGTTTTCCCGTTGCTTCCTTGCATTTCTCGCTTTTCCACCACACGCTCCTGCGCCTTTCTTACGCTTCATCGCCTCTTTTCCATCTTTCGCGCGCGCGCGGATCATCATAATAAATTTCATTATTTATGATGGCTCGTTTGGATTAACAGTCTTCACTTTGTACCGCTCTCCCTCCCTCTCTCTCTCTCTCTGACTCTCCTTCTTTCCCTGCTCTCTTAACAAACGATCGGACCCGCGATCGATTCACCGCTTTCTTCTGCAGGCTCTCATCCCACAGCACCAGGTCCCACCGCTGATCACGACAAATTTTCGGTGTATTAGTTAGAGCCGGCCACAGAAAGTGCGGACCGCGGTTTGTTCTGCGCGGGAACCGAACCACGCACAAACACGGCGGCTTCACGCGCAACACCTCTGCCTCTCTGTTTTTACCACGATGACGATCGGTTTATAGCTGCCTTCTTCCTCTTGTTTTTTTTCCGAACCCTCGTTTTCCATCCATCCCAAAAAGCGAAAGAAAAGAGGCTTCTTGCTGTTATAATCCCAAAATTCCATCGGAATGAACTGCGCGCGATTCATTCGACGTTTGTGGCCGTTCAGCGATCGATCAATCGGCGAACGGGTGCTGCTGTTGTTGTACGTCCCTAGGGCCTTTTCTTGAAGGGAATTGGCTGTTCTCCCGTTGTCATCGGAACGGCTGGCTCAGTTGCGCGTGTGTGTGTGTGAAACGAACTCAACAGCTTCTTTGAATAATCAACCACGATGATAGCAAATAATTCCTCGCCGGACAGAAAAATGCATTCAACTGCATTCGATTAAATGGAATCCTTTTTTTTGCTTTCTGGTGAATGATGCTTTCAACGCCTTCGCATTCGTTACGCTGATCGGGTCCGGGTTTTTTTTTGTGTAAAGCTGAGCGAGCGATCAAACATCCTTCAACAAGTGGTTTCGATTATTTTTGAGGGTTTTTTTCAATCCTTTTCGTGAGTAGTGATGCGTGAAGTTTTGAAGGGGTTTTATTGTCCGAAAGGGTTTTGTGTAACAACATTCTTCCTATTTTGGATAAATAATAAATTTTCATGTTTTCTTTCCAATTTTATTTTAATGGAAAAGCGTGAATGATATTTTTGATACAAAAAATTAAAAAAAAATAAGAAAGAGAAATTTGTACTTCGAAAATAAATATTTAAGAATAAAAAATATAATTTAATATTATAATAAAGCCTTTTCCGTTTAAGACAACCAGCAATTTTTAAAACCAAATGAAAAATGTTGAAAGCATATCCAAAAGGATTTAAAAATATGGTGTCAGTAAAACGACATCGATTACAAGGTTTTCGTGATGAATCAACAAAGTTAGATAAATTTCTAGGCTCTGTTTAATATGGAGTGCACAATTTACAAACAGAACTAAGCTCTGTTGCAATTATTCGAGCTTGGATTCGAGATGCAGTTATGGCCCTTATGAGGGCATCGCGCCATCAATCCATTTCAAATTGGTCTGCCTTGTTTTCTCTGTCCGTGTGCGGGCTGGGTCGTCCGGTGCCATTTTCATGACATGATCAACTCACCGAAGTATGCCGAATTCAAGCCAATCGTTTATTGGAATATTCGATTCTTGATTTTGCTGATGTACCATGGCTTTAAAAAATGATTCTGTTCGGAACTACATTTAAAATTCTCAAAGGTGCTTGAACGGAATCAAGAAATACATCGTCTGTTTGCAGGGTCTAAAACCCTGCATTATCTCCAGCACATATTTTTTATAATATTTCGCACATGTTAAATAATTTTGCTGTTGGTCCACTTGTTTTTTATTTCCATCTGTATCGACAAAAATCGGAGTAAGCTTTTGGCTATGGAATTTTTGATTGATAACCTCCCAACGTATAAACGTACTTTTAAAGCTCTCAGGATAGATAATCCCAATTTATTCTAAGAATAGACCGATCTTTAAGCCATTATACTAATTGATAAAATCATTAGCTGACAGTTGACACTTTGACAGCTTGATTCTCGCCCGTAGAAAAAAAAACGGAGATCCATTTCCTTTACTGTTAAGCCTGCGGCTTATTTACATTACCATTCCAGCCCGTGAATATTTGCTTGGGCCGCCGAGACGAGCCGATCGTCCGTGCAAGATAAATCACTTGAATAATTCGTGAATAAAGCTTCAATAGCACACACGCGGCACGTGTGAATGGCGCGCTATCGAATTGAGCCGAAAGATTAAACCGTGTTTGATTAGCGTAAATGACTGTCGTCCCGATCACGCACTAAATCCTCCTCCCTGTGAAAAAAAATCACCGCATAACACTCCAAAAACCTTACATTAAAAAAACCGGGGTGATTTAAAAAATGAAAATAAATATCTTTTGCAGTAGACAACGAGCGCTTCGCTCAAAGGCATCATGACTCTACCAAACCCATCGATCGTGCCATATACCCACAGAACGGGCCACTAACGGGCAGAGCATCATAATAATAGGCCGATAGATACATGCTGCCTGTGACGACAATCACGAATCATGGCGACGCTGAAAGCTAAAAATACAGTCCGAAACAGTCGATCGCTCGAAAAAAATGGTGCTCTTGGGGGCATCACGCACCACCGATCGGATTCGATACGAATAAATATTATCTTTAGCGCACTTTGGCTTTGCGCCCGTAGTCCGAAAAAGGATGAGTTGACGCTTTTGGCACCTTTACCATTGGGCTGGAGCGGGGCGATTCGGACCGGGCAACCAGAAACGAGGATCACGTTTCCCTGATAAAATAATAATCCGCAGCAGAATGGGAACGAGCAATAAGATATTCCCTCTACTTCCAATTCGAAAGACACAAACACGCACCAAGAGAGATGGCATAGGTGGGAAGGGAAGAGGGGAGGAAGGGGAAGGAGGTAAAAAGCAAATTTCTCAAAGCATAATCATCCCAAAAACGGGCCGGCACACGATTATGGTGCGGCTGGTGCTAGTTGTCGATGATGATCGAGAGTAAATAAATGTAAATGCCACACTAGAAGACGAGCCCCATCTAATCATTCAGGACGATACAGTTTTTCTTCTTGCGGTCTGACCTTCCATCTTTCCATCTCCATCAATTCCACCTCCCAATCACAAAGCATTGGCTCATTTCCACGTTTACAAATCAACATAATTTCCACCGCGACTTCAGACCTCAACCTCCTGCCCCACGCCGTCTTGGGCGAAGACTTCATTTTTGGACATTCACGATCTTCCGATCCGATCGAGCGGTACGCCGCGCTTTATCTTACACCGTCCGTGGCGGCCGTGCGTTCTATATTCTACGATTCCTTCCCGGTACGTACTGAACAAAAAAGCAAAAGCCCCGAAATCGAACCACGGATGGATGGAGAAACCCTTATTCCCAACAGATGTGTGCTGGGCCCGGATGAAAGGCAAGAATGAGAACCAGCCTATCGGCGCATAAATAAAAGCACCCCCAAAAGCAAAACGCATCTCTTCGTGATCGTTTGCTTGCTTTGATCTATGAAGCATATCGGAACGGAGTGTTAAGGGTTGTTCCGCGGGTGAAGAGACGCTAGTGGAGGAAAAAAAATCCACAAAATAATAAAACAACACATCGTAACCGCCTAGCTAGAATGCCGGCCACCATCATTCCGGGCAAACGCGCAACATCACAAAAGATTGCCATGAATCATAGCCCTTCTATTTATGAACTCGATCCTTCGGATCGGTTGAAACGGTTGTTTAGAAACGAATACGCGCTTGGCCCCTGTTGGCCCACTGTCTTCTCATACACGGCCAAACGCGGAAACGCTTGCTATGCGTCCAACAAGCAAAACTAGACGTACCCGCGTTGCGTTTGCATTAAAAAATCCTCACGAATGTTGGGCACGGTAAGATTTATCCTCGTCACTGTACCGTACCACGTGGACAGGCCGGACCGAAAGGCTTATTTTATTTCGAAATTTATCGCCACATCCCAATATGGCACCGCGTCATATGCATATACGCGTGGTCAGCGGGGGGAAAAACTTGTTTTCAATTTGAAACATGGCATCTCTTCGGGTTGCCGGCCACAACGAGGATCTACAGCATAGTTTTTTGAGGGCTGAGAGCACAGAAAAAATGCTAGAGAGTTTACATTGGAGTGCGTCAAAGTAGCGCTAGTGGACGATAAATCATGAATTACGAGAGTAACAGAGAAGAATGAAGTAACCTTGATAAAGCATCCATAACTCATAGTATACAACGTCAAAGTTATCCCATCTGAGAATGCTCGAATTTCTGATTGGCTAACTTAGTTTGCATTAAGTGGCAATATTATATTCGGCTATGCTATTACTTTGCTAACAGCTCACAATAAATAACTTGAATTGAATCCCACCAAAACTCCTCTCAAAGTTTGAAAAGTTTAGAACTCTTCATGGTCTTCGAGGTCGGAGCTTTATAGTGAAGACAACTACTATGTGTTGGCAGAGGTACCTGGCAGAGGGGATTGCTTTAAATTGCATGTTCATAGTGACCTTGAAGATCCTTGAAGATCAAGAAGATCCTTGAGGAAGCATTGATACCTAGTGACGGCAGTGTTACAAAGCAAATCAACCTGTAGAAAGTAATGGTGACCTAGTGACAGCTGAACTGCCTAATGAGTGCAGAACTTGTTGATAGAAGAGAGTTCTCGTCAGGACAGTCGCAACTAGTGGCGATAAAGCTAACTAGTGAGGGTTAAGTAGAGGTATTTAGTGACGGCAGAGCTACGAATGCACAATAGAGCTACTTTTTGAGGACAGAGGTACCTACTAAGGACAGAGTTCCTTATTGAGGGCAGAAAATAATAATGAGAATAGATAATAGAAGTAATGGCAGAGATATCTAGTAAGATCCCAGCTACCTAGAGGAAGTATAGATAATTAGTGACATAAATGCTGTCTTAGTGTAACAGAGTACCTACTGTGCTACTTAGTGAGGACAAAGGAACCTGCTGAAGGCAGGGGCACCTAGCGACGGCAGAATTGCCAAATGAGTGTAGAACTTTTAAGTGATAGCAGGGGTATAATGTGAAAGTAAAGTTACCTAGTGAGGACAGAAGCATCACGAGAAAGCCGAGGCACCTAGTGGCGGCTCTACACATTCTTCTGGCAAAATTCTACTCCCCTTTAAACCTATAAAATCTAAAACACCAAATTCCTACCATCAAAGCACTTTCCAATTGTTTCCCCCTTAACCAACCTAGCTCTAATTGTTGTGAACGAGTTTTTGCCCCATTCAATAATAGGCAACAAATCAACAATCGCATTATCGAAACCGTTTTCCCCCACCATCGCTGACCCACATAGATCCTGCATGCACAACAAATCGCTGGCCGTTAACGAGCTGGCCGGCTCGATTGGCAGCCAGGCGCATAATTCCGTTCCCATTCTCGGGCCAACCACTGTCGGATCAATTTCGTTGACCCAAACCCGACCAAAACCTTAAGGGAAGGCAAACCTTCACCGGCTGATAAATCCTCGGCCCTTTACCTATCACCGGCGGGCGAGTTGTGCTGACCACTTCACGCGACTCCACCGAAGGCTATCGATCAAATACGTATAGCGAGAGATCTATCGTCGAGACACGCGCTCTCCAATCCAATACCTTCGTGAAAGTACTTCAACTTTCTTCACGTATCATTATCATTTCCTCGACGATATGCTTAGCTCCCTAGCTCACCAGCGTTATGGGTTTAGAGCGAAGCTAAAAAGCTTAGCCCTCCCTATCGCAAAACCAAATCTCACCCACCGTATACCAATTTTCCCTATCGTGCAAGAATTGGTTGGCGGGTGGTGCCGATTTGCTCTTGTTTCGAATCTTTGCAGCGAGGTTTCCAACAATGATAACTAGTGTGTACGGTCGACCTAAGATCGCTATCAGGAAATCGCGAACGAGGAGGAGACCTCCGAAATGAATGACCACTCTGTGAAGCTGATGGACAAAGGCTGGAGAATGGAGAAGCGAGCGAAACTATACATCAAAATCTTTGAAGGAGCAAGGCAAGGAGCCTTACACCGACCGGCCCCACGTTCGGATGGGACAGAGCGCTGAGGACTATTTCGTCCACCCAAGCGCGCTCGGGAACGGAATCAGAAAACATGCAGCAACCAATCAATAATTTATTGTGTGCCGAACCATTTTCTTCCTTCGATGCGGCCTGCGGTCCGAGCCTTTCACACACTTACACACAATGCAATCGCAGCCTTACGATCGATCGCTAGGGTTCGCTGCCTTTTTTTTGGGCATCTGATTAAGAGAGACTGCACGTGTGTGTGTGTGTGGCTGTGTGTATGGAAATAAATGCAAAGCGGGTGGAATCGACTAAGCGACTGTCCGTTTCTCCAAAAAGGCACGCTGAAGGAACGATTCCCCGGCTCTTCCACTCAGAAGAGCACAGGCAAGGGCTGGTTGCCTTTTTGCAAATCGTTCGCTCGCCCGTCCGGTGACCACCGTCGCACCATATTTGGACACCGTGCAATAACACACAGCGCGCGCAAAGAGCTCGCGCCCGGCCGATGCAGATTCCTCCACAGTGGGCAAACGGCCGGACGGATGGCGGATAAATTCACACCACAGCCAACCGGCCAGCCAAGTGAACGAATCGGATCTTGAGATCCCTTTTGTTAGCATCTCTCGCATAACTCAAACGGTGCACAAACAAAAGCGCCCCGAAAATAAGTGGCCTACCCTTCCTTTTACAGCCTCTCTGCGGAATGTCTCGTTTTGATGGTGGCCGGTTGGCTGAGGTTTGGTGAAGTTGAAGCGGCAAAAAATAATAATCATCCCTTTCCCGATCCATCCAGGCACCGGTGTGGAAGGAGCGCCTGTGGCAAATGGTTCGGGTGCGGTGATCGGGATAGAGTGTCGTGATCGGGAATTTGAATAGAAAGGTTGACCACGACGTTACAGGATGTCGTGCGAAGTAAAGTGTCTTTTTTGTTGTTGTTGTTGCTGTTTTGTTGCCCAGCAAGGTTAACTTTGTTAAAAATGATGCGATAAAGCCACCAGGTAACAGCTTTCTAATAAAGCTATTATATATTACTTTATATGTTTGCCAGAGAAGAGCTAGAGATTTGATCGTAAAATAAATGTTTAGAAAAGCAAATTAAAGAAGATCAGCTATTTTGTACTAAGCCCATCAAATAATTTTCACCAACGAACGAATTTTAAATTCGTATTATATATTCGTGTTTTTATTTGGAATTTGTAAAGCGTCAAATACAGTCGATTAATTTAAAACATTGGTGCGACTAGTGTAACGTTATGTTCTATGAGCCATTGATGTCTCATACGCGTTAAAAAACAAACATTTAAGTTAATAACTGATTTAAGATAATAAATTCTTCAGTTTATTTCAAGAGCTAGCAATGTATTCAATAAAGTTTAAAAGTTACATGAATAGTGTTTAGCAAAATATTCTTTAGAATAAAATAATGCAAAATAAATTTCAGTATAAAATGAATGATTTTTTTCATGAGCAATAAAGACGTCCAAAATTGCCAAAGGGAGATAAATCCTAGACTTACACAAAAAAGAACAAGACTAAAAAATTAAAAAAGGGTTTGGAAATATTCAAGACGCAAGAAAATTCGCTTGGTGGGACTAGTATGATGTTGTGTACTATGAACCATTAATGTTGAATTGAAGCATTTGTAGGAAAGATCATTTAACCAACTATTGAAGTGCTTTCAAAAGTTGATTACGATTATTTAAAGAAGAGACAAGAATTAAATCAAAAACCCCACAAGGCGATATACGTAGCAATAAGGAAAACATTACTGCGAATAAAATTATATAAAATAGTTTTCATTATTGTATTTAATATTAACTGACCTCAAAATTAGCGGGTTTCCTTTATTAATTTTTTTACAGGATTAACAAATGTTGTAATAGATTATGGGACCAGTATGACGCAGGCTAAATAAGTCACCGGCACCAAACGCTTTACAAAAATGCTGCTTGACGATATTTTTTTAAATGCAGATATGGTGGGAGCAAATTGAGGTAATATATTATGAGCCATGGATTTGATATTGATTTGGTGATCTTAAAAGAGGATCTTACAGGAGGATGAAAACTATATAAAAAACCCGTCCCCATTTTCTGAATATCATCCATAAGCACTGGCTGCATGTTTGTAAGAAGAATATCTTTCGCTACGCTATGCTAAACAACCAACAAAAACCAATAACCGAACGACAAGTTGAACGCTGCTTGCTACTTGAAAAGGGCACCCACTTCCCAGCATTCTTACAAAACCCGCTCAGCGGCCGTCTGCTTATCTTTATTCTCGCGAGTTCTTTCCAGCAAACCTCGCGATCGCGGACCGGGCTGCCACTGGGAAAGCTAATTGAAATCGTGCTACCAGAACTACCGTGCGAGGTTCACCGCCGCCCGATTGTCATCAAACCTCAGGAAAGGGCTTCGATTTCTGGAGCTTTTGAAAAACGATGAAACCAAACAAAACATACTGATCCCTTTCGGCACACAGATAAGTATCGGGTGGCCTTTAACGGTGGGGCGGTGCACAGGGTTTGGTGATTCTAGGCGATGTTTGCTTGACGAAGCGTGAAAAAAATGTTGCTCCAACCGGGGCCGGCTGGCAGACGGTGGAGTTCTATTCAGAAAAGTAGCTACAATGTTGCTGGAACCGTTTGTTTACGGTTTAGAAGTTCACCATCTCGATGATGATGATGATAATGATGATGATGATGATGATGATGATGAGGTGTTGGGGGCTAAGATTATCCCACGGTGTCAGAGGAGCCGTTTCCATTTGGATTTGTCAGCTAATCCGATTACGGATCGTGAACGGCGGCATCGGGAGGCAGCAACGCGTTTGTAATTAATTCTACAAATAGACCAGATTAGGCCGACTGCAATGAAACGTTTAGATTGAGGTCAATTTTTATTCATTTTTTTTCTGCGGGCCGCAAAAGCTGTTGCAAGGAACGCAATTTGAATACAAAGCAAGCTTGGACGAAATTTGTTTATTCTAGATTCAGAAAATGAGAAATTAGCATAGTAAATCAAATAAATGTTAAACGGGTGCTTTACAACGCACTTCGGAAGGAGTAATGATTATAGACAGTTAACTTAGCATTGTTTCGTAGCTGTACAAGGTTTAATTACTATGTGATCGTTAAATTAAAATCAATATAAAATAAAATAAAACAAATTTGAACTTTAGATCTTTGGTGGGACCTGCTGTATATTGCGTAGAAGAAGAAAGAAAAATATATTTAAAGCATATAAAAAATAAAAAAAAGCATATATAAAATATATATAAGCATATATTCGTCGCAGGTGGGACCTGCTGGAAATAATATATTATGAGCTAGATGTAAGATACATTTTAATTGTTTATTTTTAACGTTAAGTTAAAGGGTGTCTCTTACTGCTTAAGCTATTCAAACCCAGTCTTGCATTATGTTTTGAATTCGGAGGGACATTCTTCACATCGTGTACCATGAGCCAGTCATTGAAGAAATTCAATTTAAAGTAAAAATTACCAAAAACAAAAACAACCAAAACATCTTAATCCAATCACTTCTAGCATCACAGCATTAACATTATTATAAATCATTTAACAAGATAAATACATCTCCTCACACGTACTCCACACTAAACACGTACCCGTTCCCCCGGCGATAAAGCTACTGTTTGGAGGATTTTTCCACGGAAATAATTAAGGAACGCTTCTCACGAAAACATCATAAAAACGTTGCACTAACAATAGTACTGAGAGTGCGTGAGTAAGACTGAGAGGGACCGAAACAAGCCAGGAAAAACAAAATATTCCCCAACAAAAGCATACTCCCAACGTCCATCACAAGCATTTCTGGTGGGTGAAGTGGTGGCACATGGCGCGGATTAAAGCTTTACCTAGGGTGGTCGGAGTTGGAGCGGCACCATTACCATCATCATCATCAAATGTTGAAGAATGACTTACAAAATTTCATCGTTAGCCAAACAACCACACCGAGATCGGAAACATTTGGTAATGTCTTTTCTACAACACCAACCAGCATCATGTTTAGCCCCTGAAGGAACATATTCAAAAAACGATAATAGCTTCCGTGTAGCTCGCCTTCTTGTGGCCCACACCATGCGCTACACTTTTCTCCACAAGCCAAACAATTGTGTCCGCGGGACTGTTGGAAAGAAAAAAACAGACTCGAAGTCGATTTTAAGACATGATGATGGTAAGAAGTCTCTTGGCGCGAGCGAGAGAGAGAGAGAGAGAGAGAGAGAGAGAGAGAGAAGCGTTCGATACAGTAGCACGCTGGCAAAGGGCGACTGACACAAGGACACGACACCGTGACACGCATCGTCGTTCCAACAGCTTCCAACCCGTGCCCTTCGTGTCATGTAGTTTGTTGAATACATGTTTGTACATTTTTTATGAATCATTTCCACCTCCGGCCAATGGAATCGGTTCCGGGGAAAATTTGATTCATTCTGTCGAATTTGATAAATTATCACATACTTTTAGGGGTGCCGATCGTGCGCTGGATGGATGCTGGCTGCCTAAATGATGAAGATGAATTCCAATCGTCGTCGAGAGTGTGTGCTGTGTGTTGAACGAACGAAAAATAAACATAAAAACGCAGTACATGCGCTATAGAAAACCACACCTTAGCACCTTGATCGTACGGCCCCAGGGCAACCGAGGACCTAATGGTGGCTGTTGGCGTCCTCCGAAAAAACCCCCGTACGTACGCCTTTCGGTCACGGCATTTCTCACGGCCCACGAAGCGTGGCGCATTTATTGGTGGTGGATGAGCTACCGGAATAAAATACACCACCCGACACCCGGGCCGCAAGCCACAAAAGGTGGGAGAATCGCACGGCGACCGCACCATCATCATCATCATCGCCGAAAAATGTTTCGATTGATTCTTGTTCCGCTTTTGCAATCATCCGGCAGCGGGTCCGGCATCCACCAACATCATTCCATTTGATGGATGACAAGGCAACAGTAGCGACAGGCGAACGACAGCATGGCGCACACTTGGACGACGGAAAATGAAAAGGACCCCCTGCCTGGCTGCCCGGGAGTATCGAACCCGAGCGGAGAGGGCCATGGAAACAATACAGTGAAGATAAAAAAAACCCACGATCAGTGAAATAAAAACACGGGACCAAAAATTGAATACAGTAAAACTGAACCACAGCACAGTAGCCAACCCGGCCTGGACTGACCTCCCCCCCCGGAACCGGGGCGTTCGAATGGGTGGACGTGTGTGTGTGAGGAGTCGGCCAAAAGAATCGGTTTCTTCCGCTTGGACGATCGAGCGGAGAGGTCCTCCACCAGCAGCTGGATAGGGTCAGAGGGTGTATTATTTAAATTTATTTAACTTTGAATCATGCTGTGCGCGATCAGGGTACGCGACACACGCTACCCAGATGGACCCTCCTGTTTTTTGTATTGGATTGAGCATCAGTACAGACGATTCATGAAAAGTGATATTTATGATGAGAGGGATTCGTTTAAACTCTCCAAATATCAGACCAATACAATTGAACTCATTACGTATCGTAACTTCCGTATGTTTTGAAGGTTGAAAATTGTTTGAAGGAAATCCTTAAGCATCTGCAAAGTAGCATATCTGCATAGACTTTAGGTCAATAATAGGATTTTTTTAGTCCAAGGTGCCTGCTCCAGGGGCCTGATCCAAAGGACCTGCTCCCAGGAATCAAGTCCAAATGGCCTAGTCTAATTAGCCCTGTCAAAGGAACTAGCTTCAAGGGGCCTAGCCTAAGGAACCTAGTCCTAGAGGCCTAGTCCAAGATCTTAGCCCAATTATACAATTTTCCTAGGCCTAGTCATAGGAGCTTACTTCAAGGAACCTGTTCAAAGGAGACTAATTCAAGGAATAAATTACAAGGGGCATAGACTAAGGGACCTTCTCCAAGGGACCTAATCCAAGGGGTTCAGGCCAAGGAGTCTAGTCCAAAACACCTGCTGCAAGGGATCCAGGCCAAGAGGCCTAACTTAAGGATGCTATACCAAGGAACCTAGTCCAAAAGGCCTTATGCATGGGGTCTAGTGTAAAGGGCTTAGTTCGAGGGGCCTAGTTGAAGGGACCTAGTTAAAGAGACCTAGTCAAAGGGGCCTAGTCCAACAGGCTTAGGACAATGAGCCTATTTGAAGGGGTCTATTCCAAGACGTCTGCTTCAAGGGTCATACTCTAAGGGGCCTGCTCCAAAGAGCATACTCTTAGGAGCCTAGTCAAAGGAGCCAAGTCCAAGGAGCCTAGCTCAAGGGGCCTTATCCAATGGGCATAGTCCAAGGGGCTTAGTCCAAGAGGCCTAGTCGAAGAAGCCTTGTCCAAGAAACCTTGTTCATTAGGCCTAGTACAAGGGGCCCATTCAAAGGAGCTAATTCCAAGGGGCCTTGTCCAAAAATTCTGCTTCAAGAGGCCTAGCCCTAGGGGCCAAGCCCAAGTAACCTTGTCCAATGCGTCTAGTCCAAAGGTCTTAATCCAAGCTGCCTAGTCCGATGAGCGTTGTCCAAGTAGCATAATTTCATTAAAATAAAATTCTTAAAAATATTGTAAATAAAGCCCACAAGATGTGCAACCGCTTAACACCTTGGTGCCCGAGTTCCTGTCAGCAGTTACACAAAGTCCTACAAAGAAGTGGTTCACAACCAACATCAAAATTGCCCCTGTTTAGCATTACAGATTCAAATCCATCTTATGTATCGCTTCGCCCCAAATCAAATAATTCAATCACACGAATCACACGAAATTCGACGTGACGTGCGCGAGGCCGAAAGAAGAAAAAAAACATTTTTCCCACTCAAAAATTCCACGTTTCAATTCAGCACGACAATCACACCGGGAAACACTATTATAAAGGCATCAAGCGTGCATGCGCGATGCAAGCGAACGAGCGAGAAAAAAAAGTAGATCATTCTAAGCCCGTGTCGTCCCAATCTCGAATGACTCTCATCCGCCCCAGGAGGGGCGATGGGAAAATTGTATAATATTCCCATACCCCCCTCCCGTTCTCTGTCACCCGCATATTCTTCCACCTCCATTCGGTTGATCAATTGATGAGTAATTGAAAACATTTTAGCTATCCTCGCCGAAAAAAAGGGATCGAACTCCGTGGGACAGCGAAAAAGGCGGACAACCGAGGGCGGCAAGCGAGACCTTTATCCCGGTCTAGTTTAACTTTTTGTTTTCGACATTGTTGCTGCCTCTTCTTCTTCTCCCCGATTTGTTATTTGACGCTTTATATGCTATTACTATCATACTGACTAAAAAATCGTGTGGCCACATATTGCCAGAACCGCCGACCCGTTCGATGATAGTTGACCGATGTCGGGGGTTGCCGCCTTCGAGGGGTTTTGGGCTGGGCTGAGGGGTCGGGGTGGCAGGGGAACCGGAGCCGAATGACAAGCTGAGAGCAAATAGAATTTTCACAACACAAAACACTCACCCGCAATCCCCTCCGCCCCCGCCACGGTTCACTGAAAAGCGGGGGGTTGGGCTGAAAATTTGAATAGAATAGAGAAAGGATGTTTGTTACCACCGCGTGACGTGTCGATTTATGCGCCTCACTTTTTGTCCCCCTTTCCTATCCTCGTGCCAGCAGCCCTTTCCTCGCGGCCAGCATTTCTACACTTTTCTATTCTTTCATGAGTTTCCAGCGCGTGTGAGTTAAACAAGGGAAAATGGATTAGGAAAAGCGACGTCGAGTGCCCGCAGCAGCGCAAAGGGGTTTAGAATAGATAGAATGCCCTTTTTTCTCGTTTCGTGCCCGGATTTTTTTTTTTCGCTGAGCTCGCTGCTCCTCCCGATTCCATCCAAGTGACACCTTTTGATATTCATCAGCATGCAGATTGTGTCCGCTTTTTAATGTCAAAGCTGTGGCCGGGTGGTATCGAAAGAATCTAATCACGAGTGTCACGAGTTTGATTTTGTTTGGTTTGCGCGCTATCCTTGCCGGTTAAAGTGATGGGTGGGAGAAAGGGAGCAGAGCTTGTTTTTTTTTTTTGTATGTTTTCTTTAATTCATTCTACATTGAAAGGTGATTAAGTGTGCTCTAATAGGTATTCATCTGTTGCCACCATCGTTGTTCAATCTTCACCGGTTTTCTGGTCGATAAAAGAATTTGTTCATGAATAAAATCATAAAGCTTTCAACTATTTATTTGCTTAAAAGATTTACTCTTTTCGAGCGTCTAAATCTTAAGTCAAGTTTCAATTAAAATCAAATAATTTGCGACTTTTGTTGATATTTCACCATTTGGTTAAGTATAAAAAGCTCAGAGAATTAAAAATTAAGACCATTTTAACGAACTGAAACTGTTTAAGAGCTGATTACATGCTGATTAGCGTCTGCAAAGATTGCAGGTCTGCATTCATATAATGGAATTGCTGCATCACATAGGAGAATTTTTTAAATAAAAAGTGGATTGTTTTAAAGCCTCTTATGGACCATTGCAGCCGTATAATGGATTTTTGCAAAACGTTTAGACTATAGAATAAGCCGTAAATTTATCGCTGTGTATTTTTTCTATTTTCATAGGAAATGTGAAATCGAATCGTTTATTAACATTAACAAATAGGAAAAATCATCACACACTTATTTCACAGCTGATTTTAAAATTCCATTGCTGCTTTGCAAGTTTCTCCCAACTGTATGCAATATTCCATTAAATGATTGCAAAGTTCCATAAGAGAATTTGCAATATTCGACTAGCCATTTGTAACAAAAAGATTCAAATAATGTTATTACAATGTCAAGGCTTATGCTCTGTAACTTCCTTAGTAAGACAATCTATATGTAACTGCATAACAGCTGTTTAATAGATCTTGGAACTTTGATGCTGATTAGTGCCTGGATACAGCTAATGCAGGCATGCAGGGTCTATATTATGGAACTTTGCCATTATATAATGGAATTTTGCATTTATGGCCATAAATTAGGATTAAATGTTAAGAAGAAGAGATGACAAATTTAAGAATTTGATGATATAATAGCTGCGTTTCAGTAGATTCCACAAATCAGGTATGATTGACTGGTTAGCACTCAGGACAGGAAATATGAATGAGTTCAGCGTTTCTATCTTTTTGATGAAGTAACGTGTAGCTAAATTCATGGCGTCAAATTATAAATCAGCCGAATTGGTGTACTTTAAAACTAAATGCTAGTTTAAGCGGCTTTTTGTCAGAACCGGGCATAACATTTTCAAAGCTGTCCAACTCAAGTTACACATTTGACGAGCGCAACGGATGCGCTTGTTGCCATAAAATCAAGCATTACATTTTAACACTTTATTCCACAGCAACTTTGTCCTTGCCCGGAAATTGCGTCCCATTTATGTGTCAATTTAAAGCAAAGCGTGTCATACAATGCAACGCAAGGGATCAAACTTTAAGGCACAAAATAAAATGTAACATCCATGCCGGAGACGCTCTCGCTTCCATTGTCCACTGGAGCCGTCCCAGCGCCAGACACATCAAACTCGAAGTCACCTTTGCCACTGGCAATGCGATGGAAAAAAAGGGAGGAAAGAAAACGTACGTCGTCCTTACTGACCGTCCACGGTGGACCGGTGGACGAACGTTGATCGACTAGTGTTGGACGTCACATGAAGCTAATAAGGATATAACTTTTCTCCCGTTTATCGTTCGGACTGTGTAACTTGCACCTCTCGTGTGTATCGTTCACATGGACTCTCTGTGTGCTTGTGTGTGTGTGCTAGCCGTCCAATGATACACCGGTTACGATGACGCTACTGCTACCATTGCCGTTCGGGCACTAAACAGCACACAACATCAAAGGGGAAACTTCTCCGACCGCACGGTCGAAGCAGTGCAAACAAGGACCACCGGTAGCAACCCTATGGGAAAATGGTCTCGCTTTGTTCTGTATGTGTGTGTGTGTGTGTACGTGTGCTTTTGGTCTTCCTTCAAAAGTCAAACGTCAACCGTGTCTCGATGATGCGATACGGTCATTCGAATGAGTTTCTCAATCTGGACGAGAAGTTTGCCGCTGTTTTGGACGGTAACGAAGGTACGACCTCGTTCAGCTTTCTTCCGCAGCGAATTTGTGACCCGAGCGGGCGAGCAAAACCAGAACCAACGAAAATGCAATTAGTTATTAGGTTATTGTATCAACTTCCGATGGGGGGTTCCACCCGAAATGGACGAGGCGCATTATGGGACCTCTCCCCATCCCCCCCGTTTGCTTGCCGACGCTACTTACGAACTACCTGTGTGGTGTGGTTTGGTTCCCCAGGAAAATGGACGGCCCAGGAAAGGTGGCAAAGTAAACGAGAACTCTACACTATAAAACGGTAGAACCATCGATAGCGCGCTGGTGAACCTTCGGCCACGCCGGAC
Organism: Anopheles stephensi; assembly: GCF_013141755.1. Lineage (NCBI taxonomy): Eukaryota > Metazoa > Arthropoda > Insecta > Diptera > Culicidae > Anopheles > Anopheles stephensi. The sequence goes on along the minus strand of NC_050203.1, from coordinate 75,291,407 downwards.
TTTCGTTTGGAGTTGATGTAGATTTAACTTCACGGTTCATTAGCGTACCGCGCGCGCACCGGACGTCATATAATCGCCGAGGTCGTCCTAGTTCTACCCGGGCCGAAGGTATTCCCATGTTTGCGGAACGTCCTCCCAACGCGAAGGTGACCCTAAAGATCGTACCAATTGAGGCCGCACCTTCTGCACGGGCTAGAACATCATTTGGGTCACCAGGCACTCGGCTCGTCCAAGAAATCCAAGAGTTCTTTAGGTGCTGCTAACTCCCCTGGTGGTGATGGTAAAGAGGTGCAACTGATGATGAAACGGATCGCCAACTTTCGCCCCCCACACACACACACACACACGGAGACACACTATCGGTTCCCTATCGAATGACCAACCTCGGAGATGAGATGTTTATACTAATCAATTAACTTAATTGCGATCGCTTTGCGCAACAGCCAATAGCACCCACCCAGTCGGCCAATCGAACGACAAGTGCACCCGAGAGGTGCACCAGGGATAAAGCCATTAAAATGTGTCCAGTGCCGGAGCATGTACTGCAGCAAGACATCAGGAAAATAGTTTTTCACGTCTCATGCCCGCTCACCATTGCACTCGAAAGAAACACAAAGAAAAGGACGAAACTCGTATATTATGAGTTGCGGGAGGGTCCATGTTTGCGGAGAGTAATAACCATTATGGAGCGCTCATTTAATTAATTTACTACACCTCAGGCAATTGAATTTAATGTGCTGTTGACCGAGCTTGTACCGAGATTTCGTCCTGCAGGGCTATTAAGAGAGCTTAAGGGAGAAAGCTCGTTCTTTTTCGGGGCAAGAATAAGAGATCACACATGAAACTAACATTTGAATAACGCTTGATGGAGTCACTCGTCAGTAGAGTTCTGGTTCGCGTGCTCCAATACGCAATGTCACTTAGTTCACGAGAATACTTGCGCTTGAACCGTTCGTCGAAGTGATCACACTCAAAATCCAACTATTACTCGATACTCGGAAGTCATCCCAAAGGAATGGAGAGATACACCACACTCGCTCCAATCATTCCCCCAAAAGAAGAATCCAGGACGAAACGTGTTGAAATGTGCCCTTGCACCACTGAGGACCAGAGGCTCCCTCACCCCGTTGACCTGGTTGGATGGTTGAGTCGAACTCATGCCGTGCACCGCCATGGGTAACATGGTACGATTATTGTTCATGTTCATTTATGACCTTCCGGGGGCCCTCGGAGATGTAAGCGCATGGTAACACTTTCGCCAACCCCCAGTCAACACACCTGGGACACATCCGCACCCAGGCTCTTGCCGTATCCAGCGATCCTAGCAGGAGGAGGCACGGTTCCAGTATACCCATCTGGAACTCGAACCCTCGACCAGGATCTCTGGGCCAGGAATTGAGAAGAGCTGGAGCACACACAGACACACGCAAGAAGAAGAAATGAAAAAAAAGAGCATCCAACATCCAACATGCTCTCCAACTTTAATTACATTTATCACAATCCGATATCGTATTACAGTTCCCATGGCGATGGATGCCCCTCGATTTCCGCTTTTGCCTTTTGGCTGCAATTTCCTCACAGCTCCGTTCGTGGTGGCAGTGGCGGTCTAAGGGGGTCTCGTTATGACATTACGTAACCGGGTGAATCCCTCCGTCCCATCTGTTCTGACCAGTCTCGAAGGGTGCTCGAAGAAGCGTACACCAAGAGCGAACGACGACGACATCGACGACGACGATTGCGAGAAACCCGTAGTTAAGAGTCACAATTCCGCAGTCATACAGTCTACTTAATGAAAGTTCTCGCTTGAAAGAATTTCCCCTCCTTTCACCTAGCCACCCCCTCCCCTCCCCCCTCATCCTTTCCCCGCAACCGGACTATCGGAAAAGCTGGTGCGTGTTAAGTTTACCGTGAAAACAAGCTCCATCCAGTGTGATCCGATTTCTGACGCCATGTTCGTTTTTCGTTGCGCTGATGCCTTCCTCTTTGCGCTTACCCATAAATGTTGGTGGCGTGTCGAAGAACTATTTTCAAGAAATATACTAACGTCTCCCCCGAGACACCTCTCCTCGCCGAACCTTCCCTAATTTGAAGCACGCTTCGGTCCTGGACATTCATTCTCGAAAAACTGTCTTCTTGCGCCTTATTACAGTAAAGACGGTTGGTCTCTCTCTCTCTCTCGCTCTCTGTCTTCGTCTGGCTCTTTATTCTAGGTCCCAAGGAAAACGCACATTTTCACACTTCGCTGAACCGCTGTGGGATGTTGTGCTGGGGCTACATTGCCTGGCCTGCCCGGAAGAGAACCGACTTGTTCCGCTTGCCTCGATCGGCCTCCACCCAGCCACTTCTCCCACCACCAAAGTCTTCGTTGGTCCTTCGTGCAGGTGAACAGCAAAAATCGTATAGCCAACTGTGCTAGGTAGATGGAGGAAGGTTAGGCACCCAGCACGGAAATGTTCCGGCTTTTCCGGGCAGGAGGTTTTCCAGCCTTCAAAGTGCAACACGCTTCTACTCGCAGGCACAGGCACAATGAAGTTCGCCCATTCCGTGTTCGCGCCTATTTACCAGGCTCGTTGCTGGGTACTTTGGCTTGCATCGATGAACTTTCACACACAGACCACACCACCAAATTCCATTTGAAGTTGATCGAATTTCCTATCAACAGTTTGGAGCCGTCGCTCGCTCCTGCTCTGTCTCGCATCCAGGCGAGACCATCACGCACCACCGCGACGGTTTCATATGCGCGCAGCTCACCTACATCTATACATAATACAATTTTCATCGATCCAACTAATTTATGTAGACGCTAATGAAGCATTAAACATATTTTCGATGCACGCCAACCCCGATTTTCCCTCCACACTCCTGCTCCCTCTGGCCTCATTCGGAACCGTCGTGCATATTTCACGCGTACACATAAATTGATACGAGAAACCTCCGAAAGTTCGTCCGGTTTTCGGCACCTTTCCCAGACAGCAGCACAACAGCCGTAGAACAAAGGAACTCGTGGAAGGGTTCTGGGCGTACTTAATCGTCCGGAGAAACCCACATCTCGCTTTATTGCCACGCGACTGCCACTGCCATTGTCTGTAGATATGGGGCGCGATGGTTCCGGGTTCCGGCCGTTCGGGAAGTTCCGGTTTTCGCTACCAGCACTAACGCTCTACTTTGAAGGTCAAAATGGCGCCCAAGCTTCTTCTTCTCCTTTTTTTTGTGGCTGCCTGCTGCTAACGAGAAGGAATGGTGAAGGGGAGCTTGAAAGTTTCATAATTTATCAAAAATATGGACCAAATTTATTACGGCACAATTTTCGCGGCTCGTGGAAAATCGCGCGCCGTCGTCGTTCGACGGGGTTTGCCACGGGTTTTTTTTTAATATGGCACGACTTTTAATCGGTAGCCACCCTTAACCTAATGATTCAAATTTTATTACACTCGAGAGGCTCGTTGGCGATTTTTTTTTTCGTGTCTTGCTCGCATAGTTCTACAAATCAATCGATACAAATTATGTAAATTTAAGAGTAAAGCTGATTATGGCAACTGAAAAACTGACACAAAGGAAAAATCCACTTTCCCCGGGTGCATCTTCACCAAAAAGGATGGTGGTGGTCAATGGTGCTTGAACGGTGGGTACTTGATTTTAAAAAAAAGCCCCCAGTGCAATGTTATTTTTGCATCACCACACACTTGATGCCATGTGTGCCGAAAGGCACCTGTCCTGCTCCCTGTGGAGGACCGTAATTCATGCACTTAATCATCTGTCCCTACGCATCGAACTGGTGGCGCCTACCTTGTTGGGGATGCATTTTCTCTGGTGAATACCGAAAAACAAAAATTAATCTACAGCTCGGCTCTACAGCACACTGTGTTTTGGGTGGGACAATTATCGGAATGCAATTATGTTACTAATTATGCCTTGAACAGAAAATTAACCCAAAGTCGAAGAAGTCGAAAAAATAAAAAATAAAAAATAAAAAGAAAAAAACAACAATAATAAATCGGAACAAATAGAAAAAATACTTAGCAAAAGAGGAGAAAATTTAGAACGAAAATACAAAAATGAGAGCATAACAAAGTTAACAGTAGAGTAATTAAACAAACAAAAAAGTTAAACAAAAAATAGACCAAAAAATAGGCCGGATAACAAAAAAACAATACAAGCACTAAACGACTTACCATGATAACAAAAACACGATGAAGAAAATGAGAAAAACAGGAAAAATCCTCGAAGTAAAAATAACAAAAACGAAACGAATAAAACAATAATAAAACATAGAATATATTTTATAAAAAGCCAAAACAGAAAATTTGTCATGAAAGGATGATGAACAAACAGAAGATTATGAAGATGAATAAGAAATATAATAACATAAAACCATTTGAATGATGAAAGAAGAGCTGACGAAGAAAATGAAGAAAAATCATTAAAGTATGGAATTAAAAATAATACAAAAAATAACTTTAACATAAACAAAAGAGGAAATAGTATAAACAATAAAAGAATCTAAAAATAAATAAAACAGAGGACGAATAAGTTGTGCTAACTATTAACATTATATGTTTAAACTAAAATCGACATTTAACCACTTTTATAGAATATTGTTTGATATTTTCATCATAATAACCAAAAAATGTTCATTTTCTTTAAACTCTATACAATTTATATTATTAAATCTTTTTTTAAAAACATTCGATAAAATAAATCACTTTCCTTAATCACTGATCATCCACTGTCCAATCTGCATCCCACCGTGCACCGCGGGTCGTTTGTAATCATTTGTAAAAAAATCATTAAAAAAATCCATCAATCTTTCGGACATTTGGTGCTAGGGCCGTTTGGTACGTTCTATCCTGGCATCCGTCAATATTTTTACGATTTAATGCTACGAAAGCACGCACCCGCGAGCTCAGTGAAATATCCCGTCCAGTTAAAGGCGCGCTAAGAGTGAACATATTAAAATTGACCATATTTCATCCGATGCCCATCAAAAAACCCGCCACCACAGCCACCAATCTGCTGTTATCGAATATTTTCACAGCCATTTCCTGGATCCCTTTTGCTTGTTCGGGGGAGTGGACGCTTTCCTTTCCCCCCCAACTGCCATTGGCAACGTTTTTGCAAGTTTTACATCATGTTCTGGCCGGTGTAATGCTTTGACCGATACAGGATTTAGTACCGCCGAGTGGTCGTAATGTGTGCGTGCTCTGCTGCCCCGAAGGGTGTAAAAGATGTACCGTGGCAGGAAGACGTGCGCGAGCTAAGAAAATCAAATTACAAATCTTTCGCCGATGGTTGCCGACTGCGAATGGAACATGATTCTGCCCGGCTAGCACATATCTTGATTCGGTTGTTCTGTTTTCTGTTTAGTGGGAGAATGTTGTTTTCGACTTCTCTCTCTCTCTCTCTCTCTCTCTCTCTCTCTCTCTCTCTTTCCTCTACGGTTTCAAGACAGCTGGCCAACAGAAGGGGTCTGGCTCTGCCTGGTTCAAGATGTAAAGGGCGTGCGCCAAGGTACAACTTTCCCCACGAGTCTCCAACCAACCGGACCGGAAATGACCCACACGATCGGACTCGGGCCTATCCTCCGGCCACCACACCGAGACCATACTGACCGTGCGTATGCGTGTGTCTGCAGCTTTGCCATTCCCATTCGCACAAAGTGAATGGTGGTCGCACACACTTCTCGCTGTGGCGATGCGTACCCAACGATACCGGACGGTCCGTGTGGCGTTGTTTGCTGCCAATCTCCCGAAGGCAACCCCTATGTAGATCCCTATCCGAAACAAGCGATTCTTCTTCTGCGTTTGTTCCGTGGACAGAGCGAAAAAAAAATCCTGAGAAACCTGGCCGGAGCCGTGAAAGTCGTCCGCCGATCGGTGGTGATGACCGTGGCAAATGCAACTCTCAACCCTTCATGGATGCATTTACGCGATGCGAACCACGAGGGAAAGGTTGGATTTTCGCTGGTGGAGAAAATGAGAACAGACGGCGAGTGCTGCAGTACGTCGAGTGATCGAGATCGCGGGCACAATCGCATAAGTTATATTTCGCCCTACACCACCAAGAAAAGTCGCATGGAATGCAACAGAACGCGGCACACACGCAAACAGGGCCGGCGGAGAGAGCGATCGCAGCCAAATGCAAACCAGGCGTGCGAGACACGCACGGCCCAACCGACGGAAACAAACCCCCCGGAACAACAACAAGCGCGCTACACAATAAGCAACATGACGAGGGCCCTCTGCGCGAACGGTGCGCATTACAACGCGAGATGAAAATCTAATTAAAGAATTCACCAGAAATCGATCTGATTAGCGCGCGCGCCCGGCAAAGCGTGTGGTGTGTGTACGTTTGTCCTAGCCCTCGAGGCTCGCCAGTATTTTTTTCATTTCGTTTCTTAAATGGTAGAGTGTAGTGTACGTAGTTGAGTCGTAAGAATGCTAAGCACTATGGACTGCGCACCGCGCACGGTTCGCCTGTGGCATTTGGCATTTTGTACCCATGGGAGGAAGGGTGGGTAGGGTAGGGAAAAGCAACAAGATGGTGTTTTTTTATAATATAGAATTGTCTGAAGTAGTCGCGAAAAGTATTGAAATAAAACTTTTCCTACTTCCTTGTAGTTTTTTTTTATTCATGTGAATGGCTAGCCCATGTTGCTTATCTTCCTTGCAGTTACAAATGTACAAAAATATATAAGAACTCAGAGAAGCGACGCTTTAACAGTAAGAATTAAGCAAACACCAAAAACAAATAGAAAATATAAAAGCATACAAAGAATTAGACCAAATTAGACCAAAAATTAATATATGAAACTCTAATCATCTAAAACAAAGGAAAAAAAAGACGAAGAAACATAATAATAAGAAAAGTCACAAATATGGTACAACAAACAAAAATCAAGAATTTAGAGAATAAAGTTCAGGGTTCAAATCCCATCCAGGCAGCCTCCCCGTACGCTTTGCTGACTTCCTTGCTACGGGTAAAATTAAGTAAGCCAGAAATGGCTCGCCAAGAAAGAAGAAGAAGAGTTCTAATAAAGTAGAAAACCAACTATAAGAAATGTAAGTAAATTACAATACAATTCAACAAATAATACAAAGCTCCAAAATAAAATAGCAACAAAATAAGCGTTTGTAAGAATCAATAGGATGAAAGAAAAAGAAACAAAATCATATTTTAAAAGCAAACAGCTAAGACCACAAAACGAAAAAATTAAGCTAGCCAATTAAGACAAATAATTAATAGCATAAGACTTGAAATATCGTTTTAAAGAGATAAACTCACATCAAAAGTCTTAAAATCTGTCTTGCGTTAAAATGAAAGAGATAAGTACCTTTAAACAGTTTCAAAACAAAGAATAATCAAGAATTTAAATCCCATAAAAAATTAATGGAAATAAAAGTCCAGAATCTGCAAGCCAAAACAATGTTATATGAAACAACAATTTAATTAAACTTTTAATCAAAATAAAATAAATCAAAAATAACAGAAATTTCATAAATCTGATTGGAAACACACAAAAAGCAATTAGAATGCATTAAAAAACAAACAAACCAGCAATACAAATGAAGACACAAAGAGAGAAAAATAAGCGTAAAGTCAAAATCGTTCTAAGTCATTTATATAATTTACATTTATATATTTATATTTACATTGTCATTTTTATAAGTTTATTATATAATTTTTTTAAATATAACAAATATAATAATTAAGGCTCAAAGCTCCAAATTGTCATGCTCCATGGGACTTTTTTTTTAAATCAAAATTATGCCTAAAACGTGCCATAAGGAAACACCAACATTCTAAGACTTGCCTCTAGGTGGAAACGCATCGATTTCCAACTATTGTGTCCCTTTTCGGAGGGGGAGGGAGAGATCTTGCAGAACGTCTTTCGGCGTATCGATTGCATATGCCTGCCACCAACATCAATACCTTCTTCTCGTTACTCTTCCCTCAAACCCCCTACATGCCGTTTTTCCCATATCCGCCACACGGTTACGCGCCGAGAAGAGGTTCAACCGATATGAACTTCCCATTCCCGATTCCGCACCGTGGAAGGGCTCGACTCTCACTACCATAGAAGGATGGAAATCTCACCGGTTTGCCACCGTTCCCTTCCTCTACCCTCTTCTCTCCCTCATCATCCACCACCGTCCGACGCACACACCGAGCAGGATGGAATTCTTCGCTGCCGTCATGCCTCCCTTATCCGTTTTGCGAAATGCATCCTGAGAGGACTCCACCTTTACGCATATGGCCCACGGGACGCACACAGCGTTGCGAGCGATACCGATCCATCCCTCTCCCTGTGCCACCTGTCCTCGCCATCCCCCCCCCACCCTTCCGAAGGGCGAAAGGGCATTAGTTAAAGGCTCGGTCCTGTCTGTTTCGTCTAGCGCTACCGGTACTTGCCACAGCCAGCCCGGTGGACGAAAGCCTCACGGTAGACGGAGTATCGGCACGGCATCTCCGCACATAACTTGATGCCGTCGTCGTCGTAGTCGCGCAAAACGCTGCGCGTTCGCGTACCCACGAACACGGTCGGGCTGTAATTGATGATTACGGTTTGCGCAATGCATATCAGCCATCTCTCATCTTCCGCACACAACTGCTGCTGCACTCACGTGCTGGGGGTTTTGTGCAAGTGCATACAACGCTCGGCGTAAGCCCGATGCAACAACACCGTGGCGCGGGTGTGTTTCTTTCCCGTTTTTGTGTTGAAGCATTTTTTTCCCCGCATCTTGCGGGCCGCTGTTGTTGCTCTCTTGATGGGAAAGAGTGCGAAAAGGTCAACGCAAAACGGTGCAAAAGGGGACCTGGGTACACACACGCTGGAAAACTACAGCGAACCTAACGAACATTCCAAGACTTGGACCTACAGTTACCTGCAACCGGGTGCCGTATGTGACCCACAGCTGGAGATGAGTGTGGACCGTTTGCTAGCATTATGTATGTGTATTATAATTGTAAAAAATAATTCTAATTCCAAACAAATGCTACCAAAGTACAAGTTCTTAATTACAACTCTCTCTCGAGTCCTCAGCACCCCTGCAGGTCCCGTTTATCAGCATCTCCTGGCTTTGCAGCATTTCACCGTGGCTGCCATCCAGAATCTGCAATTTAACCCATCGGAGATAACGATGAAGCAACACACACACACATACTACTCGCGAACAGGATCAACTGTTCTCGCTTTGCATCGGCAAGTTTCGCGATTTTTTGTTCTTCATTCTTGGTGTCCTGTCCAGTCCAATTGGAGAGCATCAGAATCGGCCACAACAACTTCCATCCAGGCGGTTGCAGGTTCCCGTTTGCAATGAGTTTACACGTATGATTTATATGCACACACGAAGGTGGTGGAACGAGAAGGTTGGGTTGGAGGGATAACCCCCCCCTCCCCCCCCACACACACACACACACATACACTCACACAAACATATTCATTTGTTGATGTTCTACGGGTCCAAAGCTGGCTTCGATCTGTCGCTTCCCTTTAGAGTCCACGCGAGCAAGTCGCGCCGGCCTCGAGTCCATTCCGCTTTCCTCTATTTGTCTGTTTGGGAGTTTTTGTGAGTGAGCAGCACACCAAGCCTGAATATATAAAAACAATGTACAGAATCATTGACCACGACGCACCACGGGAATAAAAACGGGCTAGAATGGGCAGGTGAAGGAGAGTGAGAATTCTTCTCCTTTCAGCACACACACAACCCACTTATGGGAGCATGGCACTGTGATTCGGGAAGGGTCAGAAATTGATGAATAAACGTTCGCAGAACTTCAGATATCCTGAAGTTCGTGATTTTTCTAAATTTTAATGCATAACTTTAAGATAAAGGCTCCACGGAAGACACAGTTGATAGGACGTCTTTGAATATATGTAACTCTAAGAGCAAGTGTCATTTGATGCTAGCATCTTTAGCTTAGAAACAAGAAAAATAATCTATTCAATCATGGAACTATGCCAGTAACGCAAGGCTAAGAACTTCTCCTTTTTCCTGGGCTTCTCAAGAATGCTCACTTCTACAAGAGATGGCCAAGTCGCCAATCCATTTTCAGGAAACTTGATTTAGGGATGTATTCCTCTAACCACGGATGTCTCTGACAGGTTAGATCTCCTACAGCTTATATTCGACCAGATCCAGCCAACGAGTCTGCTGTGCTCCTCTACGCCTTGTGCCGAACAGCTCGTTGACAAGCACCTTCCTGTCATGAGTCAGAAGGGCATGAGTCCTTCCTGCTTTGGTCACCGTTTTATGGGTTTATCCGCAAAACAGCTAACAGTAATCAAGAAATTTCGAAACGAGCCAACAGGTCAAGACCTCTTGAGGTTGTAGAGCTAAAAGATCTAATGTCATCTTTCAAATTCCAGTAAAAAAATATATTTCAAAAACTTTGCACAACTTTTGGACTTTTTGGAATAGTTTTGATATTTTTTCAATAATTATGGTGTATTTAAAATTTAATTTAAGAAATCAAGTTAAAGTTTAGCTTTTTTCTTTAAGCTTTTTTTATTTTTCTGTGCAATTTTCATCGTAATGTCCACTCGAAGACCACCGTGCGCTGGAGCTCGACCCCAAAGGCCACAGCTTCACACAAGGAATTCCACGATACGGAGCCACACGATGAGATCTTCCTGAGCAGGGCCGGGTTTTTCTTTTCTTCCCACTGTTCCCAGCTTCCTTGGTCCGAAAAGGTTCCACACAGTTTCCTTCCACCATCGATTTGTGTGCACATGTGCATACATTACCGAGTGTTTGCCAGTGAGCATCTCGTTAGGCGGGTAAGTAAGTATGCAGCCGCCGATCGGTCAGATCAACCGTTCGCTCACTCGAATGATGATCCCCAGCCAACTTTTTACACGAGTGTCGAACGATTCATTTATTCTGATTAAAAGGAAAGGCCCGGGATAAGATGACCGGAGCACCGAGCGACCCGGTAGTGTTGAAAGAATGGATGCTTCTCATCCGGGGCAAAGAAAAGCAGAGGAGCAAAAACAAAAAACGGGAGCAAGGTTCGAAATATCATCACCCAAAATACCGAACGCATAGCTGCGTTTCCTCACGCAATATGGGCATCATTTGCAAGGAGTCAGACAAAACAAAAAAGCCCCCAACCGGTCCAGTACGCGTTACACTGGCCGATGCAGTGCGCGTTAATCAAATTACACATCGACGAGCCACGGGTTTGAGCCTAAAAAAAAGGAGGGCCGGAGCGAAAAGACAACGCACGACGATCGGATCGGGTCGGTCGGCCTTGGGGGACCACCTCCATCACCACGCCCGAAACCTCATGGAAACACACCAATCTTAAGATAGCCCGACAGCGAACAACGGGGGCACAATGAAACGAACAACGAGCAAAACGGGGAATACCATTTTCGATGCACTAATTGGACAGCGTTAAGACCGACAAGCGCATGGAAAGCAACAATCCTTTCCTTGTTTTCTTGGGCGAGTGTCCTCTGCGCATCCTTCACTCCTTTCCTCCCTCCGCTCTCTCCTTTCAGGCTCCAGGTCCATTTCGATAAATTAAGCTCTGATAACAGTGCACAGCGCGGCAAAAGGCCAAAGAGATGGAACGCTAAAAAGATGTGTCTTTGTTCCCCGTGCGGGATTTTGTTGTTTCGTTTTTGCCGTTTCGGTTGCGATTTGCTACGGGATACAGTGGTGCGCAACAGATTCGTTACGATATGGGAAAGCAATGGGAGGAAGCTGAAGCAACAAGCAGGCACAATTTGTCAACAAAAGCAGGTATTGTGGCGGTGTATACACTTTGTAAGGATTAATTATGAAAAGATTTGATTGAATGAGGTCGATCATCATTTGTTTGAGATTCGATTTAAGCGTCATCCACCGTGGCGTTGCAGATAGCGTAGTGGTAAGTGTATTGTTACTAAACTCAGAGCGTCAGAGGATCGAATCCCGTATGGCTTTGTGGCTGTTGAAGACTTAATTATGGGAAAAAGTTTTTCCTTGCAATTTTCTGTTATTCCTCTAGAAATGCGGTATAAAAATGTCTTTTGAAATTTAAATTCAATCTGATTTCGATGTTTTGACAGTTAAGGCTTTTTATTATAAATTTCTTCTTGTTTCCTCCGGTTGTATAGGACTTCCTTAAGAACCTCTGATTCCATACAGTTTCTTAGGCATAAAAACAAGATCTGAAGGATTAAGTCACTACAACATGTTAGATATTTTTTGATAAAGTATTAAACCTATGGCAAATGGCACATATCACACAATCAATTGGAGACCTCAATTAAGAAAAATCTTGAAAAAAAGATTTTTTCCCAATCAGTATGAGCTGTCAAATTTTTATTTGTCCAACCTCAGTTTAATGAGCCTTGTCTATAGAACTAAGCGGACTTGGATCATCAACCACTTCACAATATTAAAAATATTGATCAGCTATTAATTTCTTACGAGCTGAAAGCTTTGTTGCATAGAAGCGGAGGGTGATCGCTTCTAAAATTCTGTCAGTTTTCTTGAGTACAGGGACCGTATACGTCAGCAGCACACCTTTAGATGAGTTTGACGGAACAACAACTAAAAAAATGTGTTACATAATATTTTTACTCGTGTCAAACCTTTTACTGACCAAAATTGATACCTTCTCAGCACGATCAAACATTGACAGCAGGCTAAATCCAACCTGTTAAGACCTCTCTTGCTCTTACAACTCTAGAATAAAACTTGCAACGAAATGATAAAATCACCTCACTTGAAACTGTTGATACAACAACAGGGCAGAAAAATGTCAATGAGCCGCTGTAAAGCACACCTTCCAGCACGGAAGAAGAGCTACTACTCTATCATCGAATCAAACAACAGCTCTTGATCCAACAACTACTTACACACACGTAGCGCAACAGTTAAAGAAACATTATCCTCAACACCGCAACTTCAACTTCACGGATAAAAGCTTCTCATTCGCATCATCATCATCGATCGCTCGATCGCTCGAACGCGTGAGAAAATATAAAAAAAAAACGCGAAACGCCTTACGAGGGCTCTGCTAGAAACCACAAGTGCGCTAGGGAGGCAAGTAGCCTAAACAAGCTTGATCGTATATTGCTGCTGACGTTGCTGCTGTTGGACTCGGAAAAAGGCAGCAATGCAAAGTGGGAATTATTTATTATGCGAATAAACAAAACCAGATCCATTCTTTCTCCACCTATAGGTACGTGTGTGTGTGTGTGTGGGGGGGGGGGATGAAATAGGAAATAGAAGGGAAATGTAAAATCTCCCTCATACCAACCGATTCTCCCGTCCAATTGATCGGAACGTTGATCGGTCATCGGGAACCTGTAAGAGGGTTCCTGTCCCTCCATACCGAAATGGAAACAATGACAAGTTCGATCGAGCGACGGATGGAAACAATGTGTACAACAACACAAGCTCGGATCTGTTGTTTCGCCCTCGTGTACCGCCATTCCGGTGGGAAGTCGCGCAAAGCGGTCGAGACCTGGCCGGCTTTACATACAGATGAGGTTGATTATATTTATTTGTAAATCAGGTTTTTTATCTTCCAAAGTTCTAGCTTCTCTCTCTCTCTCTTCAAGAGGAGTGCTGGAAGTGTGTGCACCATCATCCAACACGTCAATGCCCCGGATGATGCTGCTGCTGCTGCTGCTGGAGGAACCAATCTTTTACACCGACCGAGAGCCTTTATTGCGCCCTGTTGAGCCGGGTCGGAAGAAACAACACGCGGAAGAATTGCGTCCCAGATTGCAGATTTTCTCTCACACTTCGTCTTGAAGTTGTTGTGCAGTGCGTGCTTGCCCAAAATCAAAACATCCCCTCCAAATTCTCCAACCCCGTAAGCTCACCAGTCTTCAGCAACTCCTCAGAACTGCCAAGATGACGTGAACGTGGCTAAGCTAAAACGAACCAAACGGATTAGCATTCCTGCAGCTGATTTGAATCCGCAAAAAAACACCGACTTCAAGACGCAAGACATCCGACCACCACCACCACCAATACGACCTGTTGGAACCGGCCTCTAGAAAACGCATTACCACCCGTAACTCTCTCCCCCCCCCCTCCCACATCAGATTTGCTAACGGGAACGCAACGAGCGAATGATGAGACGAAGACGCCCCGAAAATAATGGCGAAACGCCATCCGGACCTTTCGCCCCCAAGGCTTTTCCTGCTGAGTTGCTGGCTGCTCGGGTGAGGTGGATGTGCGAGCCAACAACAACAACGAGGATGGCGGGATTCTCTGGGTGAAATAATGCAGATATACGCTAGCCTCGGTTGCGCCGTATAAGGATTTATGCAAAAGAAAGGAAAAAAAATCGCTTCCCAAACGAGAGAGAGAACGACGAGATAAACGAGAAATAGTAGGAATTAGCATCGAGCTGCGGTACAAACATCCTTGGTGGAAGTGGGCTTGGTTGGGAGGCGGCTTGGTAAAAGCCGCGCTGTACGATAAGCAACATACCCGTTGCCTTTCAAGTCATCTCCACCTTCGTCTGCCCTTATCTGCCATCAGGAAACAACGTTCTCGCGCGCACGTATAACTCTCCGTCGGCTTCTTTTTCCGGCCTCCTTCCACAGGGGCCTCCCCTCTTCGCCGGAGGACGGGAACGAAAAGCAACTGTGGACAACTTCCAGGCCTCACCATTTCCCGCCACAACCGTGCGGGATTCAACCGGTGGCCAACCGGGCAAGTCCGTCCGAGAGCCCGAGACTGGCCGGTTGGAGTCCGGGCAAGGGGGAGAGAGATGATGCTGATTCAATATTTAAAATTTATGAAAAGAATAAAATGTCGGATTAAGGAAGAAAGATTACACCACACCAATGTCCGCGCAATGTCCGCGGGCTTCACCCGGTCGGTTCTTCACCGCAACTTCCCACGCCCAGAGTGCCAGTCCAGTTTCGGTACGTCCGGTCCGTCCGACTAGTGGACACTGTGGAAGGCCGGGTGGAAGGCTTGCCGAGGGTTTTGGTTGCAAGTTTCCTGCACAGCAAAGCGTGGAACAAAAATCGACTACGACGCGCACAAGGTTATCAGTTTCCGCACGATCAGCAGCGCTCCGGCTAACGAAAGGCTAACTTTTAAGACTCAAAAAACGAGCCTTTGCTTTGGAGAGCAGCAAACCACACTTACTTTGTAGTGAGACCCTCGTTTGCGTTTCCGTTACCGGCAGAGAGAGGGGGGGGGGGGGGGGGTTGAAGGGATGCGGGGTGGCGATGGATCAAGAAACGATTGAAACCAGAACCAGAAATATACAGCCGCACCGAGGGCGACGGCGAACCACGGCAAGGTGTGAACCGTTGGACACTCTTGCCTCGCACACCGTTCGGTCATCTCATCATCGATGGGGAACGAATCGACAGACGGGCACCAGTAACACTTTATTGGCATAATCTGTGGGTGGGTGAAGCGATCAGGGGTGGGGTTTGGGGGGAAGCAAAATGCTAACAGAGATTAGCCCTTTAGCAACACGGTAATACGGTAACACAGAACGACTAGGTCTGTGTGTGTGTGTGTTGATAGCTGATGAAACTAATCCTTTATTTACACAACACAATGTCTTCTCCTGGTAGAACCGTGTAATGAATGTACAGGCTTGTGGGAATAAAGTTGCTTGCAATGTTTAAATCAACTGTAGACAATTGTTGTCAATGAAAAATGACTTTAGAAAACTAAAGGGTAATTGGATAAGGGACCTAAGAGAGTCCAGCAGCACATAGAAACCTTGACCAAGTACAGCAATAGTGGCAGTACTTCTAAGAGCTTCCAAACATTTTTTTAAGCATTACTGAATATAAGTATCAGATACACCGAAGCATCAAATAGTATAATACGCTACTTCATAGGATCGAAGCTTGATCTAGACAGGACCTAAGGATACTGACTACATTTCTTCTGAGAGCTCAGCACACTGCAACCTCAACAGGTCTTAACCTCACAGTTCTGGCTTCCTTGAGATAATGTACTCATTGCTGAGCAGTCAATTCTAACTACGAAGACCCTGTCGTAGTAGGTCCTTCTTGTTTTATAGGATGATAATGATTAAAAATATATATTGTCTTCGGCATTTATTGCCGTCAAGGTTTACAAAGTGTTCTAGCTGTCATGAGATCGTCTGTTTTGTGTCATATGTATGTCATATTGCCTGGAAGACCCCTTCGCATAAGTCTCTGACACAAAGACTCTGACATTGACAAGGAAACTGATGAATTTCTTTTAGCCGCGTTCTAGAGTAAAATACTCAGAAGGTCATTTTAGGTCTCGCAGGTGTGAAAATAAATTAAAGGAGCCGTCAAAATGCGCAATTAGACCTGCTAGACCACGAACGTTGATGTGATTATTAGGTCCCGTATGCCAGAAAGACCCGTATTGAGGACTGACTATCCAACTACGTGTTATCATTAAGTCTAGTGAGCCAGAAATGGTAGGCATGACCAAAGAGGTCGTTGGCCATGAAGAGAGAGTGAGAGATAGAGAGAGAAAGAGAGAGAGATGTCTGAAAGAATATTGGAAGAGTCCTTAAAATGTACAATTAGACTCACTATGCCTCCGACATCTGTTGGTGTCCATTGATATTAAGGTCCCGAATGTGGTCCCGAATTGGGAGAGCCGTTGCGATTCGCAATTAGAACCGCTAAGCTAAGGACGCCTGGACATGTCGTGGAAATGGCACCAGACAACCTAGCCGAGATAATGGACTGTGATACGACGACTACGATGAGAAGGCTATCTATTCGTTAACTAAGTTTTCTAATCAAGCAAACTAAATGGTGATTCTCAAATGATTTTTTTTTTCAAAATTTCTACAAACAACGAGAACAAAATTGGCATCTCAGCTATCGTTCTAAGCCTCAAACAAATGCTGCTACAAAAATTTAATTGCTGCGCATTTCAAGCATTAAAAGCCTAGGATATCCATTCCCGGTAATTATCCTCCATCCAAAAGTATGCCCGTGCTTTTCCACACAATGTACTAATAACGATAAAAATACCAATCCATAATTTATTTAAAAATTTCTCTATCCACCGAAAGCAGACACAGTGTAATGCGCTTAAATTCTTCCCAACCTCAGTGATTTTGTTGTCCCCATCGTTGTTCCATTCGTGCCTATTTGTGCCACACTTTGTACAAACAATAAGTGATGACACAGCTCGCCACGTATCGCCGTATCCAATGGTATCCCCATTCATGCACGATCCAGACGGTAGCTTGCAGTGACCGACCCTTGGAAGCTAGGAATGTTTGCGAAGAAGAATGGCAACGAGAAAAATAAAATCCCCACAAGGGTTACAACGAACAAAAAAACACCACCATACTATCAACAAAGCTGCTACTGAGTGGAGTAAAATCACAATCGAAGTTTGAAGTTGACTACGTTGACCATATAAACACTTACACACAGCGAGATTCTCTTCTGCATAGCTCTAGCTCAAGGAAAAGGGCTGAAGACATCAAGCCAATCCCGGTTGACCAGCGATGATGTTCCGCCTTCAGCCAGTTAACAGCCGGGGCGTCATCTGCAGCTTGAAAGTGCAGCTCCACCAGCTGGACTCGCTTACCCACCCCAATGTGTGTGTGTCCTTGTGCTGGACCACGTTCCAGCCATTTATGGGTGAAATTGGATTGGAAAGACGACCACAAAAGACGCTTCTACCAGCGGAACCTTGGTAGAAGAATTCTTCACTTAGCAGCAGAAACCCCAAAACTGCACCTTAAAAATTGTCTCCAACTGCACTCAAGGATGGGGAGGGATGCACAAAAGATGCACGAGATTAAATAAACGTACAACAAAGGACAAGGGTGGGTTGAAGATCAAAAACACACATGAGCACAACCCACACGAAGCTGTTTTGTGGAGAAAAACTACCGAACAAAGTATTTCATTCGATAATCGAAGGCGAGCGGAGTGGACGCATCGTCTCGCATCGACGCTACTACAATGTAAACAATGTAGCCACAGTTCGCCGGTTGTACATTACGGTCGAAAATGGACGCACTGCTTCAGATCGACGGCGACAACAACAACCACAGACGGCAGCAGTACGTTTTATCGCCGTGCATCCCAACCTCGGATCCCGCTCGCATGCCTTTCAAATCTATGCAAGTTAATCTAAATTCCGCAGGTCCAGGGAAGGAAGTCGATACCATCGATGATTGTTCAATTACACATGCACCAAGGCGGAAGGCGCGGGCGAAGATGCCGGTGCATCTTTCCAGCGACCCTCATCATCACACACGGCCTTCGCCCACAATAAAGGAAGCTCCACCATTAATTTATCGATCGGTGTGTATTGTTGTTGGTGCCTGCCTCATATATTAGAGTGTCTCGAGCCCGCTTTTTTCTCTCTCTCTTATTTCACATATTGAAAACATTTTGACAAAACGAATTTTGCGTGTCGATCGACATCCCCAACACACCGGTTGCGGACATACTCAAGCTGGTGAGTTGGTCCTCCATTTTTCATTTCTTCTTTTTATCGTGGGAGGTCGTGTAGAAGCTCTGTTCCCATCGCCGTCGTCGTCGTCTTGCAACTCGTTCTCGTGCGTTTTTGGTGTACATTATAAATTTTAATTAGCCGGACATTGCGTGACTCCCTCCTCCTTTCTCGCTCTCTCTCTCTTGGTTTTATTCCCCCTAAATGAACGTTCGTTTTAAATCTTTCGTTCGCCTTAAGTAGTTATTTGTCACTTTTTTATGGGTGTTCTGCAACGTACTACTGCTGCTGTTTGCGGGTGTTTTTGTTTATGGATCGGGGGAGAGAATGA
The DNA here is from genome assembly GCF_013141755.1 of Anopheles stephensi. Lineage (NCBI taxonomy): Eukaryota > Metazoa > Arthropoda > Insecta > Diptera > Culicidae > Anopheles > Anopheles stephensi. The sequence continues at coordinate 75,272,660 of NC_050203.1, read as the reverse complement.
ACAAAAAACACACTTAACACCTCTGATCGGTCTGGGAAGTAGCGATCGATCACGCTGATCAAAACAAAGCACTGCACAATGACAATGACAGTTGAAAACAAATCGCACATTCATTTTGTGTGAAGTGTTGAAATCTAGTGGCTCTGTTTTTGCTTAATTGAAGCTATTAATTTTATTTTATTTTCACTCAGGTTTAGCAAAAGTTGCACAAAGCAAAATCTGTGCTTAAGAAAACGTGACCTAAACAGTAAAGGAATTGCGAGGAAATTGATGCCGTGTCCTAAGTACCAGCAATATCCTTGAGAAAATAAGTAGAGAGTACGTCCAACACTTACTGACCACCGGCTACGTTCCAAGAAACTTTGGCCACAGCTTCCAAACTTTTACAACTTCATTGAATCTTACTATCGATTTCTTAATTTTGTTTAAGAGGACCAACAGTGGAGCGATAGTGGCGTAGGACTTCACAAGACAAGATCAGGGATTTAATCCCATGCAGACGGCCTACGGGGAGACAAGACTGACTATGAGCTCATGAGTTGTAGGGGCGGTCCGGTGGTAGATGTGACCGCGGCGTCGGTCTTCACACGGCAGGACCGGGTTTTAAATCTCATCTGGGCCGTTCCCCCGCAGTGAGGACTGACTTGACTATCCAACTATGTGGTATCAAAAAAAATCTCCAGAACCAGAATATGAGAGTAACAAAACTCTAGGAATCATCTTGAAACTAAAGCTCCGAACATCCATCCAAGTAGATCATGATCCTGAAAGAAGATCCTGGATTTGATCGGCATTGTTACACAAAATCTCTGGTCGGGGGCATTCCTATCTGATCATTCCAGTATCAATCAGGATGACCAGATGACAGATGATCGTGTTACAGAATCTTCTGGACAATCCTCAGTCCTATGACATTTACCGATTAATTTTTGGCCTTCAGAATAGCGAGAAGCAACTTATCTGCAATATCTCGCAAGTATTGCGAACATGCAAATATTATTGTTTTATAGAGCATTGCCTATGATAGTATATACCCCGAGCTTTCAAAGGGCCCCAATGGCTTTTTTGTGAGTTGACTGTAAATTCTTGGAAGTCTCGCTTTTCCCTAATCTCATACAATATCTCAACTTAGACTCTAGTCCTGTCAAAAAAATTGACGTCTTGGAAACCTCCCACATTCATTCTGATTGGGTCTCCAAGATTTGATTGGCTACCCATGAAGGAGTTCATCGTCTTCATATTGCAAAGGATTATCCTCAAACATCCGATATATTCTTAATTACTAGCCAAAAACCACAATGATTAATCTCGTCCAAGTTGCATGACAAAAGGCAAGTTGGATTTTTTTACACAATGCAAATAAACTGCTTCGATAATATGCACCAGCACACTCACAGTCCCCCGCTTTACATACCATCCAGACAAGTCTCGAAAAAACACAAATCATTATATTTGATTATGACCACTCGAACCAAAACTGGTGCAAATTATACCTAACAGGGTTAAAACTTACCCCATAAAGCACCTCTAACCTTCTCCCTTATCCTCCGATTACATCTACCGTACCGCTTCTTGTAAAAAGACGGCTTAGCTCTACTTACAAAACGAAGAACAAAAAAACCCACCGGAATGCTTCTGCACAAAGTAGCAATGATAGTTGGGAGCAATGAAGAACAAGGTCCCGAGAGTTAAAATTACCCATATTTTATTATCCTGCCTGCCTAATAAAAATATAAAGCACCTGGTTTTTCGTGCATCGCATAAAGTTTCTTGGACTATGGAAGCCACAGGGAGTTGCAGCAGCGAGAGTGGAAGATGCTAGCAGCTAGGTTGTACCGTGTGCCGTACAAAAGAACAAACTACTTAAGCGAAACAACATTTCCCACTCCCAGCCCGAAATGGCATCGTCGTGCTTTCCCTGCTTCACGTTACCGAGTGCATATTTTTGGGCATTGTGGCATTGAATGAAACTCCAGAAGTTAAAAACAAGATCACGCGACTGGCAGCAACCAAAAAAAACAGCCCCAGAAATACAAAAACGGATCTCTCTGTCAGAAATGTACCTGGTGCCTCAATTCCAGCCGCTGGGAAACTTTTCGCTATCGGGCAAATTTATGCTCCCATCAAAATGTGCTGGCCGGGGATGAGAAACTCATCCCCCGAATTATCCTCCAAAGTTGAGGATCGCTCGCATAACTCGCTCGATCTTCTCTACCTCTGTTTCGCGCTATTCGGACGACTGAGGAAACTCGTTCCAATGAAACTCGCAACTGGCAAACCAGGCACCAGGAGGGTTCGCCCGCGACTCAGAGTCCTCAGACTACCAACTCTCCCCTCAAAGGTCATCCCTAGAAACACGAACAAAATAGCAACATAGAACAGAAAGGCAAATAAAGACCGACCGGTAGTTGGTAAAGTTTTGCAACCTTCCCACACCCGAAGGCAGTCCATTTTCACCTGACTTTCCCTCACATTTCTCGACTTCCGGATTTTTTTTGGAGTCCGTTTTCGTTTTTCGCCACCCAGAAAGAACTGAAGTACAAAAATCGACAACTAGAAGACACAAAAATGTTCTACCCATTGGATTGACTTCGCGCAATGTGAACTCGTGACTGGGTCTGGATGTCTTTCCTTCCTATCCACGTGTCCTTCAACTTCTTCAGAAGTTCTTCAGCTTTCGGGAATGGGAAGTAGTTCTCGTTTCTCTAATTAAAATTTCATTAACCGATTCCGCGCAGCAAGGACGGGCAGGGTTCCAGTTTTCCGCTATTCTGGAGTAGCGAAAAAGACACTTTCCAGTCGCAGCGTAACCACACGATCACAGCAAACGGTTCAGATGATATCGACAGACGAAATGGAAGGCCGCAGTGTTGAATCCTTCCCTCACCGGAGCAAGCGTGACCAGAGCCTGATGATGGGCTGGAGAAGAAGCGAATCGAAGATAAGTTGAAAACCTCGTTCCAATCACGCGATTGATAGAAAGGAGAGTGCAATTAATTGCATGTGCATCATTGCCTTCCTTCACAGTGCGAGTCCGTCCAGAGTGTCTGTAACCTGAATCTCCCGGAACGGCCTGACGGACCTCCTCCGGACGGACTACCGCCGTGTTGCTCCCTGTGTTGATGGGTATAGCCCCGTATCCATTTCACACATCACACTGTTTGTCCGCTTTTTCTTTCTTTGCTCGCCCAAAGTGCTACCGGAAAAAAGGGGCCCACACTTGGGCGTGAAGATGCTCCATCATTCCTGGTCCACGCTGGTCCACAGCGTCCAACCATCGTCCATCGACTCGGTCATCTGGGCTCATCGTTGAGGAGAATGGCTTTCCGGACGCTTTTTTTCTGCTGCGTTGCTTCTTGCTAATGTCGCTCGGGCCACTCAAGAAGAGGCTATTCTTTCACGTCCATTACGTCCAGTTCCACACCAAAAATGGATGGCGTGAGATTTCCACATTTCGTGAGCGCATCGTTACCGGCCTGCAAAAGCGGGAAAATCTAACCGTCCCTCTAGCACGGTTCTCCTCGTTTCGGGAGCCTCCGGGAAAAGTCGATCGATCGATCTTGATTGGTTTCCACCCGCAGCCGAGCTACTGCTGCTGCTGCTGCTGTGTTTGTATGTCCCGATGATGGTGGTTTGGTGTCGTATCCGGTTCGGGAGTAGCGGAGGGGAATATTGAGACGGACAAGTCACTTCGTACTAAGTGTTTATCTTGATAAATTAGATGTACATGCACGTTTTTCCTCAACATAACACACGTACGAAACAGGGCGATCGATACCATTCGCTCGGCGTTTACTCGTCCCGAAAGCTCCCCATAAAGCACCAGCATCTTCACCAGCAGGAAGCAAACTCGATGGCGAATCGTTCGAAATTCGAGATTAAATGCACCATCACCACCGAGAGAATGGAAGGATGCGCACACAAAAACGTGGAAGAAATTTGAACCTCCGGGCGCGGACGAGATACAACGAGAGCAGGGACGTTGGCGAGAGAAAAGCATTGCGAAAAGTATACATTGACATCCGGAAAAAGCAATCCTCGCACGGTGGGTGGTATCGCGATACAGTGGCGATAGTGTGTGACACAAAAATAAAATCTAAATTAATGCGTTCGTCGCTTCGAAACACAACCTCCAGCTGCCCCCAGGCCCCGGATAGTGCTGGTGAGAAATTGTAGAAATAAAACGGAAAGCGATTGATTTTCCACCGGTTCGCCTTGTGTGTCCTTCTGCTGTATATATTCCAGACTCCACCATAAACCATCGGACTTGCCAAGACTACAGGAATAGGAAGAGAGAGAGAGAGAGACCAGGTATAGAGCGAATCCATGGGGTAAGATCTACGATATAGTAGTACACGAGGATGCAGCAGCAGCAGCAGCCAGCAGTCGTAACAGTCGTAGACAAAACCGCACAAATGTACATTATTTGTTTTAACTTATCCGTATCGCTGTATTGATGGTTGGTGGGAGGTGTCGATTTCTTTCCAAGGATAAAAGCAAACCGTACAGATAGAGTACACTAGCCGTGTGCTTTATGACCGGTTACTGTTTTACTGTCGCTGATGGGAAATGTATTGCTATTTTGTTTTCGATTCAAAGATTATCGTTTTTATTTAAAACTACAGTTCTATTGGATATAGATAAGCTAAAGAATCATGTAAGGTTCTAATTAAGCAATTTTCTCATAAGGATTGCATACATTTAGGCGCTTTTACATAGGTTGGAATACTTTCACGCCTGAAATTATGCAATTTTTGTGGTAATCTCAATCGTAGACATCGTCTCTCCATCATTCCCAACGGTTCGCTGGTCCTCCAGAGTCGACAATAACTTGTAATAAGCTATTTGTTTCGAAATAAAACCAGCTTTAACAAAATATAAATGGTTTGTGAGGAATGTTTATATGATGTTTCAAACAATTTAAATCTATAAATGATGATAAGAGCACCTTCATCAGCGACACAGCTCATTACCGGATGCCTTAGGACACAAACAACTCCACCCAAGAATGACACAGAAATTACGCAACAATTCCTATCTCAAAGCCACAAACACGGTTCGAAGCGTGCACACTCTCTCAACCACGACGCTTCTCGCGTACCTCGTTTTTGCGCACGCCACTTGACAGATCCTCGATAACAATCAGCTAACAACTTCGCACCTTATATTTTTTGGGGGGATTTTAGAAAACGGGGTCTTAGCTGCTTTACGCTCGGAGCTAGCGGCGTTCCGCACGACGAAATCCGTTCAGGAAAAAGGGTTCACAAGGATTGATGAGGACACACAGTGACACACCAACACACCTACCTAACCACACCACAATCTCTGTCTCGTCTCGGCAAGACGGTTTGCTACTGCGTCCTGCTTCCTTTTGGTTGCCTTCCGCAACTCCAAACTCAGCTCCCGAGATCCATGTCGAGCGCCAAAAGGGAAATAGAAAATGGGTATCCCTCTCCCCCCGCACACACACACACACGTGTGTCTCGGGTTTGCTTGTTGTGCTGCCAACGCTTAAAAGACACGGACACGGTGCGAGCTGTGGTAAGGAAATAAAGATAAACCCTACTCACTTTCTCGAAAAACATGCCGGGACCTTGACAGAAGGCAATGGCATAACCACACAAACCCAACCAAGTAGACGTGGAAGCTGTTGGAGTGCTTCGGCGGGAAGAGGGAAAAAGGATATCTAAGGCAAGATATCTTGGCAAAAAGCAGCACACACCCATCCATGGGTGAGGAGAGGATCTGTTGGTAGGGTGGGGTAATGCCGGGGTTCGAGATAGATACATGGCAAGGTGGTAAGAAGATAGATGGCGTTTATAAAGATATAGAATTTCTAATTGATGCATGTACGGGATTGATGCTGCTGTTGGAAAGGAACGAAATGCTGGTGCTGCGGACGCTGGACGACCGTTGGGAACGGCGGAGAGACGATGTCTACGATTGAGATATTGGAGCGATATGTGCTGTACGCTTGCTGCCCTGATGAGCTAGCCTCCGTTCTGCGATTGCCACCGGGAATGGAAAGTGCAACACCCAGAACCGGAACCGATCACCCCTTTGGAACCCCGGGGAACCCGCCTGTGGAGCGTGTGGAGTAGTTCTTTTCCGACAGATTGCTTTTCGCTGTCGGGCAGATTAGATTCCCGGGCACGCGTTGTATGAGTCCGCGCAACGTGGCGACCAAACGCCGGGAGGACCTTCCATTACCTCCAATCAACTTACTCGGCTTACACATGCCCGTCAGCTCGGGGTTTTTTTTTTTTCACCACACTCCAGTTCCACCGGGAATTCTTGTGCAAACACCATCCGAGCCACAACACGGGACAAGATACATGAAGAAGGCTGAAGTTGAAACGTATACAAATATATTGACAAACCCTCCCGGTACGAATGGAATGTGGATATCACAAAAGGAATAATATTTGTAACGCTATCGAACGTCCCGGGGAGGACGCGAGGAGCTAGACGATGTACGAAAGAGGGAAAGAAATTAATGCCACACATCGAATAGTCCGCGTGAGTGCGTTGCGGCGTCCGCTTTCAAGACGATTCCAGACAAGACCTACACAAACTACAACAGTGGTTGAAGCGCACCGATTGGCGAATGCATCAGTCGGGCCTGAATCTGATCAGGCCACCCTCGACGTGGTATGCAACGCGACAGCTTGTTTGGCATCGTGTTAACCGACCGACCTCCGATGCAAAACCCTTACCCCTTTTACGAACGGTTTGCAGTGTTGTCATCCCTTCGGGTGGATGCAATCAGAGTTACAAAAGGCAATGTGTACTCGCACTGCGCGCATTGCTCGATTGCCGGAACATCTTGATAACACACTCATAACTCTTCCCTGCCGCCCTTTTGCCACCGGACAGCTTGACGTGACGTCCGACGAAGTCCACATCTGTGTAGCCCGAACACATACAGCACACAACCATTCAGGCGACAACCGACGCCCATCAACTTCCTTCCGTAGTTGGGTCCCTGCGGTTCGGTTCTTCCCAATCAGGATCATCAAGCATCATGATGGAAAATGTGGGGAATCAAATGTAGATTAACTTTTTCATCTTTCATACAGCGGAAACGACCATCTATATAGGGATCCTGATCAACTGCTGTCCTGTTGGAAAGAGTTCCGTACAGAGATTGCTTCAATCGATTCCTTTTCTAGATGGAAGCAAGATAAAGCGTTACAAATTCTAGTGCAAATTGCTTGTTGCTACACAATGCATGTGTTTTAAGTAAATTAATATGCGAATAATAATAAAGTTACAAAGCTTTAAATATAATAAAGGAACCCATTAAAATTCTACCGACTGAAAAAACAAGCGAATAAATAAATTTAACTAATAAAGGTTTAACAAAAACATAAAAACACGTAAACAAATGAAAAAAAAATACTATAAAACAGGAAAAGTGAAGACATCAATAAGTGACAAAAATGAACAAAACATAGAAAAAGAGATATCCTGATTAAATGTAACACAAGCTGATTGCTAACAATATCACCAAAAAACACCTTAAGTTTAAGGAAAACATGAAAAAAGGAAGGATTTTCATAAAAAATTGCCACTTCAAACAAGTGGAAATGATTTTATAGCCTTAAACTTATGTCACTATAGAAAACAGTCCTGGTGGGATCTTTAACACATTATATACTATGAGCCAACGTTAGAATAAAAATATTTTTTTCGTGATTTTTTAAAAGGATTTCCACTGAGCCTTATTTCTTGAAATAATAATCTCTGTAATTTATTTCCTTCCTTTCCAGATTGCGCTGCAATCAGATAAAGCGTGGACCGATTTATTTTCTAAAGAAAGCACACATTCTACCCCATGCGTTCGCTTACTTCCAAACTGCGACCTTCTGCCGAACATGACTTTTGCATGTAATTTTATCCCCTTGCTGCACTTGTCGTCGAAAGAGGCATGTCTTGCGATAAAACGATAACTTCATGTTCAACAGCAAAACTTGCTCCCAAAGACCCCCCCTCCAAACACACCTCACAAGTGCATCGTCCGGCGAGACATGTTTCGTTTGGGGAGGGATACACGAAATCTACATCCAGACTATCCGGACCACCGATCAGCGCGACAAGCCGCATCTCAGGTTTCCCATGTTGCACACCAAGGTCCCAAGGTTTGCTTACCTCTCGAATCGCAAAAATATAACAGTGATAAATAAATAATACACACGTATAATCTGTTCGTGTTGTTAAAATTTTTTAACCTGAAGCATTTGGGATGGCGATCTCTTTTCTTCGGTGCAATACTTCATCCTAGCAGCGAGCAGTGAACCTTTCAACATGTAATTCCTTTAAAATGAAGCATCATTCACGCACTCTCGCGCGTTCCATTTAAGGTGTTTCTACGGCACCACCAGCCAGGACCCAAGATCATCACACTCAGCCCAAGTAGAAGCGGGGTCCACGGAATCCAGCTGATAAATCTTTTCCATTAAAACGCTCGCCAAAAATGTGTTGTGCGCTTAAAGCTAACGCGAATCAAGCTTAATACAAAAAAGCCCAAAATTTGGCCACGACCAAATGGGCCAAACCGCACCCCGGTAGAACGAACACTTCAACTGTGCTAGCTCAACTTCAATAAATCTCCATATTCCGCGTCAAGCATCCTACTTCTTTTTGTTTTTGTTCGCTTTCTTCGGGAGTTCCCAACGCCAGAGGAAGCATCAGGAACGATGATCCTGATTTCGCTGGAGTGTGTGTGTGTGTGTACCGAGCACCATTCCTTTTTAACTTAGGCGACCCCACAAATCACCATACGGCCATGCATAACTCATGCCGTTGCGCCGGATTTTCGCCCAGGCTGGGGCGTTGTTTTTCGGTGTGTTATTATTACTTCCACTACCACAACAACTGCCACTACTACTGCCGTGACGGGGAAACATTGAAATCCAGATCTGTTCGACCGGATAACTCTTCAACCTTTCAACAATTTCGCGAGGATTCCGGCTTAACTTCCCATCCGAACTCCACATAACGATTGCTCCAAACGAGGCTAAAAATAAATGGAAGTTAGCGTCCATTCACCCGCGACTCGGGTCCCGAAAATTGCATCATTTAAAATAAGTTGTCCTCGAGGGGGGTAGTGGGAAGGATGGAGAAGAGAAGGTGGGAGGAACGGGTGGCCAAAGAATTCATCCACGGCAGAGTAAAATGAGCGATCTTTCATTTTAACTTTGAAACGCACCGACGGTGAATGGTGAATGGTTCCCGACCATGACCATGCCGCGGCACACAAACACACTCCAAACTTAGCAGCTCATGTGCAGAGATAAGAAACAATGAAGCAAACCCAAAGCGAAATAAATATTTCATAACACAAAACCCACTAATTAATTTGATGAAATCTTTCGAAACTGATCTTTTTCGCTCCGGAAAAGGTGATCGAGCCAAGGGGTTCGTCGCTTGCCGTCGTCGTTGATGGGCGAAGTCTTCGCCCTGCGTGAATCATCTGTCAGAACGGAATAATGGCGGTCGAGGTCTCAAGCTTGCTTGAGAACTCATTTGCAGAAAAAAAAACAACATCCACCGAAAAACAGTGCACATTATCCTGATTTCACCGCCGAAGACTTTGGTGGCCAGCGCCTTCCTTAGACTTTCCAATCCATCCAAGGAGTCCTCGGACACCAATCTCCACGCTGATCGCACCGCGCGCTGTCATCCTTGTCGAGGATTGTCGAAGCGCACCAGATATCCCTCTTACCCCTTTCAATAGCCCGCACCACTTCACCACCGGGTCACATTCTGCGACAGGTTGACGAAAAGTTGTAACGAGATAAATTTACATGTTACGCTGCTTCTTCTTGGAGCCCGAATCTCCCTTCCGGCGTCTTGGACGCGTTCTTGGACTCAAAGGTAAGGAGATCAGACACCGAACAAGAAGATCGCGATCAGTGCCGCGATTACTGTGTGCTCGTTACTCTCTTTCCCTACACATACATCTCCAGCGCTCGTCCTCTTAGGTCCCTTCCCCGGGTCCCTCGTCCCTGGTTCTGTGTGATGTGTTGTTATTTTGGGGCGACCGTAAAATTAATTTTTGCGAAACATTTCACGATAAACATCGCAACCGATTTTGTAGCTCCCTTTTTGCGTGTTTTTCTTCTTCTGTCGCGCATAGCCACAGCTGCACCTGAGATGCGGGGACCTCCGCATAATCCTGACGAATCATCATCCATCGGGCGAAGGCATCGTCACCATGTCAAATCGGGTCCGGGGTTATGTCCGCCAAAATCGGCATGCACCTTTCGTTTCCCTGTGTCGTTCGTTAATACCAATCATCCCGAACGCGGAGACTGTCGTGGAAGGTTTTCGGCCTCGTCCGGCAGGACTTTGGACGACTTTGGATGTGTGGATTTTTGGCGTGGATCAATCGGGCAACCGAGAATTACCAGGAAGCTTCGGCAATAAAAAGCCGACCGACCGAGAATGCTTCACCGCGAACAAAACGGATCATGTTACAGTTTTCCTCTTGCTTCTCCCGGTGCGAAAACGGACCAACGAAACTGTGGCGCACATCGGGCCGTAAAGCTGCTCAATCATTCTTCAGAAATCTCGCAATACATTCTTCAACCCCGCTGCTGGTCGATACCTAAAATTCTTTACAGCCATGAAAAGCTTTAATTAATCGTCACCCATCGTCGGCCACTGGAATTCGGTGCGCGTTGACAGATCGTTGGTAATATTCCACCCGGTTCGGGACGTGCGCGCAGAAGTTTTCGGATTATTGAGATACGCCTCGCTCCAAAGCAGGGGAAGGAGACAGATATCCGATTACGCGCGTTAAAAATTAATCGACGGCGACAAATTAACCACGTGTATGTGTGGATGATATTTTCTCTCGTACGAGGAACGCGGCGGCTGACTTCGTTTTTTTTTTTTTGGAGCGTAGCACACTAATAAACTCATTTTGTAAAAATTCCACAGCTTCGTCTAGATGAGCGGGTTCGTTCGTTCGCTGGAATTTGGAGAACTAGATGCGTCCATGTATCACGCACACCGCACATCTAGAGCCTCGAGAGCTTGGTTCGAATTTTTCCGACCAAGCAGAACTTGACACCTGAGACACCCGGAGATCTCCCCTAGCCGCCATCGCCGCCGTCGTTCGATTTCCATGCTGCTGCATGTCGATCAAACCGATCAGCACCCGGTGCCACCCGGATTGACACTATCAGAAGCGTTCCATCGGAAGCCTGCCCTGCAGGAACCTACAAATAGCGACACCAACAGCCGAGGTCAACGACACGGGTTTCCTTACACCTTACTGGCTGGCCGGTACGACGGATCGGATGGATTGTGTTGTGTATGCCCTTATTTAAATATTGGCCTCTCACTCCCTTGCAATCACTTCTGTCGGATGTTAAGAGCTTGGACTTAAGCAAAAAGAGGAAAAAAAAGCTTTAAAAACACACACACATACACACGCGCACTTCAGAAGGGTCTGGGTTTGGGCTGCTGCACAAAAACGAAAAAAAAACTGCACGCACACATCCCGTCCTGATGGAAAAACACCATCCGAAAACGAATTGGGTTCGTTGGGGGGTTTACGCTCGTTCTCGTGTCGATCATGCGTTTAATGTTGATCAAATTTGCTTAATTCCTTTGTCTCGTATTTCGCCGTTCGAAAAAGGATGTTGAAACACCCCTTGTGCGCTTGTGGCTTTCCTTCCCATGAAGAGGGAGATCTCCTAGGTGGAGTGGACGTCAGCAGCAGCTGGATGAGTATGCATCAGCGGAGTTGGACCAGAAGGTTCGATCACGAGGAAAAAATGGGTATGACCAGAGTAAAGGTATAAGTACTTATAACCTCTCTTTGTATCCTTTGTAAATGCAACATTTGTATTTTTTTCTTCACATATTAGCTGATCAGAACTGTTGACATGACTTTAAAACATAATAAAAAATGTACAGCTTAAAATATTATTAAACGATCAAATGACTGCGAGGAAAAACTCGAGACAAACACACCACGAACATCAAATAAAGCAATCTTAACAACATTTCTTATTACAGTGATAAATAAAACTATAAGACTACCTTCATATTCGTGTTTGATACAACTATTTTGTCGATATTTAAGTTATGCGTCGTACCCTATTCGATAAATTTGTTCTGATTTTTTTTATAGAGGCTTAGGATCTTTGAGGGCTCATTCGCCTCTCAAAAATAAAAATATACGCCATAGTCGTTATAGTGAAAATTAAAAATACATAATCAGGCATATGCTATGATTAAGTCATAACTTTCTTACGCCTTTTTGTGATTGGTAGGAGATTTCCAAACTATTGAATAAAAGTCCAAAATCTGAAAAAATGATTTACAGGGTGTTTCAGATGATAAGGCAATAGCATCCATTTTTATTGTACGCCTCTTCGATGAAATGGCAAACAAAGCTATTTGATATGGAAATGGCTTCACATGACCGGGAAATCAAATACCTTTTATTGTGATGTCCTCAGATGATATTGTCATAGTAGCCGTTGATATTGCACACGTCCTTTCAGCGCTTAGGTAAGTGACTATGACAATATCATCTGAGAACATCTTTCAAGACTTTCAAATACGGAAATATAAATTCAAAGATTTGCATTTATAATGCGTTTTGCTGTAATTTATGATTAATTGTGATTATTGTCATTATTTTTCACTGTGACCTAAGCCATACATTTATATAAAATAAGTATTAATCAGAAACTTGTCAGTGAACAAAAGTTTTAAATAACTTTTGCAACTTCTTGGAACTTTTAATATTTCCAATAGACAGTACACAACTCGATGTAATTTTATCTTAATTATATTCTGCTAGAATTGCAAAAACAAATTGCATTCCAGAATTTCAACAACAAACGTTTTTACTTCCCCAAACTGCATTGTTATCTTGTTCCATTCTGTGGGAACGACGAAGCCAAAACCACATCCCCATTCCCATCCGCATCCCGTACAAAGCTAATAAACAACGCACGGCTAAAAGGAAAAGTATTTTAATCGAACAAATAATGCGTCCTCATTAGTTTGAAATTCTGCATTGCTGCACGAAAGCATTATGCGTTCTCCCTGCCCTTCCTCATCTTTCTCACCCTCACTCCACCCCATTTTTACAACAGTTCCCCCCCCGATCCCAACGGCTTGGCACGTGAAGTGGATCAGACGCGAAGGCTCAAATTGAATTATTTATTTATTCAAACTGCTCAACAGCCACCACCTAAAGCACCTTCCGAAACGGGGCAAGAGAACACGCGGACAGGGACCGTCATGAAGACATCACACAGCCACCGTCGACACCTCAAAGGACACAAAACAGCAACAAACGTGAAGAAAAAAACTTCGCGAATCAAGCGACTCTCCCCGCTAACGATTTGCCCCATTCGAACGATTTATTACTCATTATCGGACACCCATCCGATGATCCGGCATGGGGGCAAGGAAGGATGAGGGGTACGGATGTCGGAATGTTTTCATTTCCACTACAAGACAGTTGCGTTTTGCGCGGTTTGGCACGTTTGGCACGTTTTGTGTCAGTTGCATCTTCAGGGTTGAAACGCACGCAGTCACGCAATTCTGTCATACGACGCTCCGACGACCACCTCCGGACGGCGTTTTGTGGCTTGGGAAAACCGTACCAAAGGCGTTGTGGGACAGGGCTGAAGGGGAGTACAAATGCGACCGACGCGTCTCTTATCTGGGCAGTTTTATCAAAAAACGCATAACATGTGCAAAGTGCACGTTGCGTGTGCCGCCACCGTCGAATGCAGCGACCATGTACAAGCCTCGATTTTCCTTTTTAACTCCCAGCGTCTTTTTATTCCCACTTCACCACACGTTACACTGCTTTATCCCTTCCTTGCTCCCTTGCTGTTGGCCACCTTCTGCACCCTCATATCGTTATCGTCGACAAATTGTTTCACCCGCGTATATGACCCACGACGGCGTTCGTGTCCATTCATGATGACCAAATGGCTTGCAAAAGGCTCGAGAACCGGGAGGGAAAAATCGGAAACGCATCACACAAAACCGAGGGACAGGTGTGTCGACCAAGTCTTTTATCGTTACGAAAGTGGACGTCAATCCACTCCACTGCAAGCGGTCGCTCGCACGACCGGTATCGGAACATAATTGCATCCTTCAGCTTGCAAAACTGCTCGGGCTCGTACACAAGCAAAACGTCCCGCAAAGAAATGTCGCTTGGTCCGTGAAAAGTGTACTTGTTCCGTTGCGTAACGCGCTTTTCCGGCCTGGACCACGGGGAGTGAACAAAGAAAAGTCCAACGCAGCAGCCCCCGGGTCCTTGGACGGATTGGTCGGCGAGGGATTTCCATCCGTCAACAGTCTTGTTTTCCCCTGCAGTATGTACAGTGGGATTTGAGCTGCGGAGATGGTCAATATTACATTAAGAACTTCACTCCTTGTTTTCATATTTGTAATAAAAATGTTTCAATCCGTTTATCCATATAAAAATGTATTAAACTGCCGAACTAAGCCTTATCACAGTGAGCCTATCAAAAATCAATCCCACCGCACACAAAATATTGAAAAAATCCTATGTTTGGTAATTCAACTGCATTTTTAAACTCAGCCTTTCATAACGATAAAGTGACTCGTAAAACATAACTTTGTATTAGTTCCACCAAGTCTTAATTTTCGAAATAAAAAATATATACTTAAATTACGTGACTAAAATTGAGTAACCCGATATTTAGCATATTCTTCTGTGATCAAAGTAACTAACCAAAAATCAATCGCACCAACAAGACGGAAAGGTCAATCAATGCATTTTGTAATTTAACTAAAAGTTCAAACATAACAGTGATCATACGAGGAATAAAATATAGCTTAACGATCACATCGCTCACACTATACGATTTTTTATTGGTCCCACCATCAACAAAATGTAACGCGGATTATATTATTACATTTTCAAATAAAAACGAAACCCTTAGGAACTATTACACGCAGCAATCAAATAAAAAACACACAGCTCATAGTAAATAACCCAAATTCAGTCCCACCAATAGGAAAAGAAAAACGATTAAACATTGACAAATTCATGGTATAAAATTGAATGATTTAAATGTTACCAAAATCGAAATTTTATTACTTACGCCGGCTAAAATTTCTCAGCAGCATATAGAAAAAAAAACTGTGTACCGAGTAAAATAAAATAAATGAGAATTTAATCTTGTTCCCCGATGTCATATTTGGTGACCTAATGTTTGACAAATAGCAATCCACTGTGCACCGTGGTCATCGCGACCCGGCAACCCGGTATCTCTCAGGGATTCACAAGATGAAAAATTACACCTTACACTAAGCATGGAGGATCCTTTCTTCTCCTCGTTCCATCCACCGTCCCTATTCCCCCGGTCGTGAAACGGGAAGCGAACACATCATCCCTCGTGCACACTCCAACCGGAAACCGTGCTGCTGGAAAAGATGAATGAAGCATCCTTGAGAATAAAACGGTAAGGCGGAAAAATCAATAACAATCTTGGTAAAAGTGCACCCGAAGAAGATTGACCAAACCCAACCGTGTTCCTTTGGTTTTGTGCTCCATCATATCCATCCCCAGGGGGGTTGGGTTGAGGACACAGGGCAGGGGAGGGTGAAAATGGAACTGGAACTCGAGTGAATAAGAATTATCTTCCCTTCGACGTTCGACCGTGTTTGCACCACACTGCCTGGCGGAATCAAAGCGGAAATCGTAGTTCCGTTCCACCAGCGACATCGATATGAATGATGGAAAGTGGTGTTTATGTGTCTGTCTGTGTTGCATGGAAAAACTTGCTATGATAAAGGAAAAACTGGCCCTTCTCTGTCTTCCCTCTCATCCGTCTCTATCTCTCGCTCTCTAGTAAGTCGCTGGCTTGCAAAAACAAACAGCTTTCCGGTGGTGTCTGACCATCACCAGACTCCACAACCGAGTGTTTTCCGAGTGACCGAAAAAAGAAGGGGAAACCAAGGGGCAAGATAAACGCAGCCGGGATTTATGATTATTGTGATTCGTTCTTTAAGCTGCGTTTCGTTTGCTTTTCCTTCCTGCCATCGTCTCTTTACACCAGAGGTCCAGTGCGAGAGCATGGGTTTGATTTGTTTTATTTACCACTCATTGGAGTTCCTCAGGTTCGCTTGCCCAACGACGACCAAGACGACGACGCTGGCGAAGGTTGCCGTGGGGTCAACGTTGGTATTGCACAGCACCGGCGAGTACGAAACCGGTAAAACTTGCCATCGGCACATCTTGTTGGTCATAACAAATAAATCTATTTCGCCAAGGGAATGCTGTCTTGCGCGGGTCTTCCTGCAAGGGTTGCGTTTTTCTTCGAAATTTTACAGTAACTTACATCCCCATAAAATCTTTGGACTGAAACTCCGAACAAAAAAAAACCTTCGCTTGGACGAACAGAAAACGCGTGTAGGTGTGTGGCAATTTTTGTTTTTTTTTGTGGGCGAGTTAAGGTTTTGATTACGAAACTCACAAGGCACAAGAGTGTGAGAGAGAGAAAGAGACACGGCACGGAAAAATAAAGACATCGCTTTTGCTGGGCAGCCCCCGAAGAATGCAACACGACACGGTTGAGCAGGTTTAATTTCTTGAATGATGAATTTTACTTATGTTTTAACGGTTGCTTTCCCTCTTGCTGCTTGCTTTTTTGGGGGCTGTATTTTTTTGCTGTTTTACTGCTTGGTAGTTGTTTCCTTAACTAGAGGGTATACTTTTTATACCAGTTTTGCTTTCGAGACAGCTTCCCTTCCGAGAGTGGCGAAGAAATATGGGTACAAAAACATCATCTTTTTACACCTAGCACTTGTTATCGTCATGGGTACGTACACCATACAAAAAAAAGAGGGAAGCAAAGCAGTCTGAGATTCTTAATGGATCGGAACCGTCTGGACACGGAACGTGGAACGGGAAAAACAATTACATTACGATAGGTACCAACAGCGGTGGATGACGAACGTGAAGTTATGCAGAAAACATTGTGCTTTTTTTTGCTTGCCTATGCGTAATACAATTAATGAGGAATGGTTTTGTTTGTTTAACTTATGTTTTTTCCTAAACCGAACAAATTGAAATGTTTTTGGAATGATTAAATGTTGTTAAACTACATAATTTTAACATATAATAAGATGAAATAATTAAAACAATATTAATTATGCAATAATGCATTAAGTAGAAGTGGAAAGGACACTACACTAAAATATTCCCAACAAAGTGAAATAAAAATAAATATTAATTTCATTAAAAATTATTGACCGTGCTCTCAGAACAGTGTGAAAACTGTAGGCTTTATTTTGTAGGTCATTATTTAAGTATCTACCACAAAACGTAACATAGGTCAAGGCAATAAACACAAGATTACTTACTAAATGAGATAAAAAACGAAAGAATAATCGTAGAATATTGTTCAAAAATGGCGAAACAGATTAAAACTTTACATTTAATACAACAAAATAAATAAGAAGCATAAGTTAAATATTCCATAAAAGTCATCCTCTTCTTCTACGTCTCCTTTGGCACTATACTACCTCGAAAAGTCTCAGTCTGCCAGCCATTTCTATTTTCCTGTAACTTGATTTTACGCCTAACTGAATAGTTAGTCCTGCGAGCGGCGAAGCGGTCGGTATGAGATTTAATCCCCGGTCCTGCCTTGTGAATATCAGTGCTTTTGTCGTCTCTGCCATCAAACCACTCCGATGGTACTTAAAAGTATTTAATATCAATAGTATTTAATACAAAAAAAATCATAATTACAATATTGGATAACAAAACAGACGCTTTAAATACTTAACCAAAAACCTGTCAAATAAAAAATCAGTATTTTGCATTTTTAACACAATAATCAAGCAATCAGCAAGCATTCCAAATGAATAAAAATGCTTCCAGTGAGATAGCCCGAAAAAATAGAGCCATATTCAGGATGTAATAAGTATTTAACACATTAAGCATGTTCCCAACTGTATACTGCCAAGCAAAAAGTCCCACCAGATTAAAATTAAACAAATATTGATTAAACGGAGAAATCAGTTACGACGCTCATAATACACTATGCCGCCATTGTCCCACCAGATTTAAACTTAACTAAGCAAACGATGCTAAATCTATAGGCAAGTCAAAAGCAAACTTTTCTAAGATTGTCTTTTCAGATAAAAATAGAGGTAAACATTCTTTACTTTAAAACAGGAGATAATGAGCCCAGAACCAACTACATAACAAAAATCCCACCAGATTAAAAAAAGCTAAGCAAGAGCCATTGCATGTAATGAAGCCTTAAAAACTACCAAAACCATAAAGCAAACGTTTAAAGAAGTATAAATAAAAATCATCCGACGTAATGGACGCATCTAAAAAGCAAAATGGGATCGAAAAGCCACATCCACAGCAACGCGCCATTTTTTGGGTGCATACAATGGCTCCCCTAATCGATCGACCCCCGGTTGGGCTGGTGGAGGCCCTAGCAGCACACCTTACACTACCACCACCACCACCATATCGTTCATGCATCCAATCGTGATCGAGCCGGAAATCCAACACCTGTACCGAAACAGCACCAAAACACCAACCCGTAACACCTGTCGGACTTCCTCTTCCGAAAAACGGTGAACCAAAACAAACCCGAAATGCTCTGGAGGGTGAAATGTAAAGGGTGCACACACCGGCACAATTGGCATCAACTTACGTACCACCGCCCTGTTTCTGTCTGCTTGTGAGCCCTTTCCCCCAAACTGAGAGAACCTCATGATGGTGTATCTTCATTACCCAATTAAAACCGATTCCGATGGTTCCCGGGTTCCCCGGCTGGGTTCGAAATGGGAAGGGCTCGGTTTTTTTGTTTTTGGGTGTAGAACGATTTCAAAAACAAGAGAACTGAGGAGAAAAAGCTGAAACAAAATGGCCTTCGTTCAGAGCCATTTCCTTCCACCACCACCACCAACACCGGTAGATTATTTACCTCATGCTCCTAGCACCGCTCAGAAGAGTATATTGAGCGAGAAGTTCCTTCGAGTGGTTCCTCTAAAGGTTGAGGAGGATCCACACCATCGCAATGGAAATCTGCTTCCCGACAAACACATTCACAGCCCAGCCTTGATGTGTCAGTCGCTTTCTTGACAACCCATTTTCGGGGCTTTTTGGTGCGAAAATGCACAAAAATGGTCGGAGAAAAGCGAGGTGGCGTTCTTCACCACCACCACCATACGCTCATCATTAAACGTAGCCTTCCCAAGCTCGTGCTCGTGGTGGTGCATAGGGGAGAGAATAAAGAATTTGAAAATAAAAGAAAAAAACACCTTACAGAAACGCAAAGTGAGCCATGTTTAATTTGTGCTCTAATTAGCAAATTCTTCACCGCGAGAATCGGAGCCAATTGGAGAAGGTGCTGGACAAATTAAACGATCGTGAATTCAGCGTTTGCCGGCGGATTCTCGGCGGAGCTTTCCATTTCGAGGAATGCAGAAGCTAAGCAGTTTTATTCATTTATGCATTATTTTAATGATGGAAGCATGCCCGTCGATTAACATACAGAGTGAAGGGAATGAATTTGATTTGCTTTTGATATCTTATTTTTACGGCCTTTTTCAGGTCTTTGTGGTTAAAAACTAATTTCAGAAAATGTTACGATCTCCTTGTTTTTGCCGAAAATTTCAAAAATTTATTTTCTTTAAATAAACTTGCACCTATACTCATAATATATAATTGATTGAAGGTCCCACCAAACTCTACATATGCTGTCGATTCTTGTGGTAAGTTTCTAGTGGATTTTTTAAAGAAGAAATCTGGTTGCTTTTGCAAACCTAAGGGTTTTTTTTTAAATAAAAATAATAAAATGCTTTCGAAATTAAATTAAAACTAAATATTAGCGATTTTTTAAATGTCCCATCGAGCTTTAAAATACTATAGATTCACCCGGTGACGTTTCACGTTACTGTCATCTAAAATTAATTTAAATTGTTAATAAACTGCTTGCTGTTAAAAATGTTATTAATGTTAAAACATAATAAAAATCTTATATTTGCAACAGTGAACCTGTGCTTGAACTCATAATAAATCATTTTTTCAAGGTCCCACCAAGCTTTAAAAATACTTTAGGTTCTACTGGTGATGTTCTGGGTAAAGTCTTATATTTTTCTGATTTTGTTCATTTTTTTAAGAAATTATCTGCTTGCTTTTGCTAATAAAAAAGCTCTGCCAGACTCATAAAATAAACATTGAAATTTTTTTTTCAAATATAAACATCAGCTTGTATTCATAATAAATGATTTTTTGAAGGTCCCACCAGCCTTTTAAAGTGTTGTAGGTTCTTTTATTGATGTTCACGTTACTGTCACCAAAAACTAGTATTATTAAGGAATTATCTGCTTGTTGTTTGATTACAAACATTCCAATTCTTGTATTGTTCAAATTAAACCTGGACTTGTACTCATAGTACACGATTTTTTGAAGGTCCCACCAAGCTTTAAAATTCTTTAGGCTCTACTGGTGATACCTCGGACATGTGCTACTTAGGATTAATTTCTTATGTTAGTTCCTACGACCAATGACTATGCCAATGAAGCACCATTTTCAGTATCGATTTCTCAGTACTTCTTTAAATATAAAACAAAAAAAACACCACTTCCCCAAGCCATCGTTTCAATCGAAACAACCGAAACACACATTTAATCAATCGTGACAATGCAAAAACTTTCTCCGCGCTCGACAAACGATCACCCACAAAAAATAAACATAACCTCAAACGAAAGCGAATTTCATTGTCCTCGAAAAACGGTCTCCCTGTGTACGCACAGGAAATAGAATCTCAACAAAAAAAAACATCAATCCATGTTTTTTCCCCCCCGCCAGTTTTCACCGCAACGTGACAGAAGCTTTGAGCGTGGGATGAAAGGCTTGAGCCGCAATCGGCATCGGGCAACTCCCGAGCCACCCAAAAAGCCAGAGAAACGCACAATTCACGGATGCAACAAAAAAACACACACACACATTGAAAGGCTCAAAATGGCACCGGAAAACTCAGCCCATTCAGGCAGCATTTTCAAAGGATAACAATGAACAGGAAAAAAAAGAGTGAGACAGAGAGAATTCGCTTTCCAGTTTTTTCTAACAGAAAACGTACACCTTGTAACTGTCGGTGTAGGTGTAACGCATGTTAAAATGGTAGCACACGCACACACACAACAAGGATTTTTTTTTTTTCAAAAAACTGGAACGAAAAATAAAGCACACCATTTGCAAGTATATTATAAAACTGCAAGAAACCCTATAAACGCACTTTGCCTGAACCATCCAGCACCGTTCGGTTCTTCACAGGTTCCAGCTCGCATTACATACACAAGCAACCCTTCCTGGGCGGAAAACCCAGGAGCCAATAGGAGTATAAAAAAGGGGAAAATAACCTCCAAAGGGAATCCATCTCTCTACAACACAGTTGCTGGTTTTCTTCGCTGAAAGGATCGCTATGAAAAGAGTGGAAAATGCATCCTCATTTTAAAAATGCTTCACCGGCATTTGTATGTGTGCGTTTGGCATTTACTGTCCTGGAAAAAAAGCGATTGAGCCGGAAAACTCAGTTTGTCAGCGTGTAAGAATAGAGAGAGGAAGAAATATTGAAGCCATCCCATCAGCAAGACGTGGCAATCATTCCCTGAGACACACACACTCTCCTTATTTTATAAATTATGATGTGAGAAAATTTAACATCTTGTGCCGCTTATAATAAGTTCTTGCTCGCGCCTGTATGCGTGTTATGCAATTTACAAGATGATGAATAATCGCTCAACAAAAGGTGTCTAAAGCAGTGGGAACAAGGAATTTCTCGGAGGGCGTTCTCTCTCTCTCTCTGTCTTCTTGGTAATCGCACCGGGGTCTAAAATAATCCGCGCCATCGCACAACGACCGAAGGACGCATAGGGCACGATGGGTACACACGCCCCGGTAAAGATCGATCACGAACGGCGCATTACGATTCCGATCGTCGTGGACGGTGTTCTGGCGGTGGTGATACACACCATTGGCAGTTAATATTTCACAGTGTGATTATCACCTTTAGCTTCTTGGGAGCAACAACCAGCTCTGGAACGGGCTCGAGCTCGGGGTGGAAATTATGCAGCGTGCATGTGCTTGGCGTTCTTCGCCCACCCGCGAGAGACCCCACGACGACGAGATTCGCCCAAACCATATGGTTTCTTGACCCGTCCGATTATCCTTGGGCTCGCGAAACAGGGCGGCTAACCTCAACCGACCCAAAACCTAACGAGATCTGCTGGATCTGGCACGGAGATCGTTCTACTACCAAGAGCGCGAGTCGTGATAAAATTCCTCCAGTTGGTGGAAGCATCTGCAGCGGAGAGTGGCTCACACCGGCTCAAACCGTCGTTGTTCTATGCCATGTTTACGAGCATGTACTCAAATTGGTTCACCTTTTTTTCTCCTGAAGACCCCCTCGGGGGTCGGTGTGCCGGTCCTGCCCGTCGTCCTCTTTCTTTTTCTCACCAAAAGCCGAAACGGGGGTGCTAAAGGTTACGATTTATCTTATTTCTTTTGCCGTGTACTGTGTGGATTACACTCGCGGCAGCGATTATGCACTCCGAGTGCGAGATGATGGCGCAATAACGACCGTGCAAACACAACGATGAACTTCACGTCCAATCCATTCCATCCATCCGTTCACTGGCATTGCAGTTATTGGCCAACATTTTTGCATAGCACGTCGGAGTTTTTATGACGAGCTCCAACAGCAAAAAAAAACGCGGTCAAGGACATGTACCTAAAATGACAATAAGACATTATGTCACGTGTAGAAGAGGCCTAAAATAAATCTTACCAGTAATCCGAAATCACTGCTCCATAAACTCTGGCCATCTCCAACGTCAAATCCACGTTGGATGTTTATGACTGAGTGTTTGCATCCATCAGGAATTCCACCAGGCCTCCTTGTGTGTACCTTTTTCCTCCATAAATCATTGTCACGAGACCGATTCTGTTCAAAGGCTCAAAATCAATTCCAATTGTGCAGCAGCTTCGGGCCCCCCCGAAAAACCCAATGCTCCAGGGTTCCTCACCTAACACACTCCGAAAAAAAAACAAATCGAAAACCGATTCGTGAAATGGCGTGAAGTTTTTGTCTGGTTGGATGCTATAAAACCTTGCCTCCCGCTCACGTTCACCTTCACCCTAGCCGTCCCGTTTTCCCACGGTAACAGGCGGGCACGTTATTACCATAGCAGCCATAAACCTCCACGTGCGCCCGAATCGATCTGTAAACGAGGCCTGACGGAAATTGAACATTGGAGCGGCCAGAGTTCGGAGTTAGATTTATGAGGGAGGGTCCCTCACAGCCAGAACGTAGCTCGCCAAAGGGTCACAAGCCGCGAGCGACTGGACCCTAGAACAACACACCAAAGCATTGAGACGGGCTGGGTCTCGCGTGCAGTAAAGGCAGTAAATTTAATTTACACCTTCCAACTACGATCCATCACATCACATGGTCTAGGTAAAATTCCAACGAATGAAAAAAAAACACACACAGAAAACATTACCCTTTACAGTCTCCCACAGTGCTGCATTCTAAGGGGCTGCAGACACCCCATCTAGAACCTCCTGATGGCAAAGATTCGGAATGGTCAACGAATGTCAGTTTGCCCTCCCCCCCTAAGGTATCGTCACCTCGATGTGTGCGAGATGTTGCATAAATTGGTCCTGTGGTGCATCAGCACAGTTCATCATAATCAATGCGAAACAACCACCACCATCGCCGTCCAAATGCCCGCCCGCCGGCGTATATTGCGCGCAATTGCAGATCTTGCGCAGGAACACCTCGGCATTATGAGCGCAATCTAACGAGACACGCCAGGCGGGAATCGGGTGCCCGGTATCCAGCGCTTGCAGACGCCGCCAGGCCTGTTTGCTGTGGACCTGATCACACGGGCGGATATGAATATATTTTGCAGCACCGAGCAGCTCACAACGCCGCAGTTCACCTTAGTAGATCGCGTGGAGGACACATCTTTCACTGGCGATTCTTCGTGCCGTTCTTTTCTCTTGTGTGTGTAGAGCATTATCTTTTAACAACCTTTTTCTTTCCCCCTCGCAAGTCCTACCATATTCCTCCTCTTCCTTCCCCCTTCTATCCAGCAAGAGAAAAGGAATGTGGTCAGAGCATTCGCATACGCCACCACCATTAACCGGGCGTACGGAGTTTTTTTTCTGTTTGCGAAAGATGGGGATGATGCAACCACGATGCAGTACTTTCCACGATCTCCCGTCTACATACACACACGCGATCCACTTTCGGTACTGGACCGTGAGCCTTAATGCTCCATTCTCCGAGCGGCACACCGGAGAAACCTCACGGCTATCGGTGCGAATGCATGATGAGGGAGGCTTTGCGGGTCTTAGCGCTTCTCAAGGAGCCCGGACCGTTTCGTATCACCTTTTGACTCATCAGCATTTTTCCCGCACCGAGAGCCCGAAACGCCGAGGTTTTCTCATCCACTGCGCATCCAAACACGCCCCCCTTCGGCAGCGCTATTCGTATGGCCCTCGAAGAGCAGCTCTGAACAGCGGATGGGAAGATGAACGAGAATGATCGTTGCATGACACGGCTGATAGGGTAGAAGATGCAGACGCTCGGTGAAGAAAAAAGGTATTATTACACATCAACATCAACACCATTTATCGCACCGGCGTACACACACAGAGAGAGGGCGCTCGTCGGGACGATATGGTGCAACGTGGATGATGCGATTTTGCGCACGCGGGAAAAGAGTCGTTGCGATGAGATGTACAGACGTTTCCTTCCCATGCTGATGTTTCGCTATGTGTATGTGGTGGATGCCCATGCTGCCAGCTTATCCTCATCCCTGTCCGTTCCAACCGAAGGCAAGCTCCGCAGCAACAAGATGCGCAAGATGAATCGACCCGGGCGCATTCAGATCGGCACAGTTCGTGGTGCCAGGTTCGTTCCATTCCACCGCTTTGCGAGCGAGGCCTTGTTGTTATCTTTGAAAAATGACCAAAGCCAGCCGTACCATCGCGCGCGCCTAAAACTGATTCGACCGATGGACGACCTCTCGTGGAGGGATAACCCGGGACGGACGTGCACCGTTCGTGAGGTGTTGGAAGTAACACTTTTATTGCCGGATTAAAATAACAGCCCCGGCGGAACTTTGCAGCCCCACATCAGCACCGACGGGCAAGGTATCTGGGGACCCTGGGACGTCGACGTGATCGCCGGTTTTGGTACGATCATGCACTCGTGATATCCATGGCTATAGTATATTTTTATGGTGACGCGACCATCATCCACGATCGTTTCGGCAACCCAAGAACTGCCCGCTTGGGCCCGTACTTGATGGAAGTGATCGACAAAGAAAAAAAAACCACAATGCTTCTACCTTTAGTAGCGGGCACAGCCGGGGGTGGACAACGGACAGCAACGGGATTTTACTGTCGGTGGCGAACGGTTGTTGTTGTTGGTGGTGTCGTCCTCTGCGTAGGTGACGCCGGTCACTCTGTCACGACATCACAGTGGTCGGGTAAGGTGAGAAGAATATTTTAACGTGACCGTCAAACAGTGGCGAACAAGCGAAAGGTTACATCAGTATCATTGTTCAAGCCTAATATGTTTGTTTTGTATCTAAAGTGAGTTAAAGTTGCTCGACAACGTGCCCAAGATATATTTTTTTAAATGAAATACCATTCAATTGGAAAGATAAGGATAAAATCAACTGGACATAGCAAACAGCACCTCTCAAAAAAGTAAAAACTAAGCCTATAAATCGGTGTGATACCTAAGTTAAATAGATATCATCTTCGTCTTGGCTTTAAGACATCTCATTTAGGCAATTCCTGTCATTTTTGGCCCATTAGACATAATGATACTGCAAAGTTGGATAGTCAGACCTCTATACGGCAGACGTTCAGAATGGGATTTGATACCCGGTCCAGCCATGTGAAGAACAGCATCGATGTCGCCGCAACTTCCGGGCCCACCCATCATAAATAGACTAACAGACTAAATACGACTATCGTGGATAACTTCAATAGTATAGAACCTATATCATATTTGACTTTTCTAGCGCTCTAGACTTAAATTATTCTCTAGATCTACAACTTCGAGAAGTCTTGGGCCTGCCATTTCTGACGTCCTTGTCTTGATTTGTATACGTTAATTAGACTTTCGTCGAGCTCTAGTCTGGTAGACTCTTAATGAAGCATATAAGGCTATTCGTGATCTTTCTTTAACCAGAATTTTCAAACAGTTGGACAACTAGACATAAGTAAATCTCCTTCCTGAAGCACTGTCACACCAAGTTCGCTCCGCACTGTACGTAGACGAGCGTGGTGACCCTGGAGATGAAGAAACAAATAAAAAAAAACCCTCCCGGGCGCATACTCATCCACCGGACCACCAGAAGCACATTGGCAGAAGCATCAACATTCGACCGGAAAGGTAATATCCTGTCCAAAACAGGAACCGGTACCGGGCGCAAAGCTGCTAGATGATTTACGCTAGCACGCTAAACACGACGCTGGAAATTGCGATCGACAGAACGGATGATCGCGATCCATCAACGCAACCACGCAACCCCCGCATCACCAACCGTCCACATTACACACCCGACCACATCTGTTCCCCAACTAGTGGAGGAATAGGAGCAACCGTCGGGGTCATGAGCAGCACAAAAATGCTAATGACAAACACTCACGCAAATCGCAATCGTTCCGCGATGGACATTCGATGGAGCTTTTTTTCTTCTTCTTCTGGCCGATTGCGTCAGCTGAACGTCAGTCGTCAGTGCCGGGCGGCATCCCATCGCAACTATGGAGCCGATAATTTAATGGCACTTTCTTAATGCACTTTTTATCGGTTCGGTGCATGTTTTCGCACTTCGGGCGCACGATGACGCGCGCACGCTAATGGGGAGAGCTTTGAGCTTTGGCCAAGGTGATGGGCCTTCATTCCTTCGACCCCTGCTTTTTGTCGCGCGTTCCAGATAAAACTGTCGCCGTTCGCCTTAAGTGGACCCACCCTAGTGGTGCCTCCATCATCATCATCATCATCACCGTTGTGGTACTCGATCGATGAATTAAAGATCGATGACCGGTGGAATCGGTTCCACCTGTATGTGCGCGAGCACGCGAAAAACAAGACACAAAAAAACTTGCTCTTAGCTGGACATTCCGATTGCGCGTGGGATGGCTCCGGCTGTCCTGCCCCCTGTTAGCGTCCAGAGTCTTCGAAAGCTTCGAAAGAGCGACAATTTTTTGGTGAACGGGGAAGAACGGTCGTAAAATAAATCCCGCACCTGATAAACCTTCAATCGCGGTGCATATCCTACCAATCATCATTCGCCACCACCCGATATCTTCGAAAAAGGTGTGAAGTGGTCCACTCAAGCGTTGAGCGTAGTGCTCGAAAGTGCTCCCCAAATTGGAATTCCATTGATTTGTCTTGCAGCTAAAACGACAAACAGACATCAATTCCTTTCACAACCAATTATTAATTTTTATCCGACCCGAAGGTGTTGCGTGTGATAAGCGGCGGAGAACTTATTTACCTGCCGTACCGGGCTCTAATTGATGGCGGGGTCCATTTACAGAGGGTTGCAGCTAAAGCGGGACACTCAAAAAGTCTCTTAATAGATCATCTGGAATTTTGGCGTTTAGAACTTCTGGAAGACAGGCTAAACTTACCAGATTTGAAAGAATATAGCAATGACCAATATCGCCTGGCAAGCGAAGTGGCTTTCGGAGACCTTAACTACCACCAAGGATCTTCCAGATTTCTTCCAGAAAGTTGGATTTACGGAGCAAGAATTTTCGGGGATGGTGATCTATTAATCAATAGAGATCCTGAAAAACGCTGAAGTACTGGACTTGAGTGAGGTTGAAGGTCGAGCAAGCAACACAACACTATGGGACCAAGACTAGGCAGAAACCCTATGTGTTGAAACTATATTGAAGTACACAGAGGACCCCGCAGTCTTAAAGCCTCCAATCATGACAACTGGTCGTGTTGAACACAGCTAGCACTTAAACTCTGTCTAAAGTTGAATAAATCTCAGCTCCAGCAAACGACTCCCCTCATTTTGATGCTATATGATGGTGTCCCAGTTGGGCTGCGACCAGCTGTAACTCCATGTGCATTATTTCCCATTCATCCTTATTTGTTCACAATAATATATTGCGCCGCACTATCTTATCATCCACAAATGTACCTTTTCCCTGGAGTTCAATGTGCCTTCTCTCGCACCGTTCAGGACATTGCCGTTCTTTCAGATTTCGCCTCTACAGAACCACGTCTCCGACTCTTATTTGAATAAGGCTCATCATCATTTCGTACGCACCTGCAACGAGAACAAAAAACAGAAAAGAAACGATCAACGATAAAAAGGGAAGCAAAAAATCTGTCGCCAAAGAAAAAAGTGCCATAAAAAGTTCATAAATTTCAAATAGCCAAATTGAAACTGTTGCGCAATAACCACCATCCTTAGTGACGATGATGATGTATATATATATATATTCCCGGTAGAGTTGGTTGGTTGGTTGGTGAATCCCTTCATCAAACAATACCCCGGGAGTTCCCCCCGGCGGGAGGGGGTAAGAGACACACCACAGCTGAGATTCTCAATTTCTTTCCATTTTGCCGGTTTCCCCGGCACACACATTCAATTTAACGCCAACCGAAGGAAACGAAGTTATGGTGTGAACCTCACGTACGGACGCATTCGACAAGCGGGCGGGAGAAATAGAAAAACATCAACCACCCATCCCACAGGAGCGAACACGAACCGGGCGGGTGTGCCATGTACGGAAGCCGAGTGAGCGCGTGGCAAAAGTGCCTGGACTGAAAATTAATCACGTTGTTGCGCATCTTTCGCGAGGGGTTCGGCAGCTGGCAGAAGGGCACAAAAGCCAAGTCACTGCCAGGAGCGCGCACACACACACACGCAGCTGGGGAAAGATGTCTCCAGTCGTTCATTAAAAACACGGAATTCTTCTAGACGAGACCGGCCTAGGATGGCAGCGCAAGGTTTGGTTTCTCAGCTCTATTTTTGGGCTGCTCACTTCTAACGACGCTGGCACGACGACAGATGAAGCACTTGAACGCGAACAGGGAAGAACAAAATTGGAACGAAACCAAGGCTTGCTCATGAAAGATGGCGTTCGATAGCGATACACCACAAGGTGGAACTCCTAGAAAAGGAGTGTATATCTGGGCAGGACATAAAAGTTGCCATCGCAACCACCCTCCAACCCCCTCCGGAGAAGTTGGTTCTGATGATTGTACGCCGATAAATCGTCCCGCTCCGGGTGGTGGGATCCGACGACGTCGAAGGCAGATTGCGTACGACAGGGCGCCACGCGTCCTGCTCGCTCGTGTCCTCTCGGAGCACCACACGCCACACGCGACGCATCGTCTAAATCCCATTATAGTACAATTTTCCAGCAAGAAGGGCCAACCAACAGAGGAAGAAGAAGAGGAAAAAAACAGCAACCCCTCACACACACACACAAGTTGCGAGTGGAAAAATCTCCCAATTTTCGAGTCTTTAGGAAAACGGGGCCAAAACTTTCCAGGGCAAACACAGCAGCATCCAGAGCAAACGCATCTCCGGCGCGAACAGGGGTGTACAGAAAATCGATTCATGGAAAATGGTTTAAATATCTCGGCGCGAGTCAAGGCTTTTCTTACGGTTGCCGTGTGATACACGGGTCGCCGCTACTTCCTGCCTGGCGAGAAGGTGTCTTTCGGGGGAAGGGAAGAAACGATCTGTCCGTCACGTCTCAAGGATTGTGGTGCCCACGCGTTCCCTCTGCCACGGGTCACAGCACATCTTCTGCTACATTGTTATGCGTTGTATGAAGGAAATACGACGATGGTAGGGAAAACCTTTTGCAAAGCATCACCACCACCACCACCAGGCAGGCAACACGCACACCTCAGAAGTTCCACCTGAACGACGAACGATTTAACTGTTTCGTACCGAAACCGAGAAGCCACAAACGAGAAACGGTTCGATGGCTTCCGGAATCGACCCTTTTTCACGCAAAAGCGGGTTCTGCTGAGCCTTGGTTGTGTGTCTGTCTGGGGAAAGGAAAATTCCTTCCCAGGAATCGGGCTGGAAGGATTCTACGCTCTGTTGTATTTCCGGGAACGCTAGGGGAGACGACAACGGTTTGCAAGTATTGTGCCCCATCGGAATTCGGCCCCTGTATCTGTCCCTTCCGAAATGGGGGGCGCGTGGGGGGGATAGAGTGTAGAAGGCGAGGAAAATATGTTATTCATAATTTTCCTCCTAATTCGAGTGTAATCTAATAAATTATCGATTGATTTCTTGGGCCGGGAGAAACGTAACGGAAATGATAGTCATTTTCCGGCATAGTGGAAAGATAAGGAATAGCTCGGTGGAATAGGGAAATTTAATAAAATATTTGATAAAAATAAGGCTGCTATACATAAGTCTCAAACTACGAAAAGTGGATAATAAATTGGACCTTTAGCTGGGGAACTCGTACAGAAAGAACCACTCTTCAAGGACTCTAAATCTAACACCATGAAGAATTTCAAAGTGACCGACTCCAAGGACCTACTCATTCCCACAGTTCTTGCTCTAGAAAATTCTTCCTCGAGAGCAAAACATCCTTCACTAGCCGGAAGGACAAAGCATTCTGTTTCTTCACACCTGGGTCACACGCCCGTTCTCCCAACCCCCCCTGATCGATTTCTCGAGCATAACTTCCGGTCCAGAAATTATTGACAACGGTAAGCAATTTTCGCTACACAGCAACCCGACGCTCCGTAGAAAACCATAGAGACAGCAAACCGGGACCTGAAAGGGCGCAGATTCAAAATTGATTGTAAAACCATGACTGGGTAAGAAAAGTTGCTGGAGGAGTTTTTGACGTAAAGCCATTTATGACTGGCAACTAATTCTTGGGCCGTCGGATGGTAGTCGGTGTACACAACCGTCCACCGAAGTAAGCTTTTCCGTACACAGTAACTTTCCGAACCTGGGAAAGCTTTCAGTAGGTAGGTGAGGTAGGACCAAGCTGTGAGGAAATGCGATTTCCATTCATCCCTTTGGAAAGCATCCTTGTGTTGGCTCCCCGGGTGTGGTGAGCTGTGGTGTCAGTGTGAATATTTTCCCAATTTTGCAAACAGGAGCAGCAAAACGCCAGGCTAGTTTCCACTAGTCGACTGGCTAA
The DNA here is from genome assembly GCF_013141755.1 of Anopheles stephensi. Lineage (NCBI taxonomy): Eukaryota > Metazoa > Arthropoda > Insecta > Diptera > Culicidae > Anopheles > Anopheles stephensi. Next base: position 75,241,435 of record NC_050203.1, on the reverse strand, counting down.
TACCGATCGACAACTTCGAAACTTGACGAGCCACTTAACTTTTTGAACAGCTCACCCGAATTAAGGCTTTCGGATCGGAAGAAGCGAAGCAACCGGAAGACTACGAGCTGTGGAGATGTCTAACGTGGAACTAACATCATGACGCGATCTCTGCACGATGGTTGCAGCACCCAGCTTCATGATATGGAATGAGACCCGCAAGCATAATCAATGACTTCCCGGTTTCTGGAGAGTTCCTCAGCCCAGCTACCTCCAGCGGGAGTAAGTGTCAATGAATAATGGAACGAAACCATTGATCCCTGCACTTGATCCGTTTTTCGGGAATCGTTTGAATATCCCGCCATTGCCGTACGAAGCGTTCCGATACCGAGACATCATCCCACATCCCGAAGTAAGCCATTATGAAATCCATGGATCGTTTGTGTAGGAACAGAGGCAGTATAGTAGCAGCAGCATCATCAACAATTTCTTCATGCTAACCATCCCATTTACAAGTGGATTAAAGCGGATCCCAACCCAACAGTGGCCATCCGGGCTAGTGGCTAGAGTGTGTGGCTAGCTAGTCTGCTCAGTAGAAAGAAGGCACACGGCACTCACAACTACCAACAAAAAAGGGGTTTTCACAAAAAAAAGGACTCGGAAGCCTCACTCCATACCCAGGGCTAATGGCTAACTTCGCAATATGGCGCGGGCACGGTTGATACTACACAGCCCGGGTTTTCCAAAATCTCCGCGCTCAATCCCCAGACCAAAAACCCAGACGCTAAGTGGGCGGCAGAATGGTGTAGATGGACATCATGGGGAAGGTTTTTTTTTGTCCGTGCGTTACTGCCGCCAGCTTTTCGGTAGACTTTCTTCCGCTCAATCCGGTCTAGAGTAGCTTTTTTTTTTTGCTGCGTGGCGTTGAGTTCTGCTACGGTTCCTTAATTTTACCTTTTACTTCAAAAAGGCGGATCCACACGGCGCAATCCCTTTCCCGAGAGCCTGGCACTGTATCACCGGCTATAAAAGTTGAACCCATTGCTGCCATTTGGATAATGTTAGTGAGAACTTGCCGTAAAGCGATGAAACACGACCGTAGAAAAGTGCTACTACAATGCTCGTAAAGAAAACTACAAACATTTAACGCACAGGGTGGGATGAGATGAGGCCCAACCGGGGAGGAGAAAAAAACAACGACACTACAACGACAACTTTACAGACTTAAAGCTTAAAGCTAGCTTTAAAAAACGGCCCAACCTCAACACTAATCCCGCCAGCGAACCCTTTCCCGGTGGATTGAATTTACGATAATCGGGTGTAAAACTTCCTCCTTGACCATTACACACCGTTTTGCAGCTCAGAGTTGCGGATAGGGGAAAATATTTCGGAATTTCTTAGGCCTGCTATTAGTTCTGAACGTGCTTTCGGGCTATTCGTTCTTGGCCGTTATGCTTGCAGCTCGCATGAGCTATCATAATTGCTACCACTTTAAGGTTTGAAGTTGATAATATCCGCTCATACACAGTCGGCAATAAATATTAATAAGCTCCCGAGTAGCTGTGCTGTCCAATATGTCCGACGTACGCATCATAACCGTGGCCTCACGATAATTACTGTAAACCCACGTCAGTAGTTTGTCATATGTTTGGCGCGTTACCATGGTGATAGACGACGCATTTTGGGGACTACCACCCTACACAACCCCCGGCTCCACTGGACCACTCGGTCGTCCCGGACGACAACTTCAATGCGTCGTCCGTCGGATTACTAAATGACAGTCGTGGTCTTGTCCCTCCATCTTTACTTCACGGTTTAGTGACGCACAGGTCGGTTGGTCGGTGAGTACTTTTTCACCAAACTACCGCTTCCCAGCGGACTCCAAAATCGGTACTGTACCGCAGGAAGTGGACATGAGTTTTGAACCGTGCACCGGTAGAAGGTGGTCCAGTTCAAACTAATGCTTGTTCATGCTGTCCGGACTGGCGGACTCAACCTCCCCATCCGCCATCCAAAGGTGTTGAGATGGACCAGGTATGATGCTTGCTGTGTTGTTGCCAGCCATTCCTCCCCGGCAATGCCAGCCACCAGTCTACACGCTGTTGGGAATACTGACTGTACGTCGAAACCCCTTTCCCATCTTGTGGCTCGGTGTGTGTGTGTGTGTGCACATGTTTCTGACCAGACCTGAAGAGAGCTTTCCCGTGTTACACTAGACAAGTTTATCCATCGGTTTCGGCGAATGTGTATTTACCCATGTCGTGCTGGCGTTGGATCCCGATCGTTTCACCACTTCCGAAACCGTTTCCAGACGGAACCAGTGTACCACCAAGTCAGCAAAAGTAACTGACACATCAACTGATAGCTACGACGTTACGACCGTCAGGTTTCGTTTCCCGCCAAGGAGCATGGTCCCGCCAACCATTGGAAAACAATCCATTACTAGCGCACAATGGAATTACACCATCACAGACACACACACACACACACACATACATTGGGATGTGATTCAGCGTATCAGCGTCAGACGAACTAGTGTAATAAAACGGACATTAGGACATGCTCATAACAGAAAGTGCTTGAGAAGACTGTTTCAGAAATGCGGTACTTTAACCTTATGCTACGGGATTCGAATATACGGGGCCAAATGTAACGACGCATTTCAAAATTGCAATTCTTGTCAAATATTTTCACAAGCAAGCACCGCTTGCCCGCTAATCGTTAATTCAGGATGAGGTTTGAGAAGAGACGTAATTAAGAATTAGTTAAATTAAATCCCTCTTTGGTTCTTCTACACATATTTCTAATTTCATAGTGATAGTTCGGTAGGGTTGGTAACCAAACGAAACTCGGGCTCTGCATGTGAGTAGTTAACTTCATTTTGAGTGGACTTGGTAAAGGGCGAAAGAATCCAGATCTATCGATACTTTTGTCCAATTCTTCTTGAGCAGAGTCCAGGTTTTGCAGTGACGGATCACGCTTCTTGGAGGCCCTTACCATATTGAATGATGGAGACGTCAAATCTGTTGACTAGATCAGAGTCAGAGTCCTAGTGGAGATGTTATAGATAAATTTTTGTGAGGACCTAGACCTGGACTAGATAACAGAGGCTCCCAAGACGTGATAACCAGCTTACAGGTAGATATCTCTTGAGGCTCCTTAAAAGTTCGGTAAAGTAAGCATCTGGTTAGTTTGTCTTATAGTTCAATTCTAATTGCTGGAATACAGTATAGGAAGTAGCCTTAAGGTATCGAAAAGGAGTATTTTTGACATTTGTTGTTTGATGGTTGGCGTCTTCCATTAGTGCGAGATTGTTCAAGAAATTCTTCCTGGAGGTAACAAATGCTGTGTCCAGAAAAACTTCAATGTCAAATGAGAGTCTAAGAGGTCTATTATTCTCTCCAAGATCTAGTCTAAGATGAGCTCCAGACTTCATGTAGAGACTGCAAATATAGCTTGGCGACTATTTGGACAACATACTGAACAAACCAATATCACAGAGTAGTTCCAGAGATTCGATGGAGTTTCCAATAAAAAAATTTGAATTTTAAAATATTAAATTTTGTTTTAATAGAACGAGCTATGGACGGATCTGTGAGCTTATTTCACACTCCAGTACAAACAGACTGCCAGACTGTAGTGCTTGCCCATCCCTGCCTTCGAAGTTTCCCCAGCATCCCCACTCCTCCAGACAGAACGCTCAGCTATGTTCTGATCCAACTCCACCAGACAGCAATGATTACTAACTCATTCAATCCTGTACTCCCGCTCCTTCCCCCTCATCTCCCTCTCCCCATTGCCCCCCCCCCCCTCAATCCAATATAACGTACCTCTTCACTATGTAACACTCTGAATGAAATCACCATTTGGCGAATATTATTAATGACCTGACCGTGTGCCCCTCATACCCAAACAGAGGGGGAGGATGCAAAAAGATGAATTGCATCGAGGGATCATGCAGCAAAAAAAAAACCCATCACACCAGCCAACCTGATACCCTTACGTGCACACACGCATACGCACAAAAACCGTATGGATTTAAAAAGCAATAAACGAAAGAAAAATTGAAAATTGAATAAATTGTACGCTAATGATGTTAAGTTGAAAATTAGTATAAATCGCACCGCAAAAGTTCCAACGCACCTCGCTCGCAGCCTCACTCTCACTCTCTGAGCCAGAGCCCGATCCCTAGCCAGCACTGACCAGGGGGAAACTGGAAGCCATTTGTGTTGAGGCAGCTTAAGCACAATGTAAAACAATACCAAAATGGTTTCCAATTGATGCATATGCGTGTGCTTCATTAGTAGAAACGAATAAAAAGGCGACCAGGGTTTGTGTGTGTTGTGTGAGAGAGAGAGCGAAACTCTCGTCCAGTTTCATCACGGCCCAGGCGCAAACTCAATTACCACTGGCAATGGTGGAGGCCGAATAAATTAAAAACCATTCCAAAACGTCGAAAACCCAGTCTCGGGCACCTCGTCGTTTCCTGGCCCTTTTCTCCCGTTTTTGCTTCACTATCGAAAAACTAGTCAGCATTATCCTGGCGATGGAAATCCGAAAAGGGATAAATGTACGCGTGTGTGTGTGTCCGTGCAGGAAACATGCTTCGGTTTGATGAGGTCGTTAATGGGAATTTATTTTTGCCCACTTTGCCACTGACAAAGTGTTTGCTAATTAAATCATCACTAGTTCCGCCGCTGTTGCTGCGCTGCTTCCCATCACAACCACCAGGACTCTCCCTCTCTCTTCCTCTCGTATTCTACACCGGCAGAGCTACACTACACAACTACAATGACTTTAGCCAACCAAGTACCGCAAGCATCGCTTTTATCATGGCGTTCGCTGATGCACTATTGATGCATCGCTAGTGCATCCGACAACATTGTTAATATAGAGCCATTACACCGTTTTCACCCTCGAAACTTCCTAGTGCTTCCTGCCGTGTCCTCCTGTGCCATGCAGGGTCGAGCACACACACACACGAGTACGAGTGGTTTCGGAAAAAGCGGGTCAGGAAAAATGAAAATGTCAATGTGACCCCAACCACACCAACCCTAGAATGTTCACAGCGGTTTTGTGTACCTTCGATGGAAAAACCCCTTTACACAACCCCAACAAGGGTCTGCCGGCTGCGGAGGAAGCCGTTGTAATTGTGGTACAGTTTAGAGTCTGCGATTCCATCAACAGCAAAACACCCGTGCCGTGCGCACGGCTTTTATTGATAAAGTATAAAATGTCGTGCATTGGTTATAGCGAAAAGAAGACAAAAAAAACTGCCGGGGTTTTGTACCAAAGTGTGAATGACAGCACGGGAATAGAGCACGGGAATATATCGTTTTTGGTGGTTGAATGTCACCGCCATTCATCGGGAACATCGGGAGAACTCGTTGGTTTCGGGAAAAAAACGGGCTTAGCGGTTACTATGGCTTATTTGAATTTGACGGATAAACACAATTGATTTTCAGCTTCAAACAAGTGGTCCAATTCTCCAAACATCAGCTCATTATAGAGTTCATTATGGAGGGCAACTCCAGGAAAATCGCAAATTACAATTTGCCCAAAAACATAACCTTTTGAGTGTGGTGATAGTTCACCGCCAGAAGCCTTTTTATGAAGAATTGGATAGAAATTTGATACCCCTCTAGCCTAGTCACGGAAACCACATGCTAGCTCAGAATTGACCTTCTAGACTCATCTAGATTTTAACTCTTAGCCAGCTGCTCAAGATGTACCACAGGCTCATACTCCGAAAAAATCGCCTTCCAATTCGAAGGGGAAAACATCCAAATGCTCCCTGTGTACTGTGTACAAATATTTGGAGCTCCTCAGTCACAGCAGATCACAGCACCTCGCCTAGCACAAATCTTGGACGAAACTATCCGCAAAGAAGCCATCTCAATGTGCTGCCGGATGCTACTGCTGCTGCTAAAACTTGATCCAATCGCTTGCTGCTAGACTACCCTAGCGGACTAGTTCTAGCTCCAGCAGCAGCTGTCAATTATCGACGAAACTAGAGATCTCATGAATAAAAGTTGGTCCCTCGGCCCAAGACTCGGCTAGGCAAGCCGTGTTCAAGCTCAGTGAACTATGAACATCTGAACATGACAACGACAAGAAACAAATAGCAAATAAAAAACAGTCGACCAAACCACTTGTTCTTCCTCCAATTTTTTTTTTTTGTCGTGAAGCAGAGAGGTCGTCAACTTGGTGAAAAAGTTTGGACATTAAAAAACACCGACATTAGACGGTAAACCTTGGGACCACCCATCAATGCAAATAGTGATCTCTAGCATTTTTTTGCTCCCTCTCTCTCTCGATTTGCCGGAATACGAGCGACATCTGATGGACTAGGATTTTCGGCGCGTACAACATAGTTTCTCTTCTAGCCAGGGCTAACAATGGCCGGACGCTTCTGGACGCCTCGGTAAGGACTGTCAACCCGATGTCCACCCAGAAGCTCCCGGACGATCCTACTCTCAACTGCCAACACAGTTGACACATTTATCTCCAAAAACGCTCCGTACATGCATGCGCATCCGTATGGTCGCAATCTTTCACCAACCTCCTCATTCGCGTCCTCCTTCGCGTCATCAACGTCGTGGTCTTTGTCGTTGTCGGTGAATAATTTATTCCAGCCGGTAGAAAACCCTCCCCCCCTCGGATCCACCATGTGTGTGACAGTTTAAGGCTCTCACTGCATATGTGTGTATGCCCGCGCGCGAATGATTAATTGATACTGACACATGTTTAAAGTTCCATTTATGAGCCTTTTCTGGACTCGGGCCAGAACAGTGTGGAGTGTGTGTGTGTGCAGGCGGGCCAGCGCCCCGAACAAATGTGTTAGCATATTCACGCGCCACTAAATTATATTCGGGTGTCCGCGTCCGAGATTCGGGCGAGATCTTTCGTGAGTCCTCCCCAGATTCCCTCTTCTCCTTGGTTCCGGTTGTGTGCCGACCGAAAGCCGTTCCTCGCATGTCTCGAACTACACATCTTGCCTTTCCGCGCGGTGTCTTCAAAGTTCTTCTAGCAGAAAAGGACCATGTTCCAGACCATCTCATCCAACCAAAACACAAAAACCTTTAAAAACCCTCAGATCAAACTGCCACTTCCGAGCCGGGTGGCTTCCCCTGGCAGTATCCCTCCTCCAGCCTCCAGACAGACGAACGGCGTACACGTGAAGTACACCCGCTTTTGCTCAACCGGAAAGTCTTCCCAAAAACTCTGGGGCCTCGTTTTACACTCTGCGACAGTTGGACAGATTTCATTCGCCTTAATTTGATCCTGTCGCCGTGATGATGAATCACTCTTCCCATTTGCAGTTCCTGCACACTGCCGGCGTCGGAAGGTAACCGTCATCCGGTTACCCCTACTCAAGAAAGGACACACGGACAAACGAGAACCCCCAAAATGGGGGTCCTCAACACACACACAGCAAAAAAAACTCTGGACAAGGGTCCAGATCCGCCCATCGCCAAGACGTGGAGATATTGGAAAGGGAAGCTCGGAGAGAGGATGGATTTATTCGTAAAATACGCAACCATCTGTGTCCACCAGGAAGGAACAGGGCCTCGCCGAATGCACCCGATGATGTCGGTGCAAAATGCATTTTTCTGTGGCTCGCTTTGGACTGCTTCTCCCCGTGCCCGGGCAAGGTCCTCCGACTCCTCACCAACAAACATTGCTCCTTAAACTACTTGCCGGCTTTATCAAAACCACGCTTGAAGAACCTATAATTTGCTGATGAATGTTGTTTTTCGTTTTCTTTGTGGTTGTTTTATGGACTTCACTCTCTCTCTCTCTCTCTTTTGCTCACACTTGGTTCTTCTGTAGTCTATCCCCCTCTTCTCTCATAGCCAGAGACTCAACTTCCAGAAGATCTCAACGTTTTTCGGCATCTTTTGCGCCATCCGTTTGAAGAACGGAACCCCGATCCCTCGGTTCCAAGGAATGCACACAAAAAGAACGAACAAGTCCACAAACTACAACACACACACACACGAACGAGAGTTGACTGAATTTTTTCCCGTGCAAATGTGTGCACACAAATTGCACACCAGAACCGAAAAGTCGCCCCGAAATGCTCTCTCACCACACATTACACCATACACCTTCTTTAAGGTTCTCTCTGCATATATCCGGGCAGCTTCTGTTATCTTTCACACTTCTTGAGTCGATCATTTCTCCCGTTCCCGGCCTTATACGGAACGACGAACCAGGGGGCGACCAGAGGGTTAAGACAGATAAGCGATTTTCGAAAAGCTTTTGGCTGTTTGGGAAGATAAGCCGGGCCCAGGCTCGGCGAAAGGTGCTGCTGGCTGCTTATCATGTGAGGATTAAGAACAAGATGACGATGGTGGCGATGATGCAAGCGCACATTAGAACTGGTGTTGTTAGAATGATTATTACACGCCTGCTCAAGTTATCGCTCCGGTGGACGATGGAGTGGTGAGCTAATCCGCCCGAAACTCCATTAGCAAGTGGGTAAATATTTATTGGATTGCCGTTGTTTTTTGTTATTGCGATTCTGTTTTGTTATGCGTGAGTCATATTTATTTGCTTTTTGAGTCAATTAGAAGATAGCATGTATTGGTCCACATCATATTTTAGGGGAGTTTTTTGTTTAAAGTTAGGTGTCACAATAATTTATGGAATTTGAAATTAATTTTTATTAGTACAGTGACCACACCTAATACAGCGCGGTGTAGAGCTGTAGGTTCTTCATTTATTTAGTTCTTGACTTCAACTTAACTTAAAATTTTTAAGATATGATAACTTTATATTAAGAAAAACTATTAATAGACATTTCTTTTAAACATAAAGGTAATTGCAATTATTTGCTTTAGTTTTGTTATTTTCTCTTTCGAGAGCGATTAATTTTTAGACTTTTTGTACCTCTGGACACTTATAGTTTTGTATTCGTTTGACATAATATTTTATCTTTCAAATTTATTATTCTTAAATATACATATTTTTATTATTTTATGCCCATATCATACTGATTTCAATAATTTTTTATACATTTGAATTAAAAATGTCTTTACAAACAATATTCCACACTTTTAACAACTATTAATTTTAAATAGTGGGGCGGTCTGGTGGTGGATGCGACACAGCCGTCAGTTTTCACACGGCAGGACAGGTGTTCAAATCCCATCTGGGCCGGTCCCCCATAGTGAGGACTGTCTATCCAGCTATATGCAGTATTAATAATTTATGTTAACCAAGGTCGTTAGATCAAGAAAGAAGAAGAAGAAGAAGTCTAAAACTGGTAGAAAATTTTTCGCTAGTAATATAATTCGTTTGGTTATTTGAGATTTTTTCTGTCTAAAGGTTCTTCAAGTAATATATATTTATTTTTCTAATATTTTTCATATTTCGAGGACATAATTATATTTTAAGTATATATTTTTATACTTGTGCACTTAATATTTATGCTTTAAAAAATCTTTAAATATTCTTCAACGTGTTTAAGATCATAAGTCCAATACTCTGATTGTGAAACAGTGAGAATATGGTATTAAAAGTAATTTATTTTATTAAACTAACTAAGCTTAATTTAAAAAATTTATTTTCTGTGTTTTTATAACACAAAAAAGTATCTTTATAAATTAGATTTACACAACAATACTAATGAATTTTGTTTAGCATTTTTACCAAGGTTAAACAACTGTCTGTTACGTTATTCTTCACCGGAAAAATATTTAATTTTTCCAAATAATTAGCTAAATTCAAATGCTCACGCATGCATATTTTTCATCACAAAACATCTAATTGAGTTCGAATTTATCAACAACCCGGATGCGTTCCATTCATACTAATTAATTATTTTACAATTACACTCAAAACAATCCCGTTGAAATGTTGCGCTCGCCAAAGGTAAAAATCTCTCGGTGTTAAAGTTCAACCAACTAATCATAGAATTAATCATCATTACATACGGAGGCAAAACAACAGCCCGAACAGGAAACTGGTAAATGTTTAAAAATAATCAATCATCATAAAACGCACCGGAACCAGTGCGCACATCAAAGCAGTATCAATCATTTACCTTCTAGGAATATGCTTAGCTGAAAGAGAGAGAGAGAGAGCGAGAGAGAGAGAGAGAGAGACTATGGAAAAAACCCTCACCGCAATATACATCATATGGTTCCCACTCCAATTCACTCTCGTTGGTGAACCTACCCCAAAAAAGCAGATTACGGGTTAATTCCAAATTGATTAAATAAAACAAACTGCCTGCTTCGCATCGCAAGCGCACGGAAATTTTTCCCTAATCCGCGGAAAACCAAAAAATCCTCCAGCGAAAAGTAAAAAAGCTTCCGAGTGTAAAAATACTTCCACTTCCAAGAAACAAAAACCAATATAGAAAGCGTGCGAAAGCGAGAGAGAACGAGAGAGTTACAAAAAATTGTGTAAACATTAAAATTGCAATAAAACCGTACAAAAAAACAACAACACTCAAACGTCGTGTCTTGATGACAAAATTTGTCGCTGACGCTGTGTGAGCCCTTAAAAGCCTTCCTTTCCTGCAGAGTCAAGCAGTTGAGCCGCGGACGGAAGCGAACAACACCCAACCACACACAAGAAGACCGAAGGCTGGCTGTAATGCGGTACTGCGAAAACTCTGTCGGAATCCGTTTCGAGATCTAAGACCGTTCGAATCAATTCTCGGAAGATGTTAAATCCATCCATGCCATGGCTCGCGGTGCGTGGAATGATACGCCGGCAGGAACAGATTAAAGTATGCTAATATCGCGCTGTTCCTACAGTTGCCTCAGGTTCTCCCTGATGTTCTCAGATGACTGTTTCGAATTTTGTTGTACTGTTTGCCATTTTAATTCCGATTTCTCGGTGTTCGCTAGCTGCTGTTGACGTTCGAAGCGAGCAGAAATAAAACGCACGCAAAGGTGACAGAAATGGAGAGAGAGAGAGAGAGACACACACACCGCACAGTCCCAGTACGAAGAAGCTGGGTGAGGAATTCCTTTCCGTTCTGTCATACGTCCTCTTGGCAAGACTCGACCGTAGTGTGGACCGTTTGTTTTGCTCGCAGCCCGTTTCTTGCGTCGTTTAGTCGCCTAATGCTGCAAGATTCGGTTGCAGCCATTTTTAAGCGAGCCAGACACAACCTGCTGTGCCGCCCGTTGAGGTGGGCAGAAAACGGGAAGTGAGAAATTATCGCCATGTCGCGCCGCCATCCAGCAGCGGAAGAAATCCAACACCGTCAGTGACGGCGTCAGGGATGAATGGGTTTTTTTTTTCGGGGGTTCCAGGTTTAATAGCGCCGTTCGCATCACATCGCCAGCGTCTGCGAAACAAAAAGGGCAACCCGCCATTCCAAGGCCAAAAACCGGTAGCCAGACTTGGACCTCCTTCACCTATCCTTTCTCCCTTCTTTTTTTTGTGAGGTGCCTTAAGGGATATTCTACAGACAATTAGTCAATTTCACAACATGTCTTCACCCCTAACGAAAATGGTGCATTGTCCTTGAAGTGACCACGAACAAACATCATCAGATTCGTGTCCACCACCAGCATGATCGATCAGTACCCGTACGATTTCACTTCCGACCTATACCCCTATCGTGACTTGGATATCCTTTTTCGGGCGGTCAAAACGCATCGCATGTACAACCCATCAAATCATCCGTCCAATCGGGGAATGCAACAAACGTGCCACGATCATCCATCATATTTTACATCCCAATCTTCATTCTCGCAGGCCGGACGGAGTTGAAGAACCTCCCGGTATGCGCACACGACTCGAATGCCCTTCAGAAGACGAACCTGCGTTCGGACTTCAGCTTCACACACAGCGAGCACATCGGGTATATGGTTTGCTGTTAATTTTAAGACATAAGACGATGCTCAGAAGGATATGGGATTTTTTAACACCATTTTTTGGCAATGCGATCATCGGCGAAGTGTTGAGGTCAACATTGGGAAGAATGCATTGTTTATTGGTTTTAAAATTCAAATAACAAGACATCATACGCCATTCGCAGCCGATGTTTCTTCCCGAAACTGTGTAGAGGCGAACTTCTTTAGAGGCGAACAAAATTAGCTCTTAGTGGATATTCTTCGATTTATTGATACCGCATAGTTGGATAGTCAGTCCTCACTATGGAGGAACGGCCCAGTCCACTCGAAACGGTCCCAGAGTCCTCGATAACACTCAGGATCCTACGCTTTCGTCCACGAATCCAATATCCCGGAGATTGGATCTCTGTCTATCTGTACAGGTTGTCCTGTGCCATTCTCATGACATGACCAGGCCATCGAGCTCTCCAAGATCCCGTCATTGAAAGAGCTTCTTTTTTGTATGATTAATGTAATACGCGACCAAAAATCCTACTATGCATTTTCCCCTCGAAAGCTCGTCCGAGAAAGAGGGTTTCGTCAATTTTGGGCAACGTTCATTGTGGGGAGAAGTATCTTCAGGCTGATTAAGGACCCAAACTAGGTTAAGATTATATTTGAAGTCTAAATGAATTCTTAATAAAAACATCATCTTCAAGAAGTACCACACATGATACCTCGTGCATAAAAGTCTCCACAATGTGCTTTTTTTTATTCCCGCAATTTCTTCAACATTTCCCACTATGCAGGTATTCAGAAAGAGTGTTTTTAACATGGTGAAAAAAAAAACTGAGGAAACCTTCACAAACATTCGCCGAAAGTGACGGTACGGCGGATTGGATATGATGACCGGTGACTCGTCATAACCGACCGGTACTTGCGGTACATTTTTACATTTTAATTCTCATCGTCCCGTCGGCGGGACACACACACACTCACACAAATAACGAGACCCATATCGAACCAAAATCCATCTCATCCTTTATCCCGGCCGCCGCTGACAAACCCGCCGGGGCGGATATCAAAGAAAGAACGAGCGGCCGAGAGGCGATGCAAACCGCGGATTAACGAGGAGGAGGACAACAACACCACGATGATCATGCCACGCTGCTGATGAGAATGATGGACGTCATGGTCACGGGTTCGCCAGCGTCACGGAACCTTATCGGAACATCGGAGGAGTCGGTGTTGCTTTTGGGGGCGGCAACAACCGTGGCGTCCGCGGCGAGGGCATGATTTGAATGTTTTATCGGCGTTCTTTCCGTCCATTTTTTTTTCCCCGCGAGCTCACGATACAACACCAAACATCCAGATCGTTCACCCTTTTCGTGAGTGTATGGCGCCTTATGTTGAAAAATCGGACCACTCGGTGTACGAGCTGACAAAATTGACATATCCTCAGCCGGGTACGGAGGACAGAGCAGCGAAACGGTGAGGAACGAATCGGGAATCCATAATAATAATCGCGCTCCAGCTTTTGCTGTGGCGCAAATCGATGAAATCACCACCAAACCCCCCACACACATCGAAACGGCCACACACTCATCATAATAATAGCCTGACAAAATAGGTACATGGGGAAGGCGAACGGTTGGTGTGTGCAGGAGAAGGGAACATCTTTCAATCATACGACCCATTCTGTACGCTGCATACATATGTTGTTATTTGCACCACGAACAACAAGACATCCTCGCACCCTTCCCGTGACATCAGCCCAACTCCACCACAAACCTCGGTCGACGCGGTCGGAGTGTCCAACCGGTGCTGATTGACGTATTTGTTGAAAGGTGGTTTGTTTGTTGGACACTGGATAAAAATGCATTCATGCCATTTGTGGCCCGCAAGAGTCTCGCTTCAGAAGAGCTATTCGAGGGACCGGCTGACAGAGGGAGAGAGAGAGAGGGAGGGAGTGTGTGTGAGTCTTATTAGTTATTCATTGGCTTTAAGAGAACCCTATTAGCGGGAAGGAAGACGATGTTCATGTTTACAATTAACACACAACATCGTACCAGGGTTTTTTTTGCTCTCTCTCAATTTTATTGCTCAATAATGCACTGTAAACAGGCGAAAAAACTGCTCCGCACACATGTCGAAGCCCATACTGACATCGACATTCGTATCAAATGAGGTGGCATTGCGAACTCTGCTGAGTTTGCGTTTGTCAAGCGTGCGATTCAGCGTGCTGTAGTTTATGGAGGTCGGCATTTAAAAAAACGATTGCTCCAACATCAAAACCAGGCCAGTAAATCAGGAAATGCGCTTCAAAGGTACTGTGTCACGCAGTGGATATCTGGGCAATCGGTACAGAGGCGATACCAAATGTCAGCAATTTTACTTGTTTTAACAGAGCTTCCGTGGGAATTAGTCGAATTCGGGGTTCTTCCTCAAAGGCGAGTGAAGCAGCAAAAAGCAAGCAATATTAAATATTGGATATAGCTTTGTAACGCTATCTAACGCATCATGATCGACTTAAGATATTCTGAAGCCCGTCGTTCGAGAGTTCCCAAAGATGCATGACAGAGTTTAATCCCCAAGTTTATCTGCACCGCTAATTTTGACCGAAAAGGCAGCGTTACTCCACATAAGTTTGAGCGAATTAAAGGTCCTCTAGAATTGTTTTGAATCAAATTACTATATCTCGATTACTCGCAACCGGACCGAGATAATCAATTGTACTCGAGGCTCATTAAAGCGACATGGACTTGTAACATGAACTAAGTCCTTCAAGCTCCATGAAAGTTGATTACTTCCAGAATCCTGATCCAGATGAACCAACGATCAGATCCTCTAAATTAATTGACGATTATCCCATATTTATCAAACATTGAGAGAAAATCTTTCTAAAGCTCTATTTCTATTTCTATTATTTCATATCCAATGTTAGAGACCTCTACTTCAATGTGTATGACCATTGTGCTTAAAAATTAAGGGGCTATTCTAGAGTTGGTATCTCCCAAATCAGATCAGAATTCCCTTGTATGTGAAGAACCCCAAAGCTTTCCTCACACAACAACGCTCGCTCGCTCTGTATGTATATGCGCCCCAAATGCAGGTCAAACCACCATGTATAGCTATTGCCCATATAAGCAGCAACGGGAACGAGAGCAATGCAAATTGCAAAAAATAGATCAATCATTATGAAAGCCTACCCAATGTCGCATCGACGTCAACCACAAACTGCTGCCGGCGACAGGCCAGCCCCTGTCGGAGGCCAAACGATGGTTTCCCCATTTTAAGTGAATTCCTTCAAGAAAAGCCCATCAAGATCAAGGCTTCGCTGTTGCTGCACTACTAAGCTTCCGTGCCCGGCCGGGGAGATTTGATGTAAATTTATGACAGGCGGCAAAAGAAAAACATGCATTCGCGTGCTCGTTTGTGGAAGAAATTGAAAATTATGGAAATTCTCCCGTACATGCATGTGCGGGAACATGCAGCCTATTTAGCCTGTTTGCAGCACACGCGGAGCCTAACAGCAAACCTGTTATCGAACTACAAAACCTCCGGAGGTGACACAACATAGCGCGGGATATCGGCACATCCCTGGCGACGCGAATGGTGTCGTTATCGGTGACATCGGTGATGTTCACTACACGGCAACAGCAGCAGCAGCAGCAGTAGGTAGCTAGTGGTTGTGATCAACTTCCCAAGTAGCAAGTCGTTTTCCTCTCCCCTGGAGGAGTGTGCCATTCGCGACTCGCGGCTCGTTCCGAGATGATGTATTACTTCAGCTTCAACCTCCCGTGGGTAAAGGCTTTTTCCTTCGCGAAACCTGCGAACTCATCGGCTGTGTACCGAGAGTTGCACACGCCAACCAATATCCGTGACACTTGCGTCCAACGTTGAACGATCATCTGGTGTGTGTGTGTGCGCGCTGTGTACGACTGGTCGCTGGCTGGGTGTACGGTGCTGGGGATAAATTCATTAGACGTGCACCGGATTGCAATCCCGGACGTTGTATCCCCGGACCACCATGTCTACCACCGTGCCCTTTGCTGCTAACGAGTCCTGCTGTGCGCCCGGCAACAAACGCTGACGACGATGACGACAACGCGCGATAGGCAGAAGGAATTAATAGAGACATCATACTGCGGTTCTTCCTGCCGGGCGACCATCGCTAGCCTCCCAACATGGCCGCGCATGTGATGGGTTTGAAACGCGTTCATTTATCATCCCTACGCGGCGCTGGTCATGGAGAGACCAACCATCAAGCGCTACCGGTTTCGACTAGCCCGGGCAGCTACTAGGCTTGGCCGGGACGCCCCCTGCTTCACACCCTCCGCTCGGGCGAATGTTTCTGATGCTTCTCCTATCCAGCTGTATGCACTTTGTGTATTTTCAGATTGCAGAATGCAATTTACGTTCGCTATCGCCGAAACTGGTAGTGACGGTGCGCGTTTTTGGGGTCGGTGGGAAGCATGGAAGAATGTCAAGGTATATATCTCAGGCACACTGAGCTGCCTGCAGCACGCTGATGCGCAGCCAATTGCAAAAGAAATTGCTCATTCGAGCTTGCGAAGGAGCTCAAGTCTAAGGATATAAATTTTGGATAAAATTGAGACTCAAGGAGTGGAGATGGCTAAAAGTCTTATCATTAGAATCATTAAAATAGTAAGTTATAGTATCCTAATAAAAATGTTTTAATTCTCCCTACTATCGCACTACATACATTGGGAGATCTTAGTTTGACATTTATAGCTTCATCACATTTTTTCAGCCATATTCTGGACAATCAATACAAGAACTAGAATATTCAGTCCTTGTTATGAGCTAGTATAGATCTCTCCTTAACAAATATCTGAGCCTACTAGACCTCCTCTTCTTGAATTTGAGAATCTTCCCATAACCCTCCATAGACCAAGTCAACGGGTACTATTCTCTAGTCAAGACTAGCATCTCATTATTTTCTAGGACCAGCTCCAAAGTCCAAAGCTCGAGTGAGGTCTCATAATAGCTAATTTTGCTTCTTCAAACATACTTGGAGCTGGAATACAGAGCATTTTGATATTCTACTGGACTTATAAATGACTTTACTGTTCTGCTTATCAAAAAGGCCTCGTGTAATAGCTATTTCAGGGCTTAAATTAAGAGCTCGAGTGTCTAAATCACATTTAGAACACCTAATCTTCTATAACAGCTATAAGCATTACTGTGAGGATTCTTGTTAGCCAGTTATACTTTCTCCAACTTTTGTGGAACTTGTCTCTAAAATTACTCAACTAAGCTACTTATAAAAAATCCTCTTGTAATAGGTATTTTAGGATCCAAATTCCTGGAGTAAGAGTTCCATAGATATTGAGTACTTAAATCACAATTAGAATACCTGATCTTCTGTGATAGCCTTAAAGCCTTGTTAAAGATGCTTCCAGCCAAATCAAACAACTGTTAAGCAACAACAAACGGAGCGATTTCTCTTTTTTGACCACAATTGCTCATCCTACAGGTACACTGTGCTGATCTTGCAACTCTTGCTCCGGTATCAACCGTCCCCCGCCACGCTACTGCTTGTCAGAAAACATCAGCGAATATATACGCGATGTTATTACAACTAGACTAGACCCGGCGTGGACTGACTCCATCCAAAGTGTCCACCATCGCATCAAGCCCAACCAAAACAACTACAAAAATTGAAGAAGAGTAGCAAAATGCATTCACAAGCTAGAGCGGTACCATGGCCGATGGATGGTGGAACGTATCCACCGGATACCTTCAGCTTGAGCCTGGAGGTTGGAGACAGAACGGGAACGCAGCGAGCGATAAAGAAACACAGAAACGCCACGAAAGATTGTCGTTTTGGACGATTTAATGCATTTTCCCATTTCGGATTGCATTCGCTCCCGCTGACTCCTCATCACTCCTGTGCACTTCAGATGCGATGACATTTGCAACTCCGGTGCCAGCAGTAGTTTGTGTGTCTCACTCTCTACGACTCCACCATCATCAGATCATGATGTGCGCGAATGTGGTGAGAAGAGGCATTCGGAATGATGGTTTGCAATTTTTAACAGTGGTTTAACGTCATTCATCTCCTTTTCTTCGCCTCCTCCCACTCGCAACTCACCGCTCACTTGTGAGCACTTGTTAATCTTTTAAAAATGTGTGAATGCTTTAACCATCCATCCCATAAAGCATGAAGTTCCGTAATTTCGACAATAATACGTGCCTCTTGTTTGCGTTACATCAGCCAGGCTCACACTGGCTCCGATAGTCTCCACTCTGGTCGCGGGACAATTGAAATTAATTCCTCCACAACGAGATACGTTTTCATTTCAATTATTGCATTAAGAAAATAATGTTCCACTTTTTTTTTTTGGCAGAACATAAATGCAAACAAAATGCAATCCGAAGTATCGCCATATGTGTGCCCACGCCAACACGCTGCACTGTTGTTTTTCACCTGTAAAATAATTGTGCACGCACCGTACTGCCGGCGAAAGCTTTTCCTGGGGGGAGAGCTGGGGGAAAGCAAGAGAAGGGGCAGGAGAATACCCCGGAAAAATGCACGTGCAACGCGTGTGTGTGTGTGTGAGTGTGTGACCAATCTGGTGGAAAAGTCAACAAGCTAAACTTACGCTCGATGACTCGCGTTCGATTTAACCGAAACGAGTCTCTCAATCTCGCTCGCTCAAGCCGGTCCGGGGAAAAATTTGCAATCCGAAAAGCACTTACCCTCCGCTCTCTCACTCACCCACCGCTTCCCTTTCCATCCCCCTCCCAACGCATTGCATGCCGTCGTTCCATCTTTTCGTTCACCGGCGTTCACCGGCTTAATGGAATTGAAGCGTTTTTTACGCGATGCATAATTATGCTAATTTCCTTTCGTTCGCTTTTTGTTCTTCGTTTAACCCTGGTTTTGTGCTTTTTTGTCGAAACCACCCACTCGCCGCTTGATGCCGATGAGCGCACCGAAATTCGGCAGAAGATCCGATTCGTGGCGAACCTTTTTGTACCCATTTTCACACATTGAATGTGGTTTTTCGGGAGCTTTTTTTCGGGTTCGGTTTTACCCTGGGTATTAATGAAGTTGTGGATAGTTTGAGGCGTGAACGATCGGTTCTCTTCCTTCTTGTGTGTGTGTGTTCGTTAGTGATCGTGTTGTTTTGGGGGCAAGAATGGAGTGCTTTTTTGGAGTATGCTTCTCGAATTTTATTTTTCGTTCTCTTTGACACAAGTTAACCGTGGCCATGGTTTTGGCTTATCGCACCGTACTGTGGGTGACAGTGAAATAAAATCTCCAATTTGCTCACCTACTATTTGTTTTCGTACTTGATCATATTTTACAAACAGCGGGAAAGGTAAGAGGGCAAAATAGCAGTTTTATTTTTCTGGCCGAACAGCGATCCGAATATTCACGCTCAGTACTTGAAAAAGGTAAAAATGGTAAACAGGAAAATGCATTTTTCAAGGAATTGAAGAACACTTATTTGTGAGAAAAAGTAATTCGATTTGCTTTTCTAGTTCTCAGTCATATGAATGACTTTAAGAAATTCATAGCTCATATTAAACAATGTCTCACCGATCCCACCAATATTTCGAAAAAGAATAAAAACGATTCCACCATTTTATTTACTTCAATACAACGACATTTCTTCAAAACTTTTTATATCGTTTAATCAAAGATACTAAAAAATGTAAGAGTGATATAGTAGAGCAGCAGCTATTTATTCATGTAGCTCATACTATGTTAAATCAAAGTTGTCCCACTTAACAGTTTACAATCATCGGCAATATTTTATTATTTATTTAACAAATCGCCATTTACCAATAAGTATGTTCGCATACACAAATTTATTAAAAAGATTATATAGGTAAGGTAAAACGAAAAAATCTCTTAACTCATAATAAATCATGTAAAACCTGTCCCACCGATCAGATAACTCTCATACCAAGTCTTTTGATATATCGTGTTAAATAAACATTTTAAATAATACATTTCACTCATTGTTATTAAAAATAAAATGCTTCTACTTGTTTACAGTTTACCCAGCAACGCAACGAGGATACCTCATAAAAGCTCATAATACACGATGTCAAAATAGTCCCACCTATGAATTAACCATCAGAAACATTCTCAAAACTGATGCACTTCTCGGCACACCCAATAAAATGATCTACTATTAATTTTCCCAATTTTTCGCCGGCATTCCACATCGGCTGACACAGAAATGAAAAACATGCTACCCATTCAACCAAAACCGATACAGCACCATACTGTCTTCGACCGCAAAACTTATCGATACATTGGTACGAATGTTCCAGGATCACAGGGCCATGTACTGGGTCTCTCGTAGGACCGCAAGCAAGAAGCTTGTGGAATATTGTTTTTTTGAAAATCCACAAAAACACACACACACACCACTTCACAACTTTTGTGCCTGATTCTTGCTTTTACCCGTTTTAACAGTCCACCCCACCGAACACCATTCGGGAAAGCACAAGTCACACACAATGTAAATCTGGCCACCGCTAATTAAATCAACATCTGATGCTAATTATTCCGATTTTCACCGATTTTATCCACAAAGATGCACGCAAACACGCACGCAGTAGCAGCAAGCAGCCCAAAATGAGCCCCCCGTTCGAATGTCACGCTGTCAGCAGGATTGGTTGGCTACCACCATTAACTCCGCCGTTTCCGAAGCGAGGGTTTGCGTACGATCGATGCAAAAATTCGCATTTTCCGCGAAAAGTGCATCAAAATATGACCTACAATTCGTGCCTGTATGCGGTACAAAAATTGACATTCTATTAATTAGGCTCACCGGGCCATGCCGGGAGTGTCGCGTGACGTGCGTGGCATGCTTTTTGTGCTTGTGTGGGATTTTTTTTTTCGCCTGCGTTTGTGTCCATCCATAAGGCACACATCCACTGACAATGGCGATTTTAATTGCAGCTTCAAACATGCACTCACCGTCGCCAGCCATCATGCTGCTGCTCGACGGGTTAGCCGAAGAAGAATGCCAGCTAATGGGGATTCTTGGCAGCAGAAGTGAATTGATAATGCAATTACACAACGCCTCCCCTACGTAAACCCCCCAAATATCCCCACCTCGGACTCCCCTAAGCAATTGATAAACGTCACAACCTACACAACCACGCATCGTGAAGCTTCCCGCGAGGTCAGTTGCATTAAAATTTAAAATGCATCTCGCTGTTTCGCTGATAGTTTTCCCTGTTTTATTTTTTTTATTCCGTCCCCATTTCCACGCACCATTTCATCGCCAATTGAAGCTGTAATTGATGACAGAAGCTATCGAGATAAAAAGCGACAAAATGCTTCGCAAAAAAAATAACATGGCCACAGACAGGACAGAAAAGCATTACGCTGTTGCGATATCAATTTAAGCGATTAATGCTTAAAAGGGAGACATTCTTTATCGTCACGCGGCGGAGGACAAAAAGGCGGTAAAAGGTAATCATAACTTCTTGTGATAAACGACAGCAAGTTGCGAGTGGTTTGTCCAGCGCTACGTAAATACTGTCGCTGCTTTATTATGCGCTGCCGTAAGCGAGTGGTCGCGTTAGATGAGTGTAATTATGTCATTAAAATATTGATTAAATAGGTGACATAATGGGCGTGCTTTAGATACGCCAGTGTTGCCGGCGGTGGCGGAAGCGTTACAGTTTTTTTTTATTAAAGATGATTGAAACGATTGCAAAAGCCCATTATGTGATTAAAATAAAGAGCAGTTCTTTCTTTTTTGCTGTTGCCTTGTTAGCGTTCCCTGTTTTCATACGATCATTGTTTGTAATTTTGCTATTACCGATAAATAGTGCTGGTATATCTGACAGCTGTCAATGCCGTGACAGGTGCGAAAAAAAAGAGAGTTCAAAGAGAACTTCATACAAAGAAAACCCACTAGGAGCCATTTTGTATCTGACACCTGTCAATCGGAAGAGGCGCGAAAAAAAAGGCAGATAGATAATAAGGTGCCATTTTGCATCTGACACCTCAAGCCTCCATGACAAATTCTAATTTTTCCACTAGCAATACGGAAGATTGTAAATTGCGAAAATGATTTCTGAAAATTTAGAAGGATTATTAAAAAGTCTGAGAACTAGGTAAAAATTATTTTGAACTATTTTTAATCGATGAAAACTCATGACAAATGCAAATAATTTTCACTTACTTTGGTTGGGAGATTTGTCAACTGAGACTTGTCAAAAATTTTCCAAGCTCCAATAAAATGAGAGAGATAACTTACAGATTGGCTCTTTAACTAACTATCTATTCTGGTAAAAAGTGATAGCATTAATAGCTTGAAAAACGGGGGGAGATGTCAAACAGATAATACGAATTTTTATCTGTCTGATAATTGAATTTTAATTTAAAGCTGATCCAGCACGAGCCCGTATACAATTTGTTTCCCTTTAAAAATTGATCTTTTTTATAAGTACAGCATGACTAGTTGTAGTGGTTGAAAATTTAATTAGACAGCTTCCTCTTCTTCTTCATTGGCATTACAACCGTGAAAGGTATTGGCCTGCCATTTCTGGCTTTCTTTGACTTGATTTTACTCGTAGAAAAGTAGAAAAAAGCCCTACGAATAAGGAGGCTATTTGGATGGGATTTGAACCCCGGTCCGGCCGGATGAAGACCGACGTCACTCTCGCCTAGGCCTGCAACCCATACTAGAGTGAAACATCTTTTCTTCTGAAAGCTTTTTCTTAACAAAGTTCCTTTCGATATAGAACAGTTCTGAAAATAACATCGAATTTTCAGGATTTCTGACAAGAACTAAACATCAGCTAAATGATGAGGCCCTAACCAAAACATGTAAACCACCCGATAGCCTCCATTTGAGGCCTATCTTTGAGGCCTCTATTACTAATGCAAACACATTGTTGATGAGTATTATGTCTTCAGCAAAAAACACCATTACCAAACGACTATCCTCCATCAAGCAAACTCCAATGCCGATGTCTGTTTTTTCGTCCTCTGACAACCGAAATCGTCCGAGATCTCTTACGGCTCTAAAATTGTTTGTTATTTTGACGCTCTCGATCACACCAGCCGGCACAAGATTAAATCTTGCCCTTCTGGCTGCCCAACAAAGAAACAACAGATAAAACAACCAGCCGTTGGTGGTGTTGAAACATATGCTACCGGATTCTTCTACCCAACCAAAAAAAAAAACGACGCCACCCATGCACGATAAACACGTTCGCAGCATTAAGGATTCAAAGCTTCCCATCACAACATCAAGCCGAGGACGAGGTTTGGTCGGTTTCGGGCCTGCTAACCTTCAAACTTTTGTCAACATTCTACAACCCCCCCAACAAGCCTCCAACAAGCATCGGTAGCACGCACATCAGTACGTTAGTGGGAGACTAGCTAGGGCATCCAATCCTGCCTAAGCTAAAAACTAAACTAAAGCACCACCGAAGCAGAGCACCGAGCGAGCCCTTTTGAAAAAGGAACACGAATAAATCCTCCCAGTCAGTTCCCAGTCGCTCGCGCGCTGTCTCTAAAATCTAAAGCTCGTCCGGGTACTTTGATACAAGCGCTCTCAAGGGGGGAAGCAAAAAGTGAAAAACTAAACAAAGTGGAATAAAAAAAAAATCGCACAAAATGCAACAGAAAAGAGCAAACGATAAAGAGATAACGAGGCGGCAAAAACAGTGTGTGAAATTTATAAGATACAAGGGCAGACAGGAAAAAATAAAACGACTGCGCCAGAAGAAGAAGCGAGAGATGACCGAAGCGCGTGGAAAAACAAATGTCAAAATCGAGACGAACGTACGTGCGATCGGCAGGGCGCAAAAGAGGAAACGCAAAGGAATAAAGAGCAATTTCGGGGCAGCAAAGTGAGCCCAATTCCAAACCAAAAATTTTTACGTGACAACATTCCCTGATTTTATCCAACCATGTTTCCTTTCGCACCGATTCCTAAATGTTGCCTAAAACCCCCAACACCATATCAAGATTTTAATGAAGAGGGGGGGGGGGGGAGGAGGGAAGCTGGTGGGAGCAGAGCTTCCCATCTTCCCACCGCATGACCGCTGTCGTCTACTAACTTTGGGCAAACAATTTTATCAGCCAACGGCCACGAAAACACGATAGAGCGAGCCATCGTTTGTCGGTCATTTGCAGCTTCCAATGGGGAAGTTGTGTCTCCATCCTCACGCTTGAAGGTAAATCGAGGAAAGGAGATAATAGAGAAGCAGGAGGAAATCTGAATTGCTAACCAACAAAAAAAAGAAGCAAAGTTTGCAACCACCATCCACCGAGTCCAAGAATCGGGAGGACACCGTTGCACAAACATTGGAGCGAAGGCATCGCGGCAAATCGAAGTCTCCCAACACACACACACACATTTTTGCACATTTTAACGTTTTATGTGGCTTGTTTGCAAGGACTTTGGAGGCTACAAATCGCCAATCGTGTCGCTCGGCAGCAGGCGGCAGGTTTTCCCTTTTGTGTTTTGTTCACCGTTATGGGCGAAGGTTTGGACGAAGGAAGGTCCTGAGGTCTAGTCGATGTCGGCTAATAACCACCACCTCCTAGTCCCGAAGTCGGACCTGTCAAAAACGGTTCCCCCGAAGGTTTGGGAAGCCGAACGAAGCACAGACGACGACAACACCAACTGACCTACAGACATTTGGAGGCTCTAAACACCATGTCACAGAGCTGGCGCTGCAACAAGCCTCAATAAACACACGCCAGCGAGCGACTTCGTGTCATCCAAAGGGTTCTTCCCGCCGTGTTTTGCCCCTTTCACAGTTGATGCCTCGTTTTTGGGGTTGGTTCTGTGCAACTGATTCTAATCGAGCTGTGGGGAAGCCGGCAAGCGGACCGATGGTTTTTGTTTGGGTAAACATTTTACGCGCGAGAACCTGACGACTGCAGGAAGAGGGCGCGCGAATAGCGCTTGTGAACATATAACACGCCGCCGTCCCTAATCGCCGAGTTCCAATCTTTTCCGTCGCCGTTTTCGATTGGCCATTTTTGCATCTCTATCAACGGAACTGGGGAAAGAACTGGTTGAAGTTGTACCTCGAAAACGAGCTTTTATAAGCTGAACTGTTCCTCACGGAGACTCTCTCTCGCTCTCTCTGTGCTGGAAATTCTAACATCCACAGAGAGCCTCCGACGTTGGGATATTGGTCCTCGCGGTTACTGAGCTAGGTAGATTCCGTCGTGGACCGTGGAAGATAGTGGAAAAGAATAGTGGTTAACAGCGAGAACATAAACTACAACAGCATCAAATGCTTGGCTTGGCAAAGTGCATTCGCGAAGAGACGGGGGGAATCCACGGCACCAAGATTGTTGAGTGACGCCTAAATGGGCGCTTTCCAACGGCACGATTATTACAGTGCGGTGTTGCTGAAAGAATGCTGAAGAAGACAGCTTCTAATCAAAAGATGTTTAGCAACTTCCCGGATAGCAACCTCTCCGATGTTCCCACACTGTCCTCCTCCTCCTCCTCCGATGCCTCCCGTAGACGATTCTTAATACATTAATACACCAATAAATTGCTTTTGAATTTTATACTTAACATCTCATTGCGGTCATCCTCTCAGTTTTGGGATTCCACGAGAACGGGTTAAAATAAAGATGCAAATGTGCCTTCACCCGGCACATTCGATCGATCCTCATTCGCTCATTATTCCAATCACTCGTTAACATCATCGGCTTCATCATCCGCCTCATTGTGGTCGTCGGATTGCTTCGCCTTCGCAAGGCCTCCGTCTAGAACTTCTCCCACCCCGGAGGGGAGTTTCCGAGCTCCAGCCTGTTGCTTGCTTGGGTGTATGTATATACCCCAAACCGGCCATAAACAACTGACCGTGATGCTGATGCTGGTGATGCTGATGATTCTTAGGAATTATGCTTCCCTGTGTGTGTTTCGGGTATATTCTGCCACGGTCTTAACAGTCTTTGCTGCTCTAATAAAATTATAATCATTAAGCCGCCAATGCTAAGCGGCTCGTAATACCACGGCCATAACAACAAAAGGAGGCCTCCAGCGAGATTGCCACCATCAACACCATCTCCAACGGCTTCAACCCCTTTCCCTGCTCTCTTGCTCCACAAAACCTCCGTTTTCCTTCCTTCCAGAGGAACAACCGTTCCAGGGCGTAAACGTACATGCGGCTGTAGTTGATTCTAATCCGGGCCGTTTGGCAAACCCTCTCTCTCGCACACGATGGTGGCGAATATAGTTTTTTTTCTGATCCTGGCTCCACCAGGAAGCAACAATAACCACCCACTAAACGGCCACACCGACTCGTACAATGTCCTCCGAAATTTGCAAGACACCAGAGACACACTCGGCAAAACCGCAGCCAAATTTCTCGGTTTGCAGGGGAGAGAGCATGCGATGCGCGTGACGTTCGTTGTGCGTCCGAAGGGAAAAAAAAAACTCTCCACCTGAAAAAGCCTCCGGAGGTTTTGGGGGACTTTCCGGAGGTTGGCTTTTTTTGGTGCCTTTTTGGAAGGACTTGCTTGCTATCTGCTGATCTGACTGTACAGGTAGACTCAGAAGTTTGCAGATGAGAAATTGGTTCAACAATGAATTTTTATTTTTCAATTTGTCTCTAATCTAATCTTGCTTACTCCCAAGCGCAAAAATACTGCACAATTGCGTCATAAGGGTTTCATAAAACCGTTGCGAAAAGTTTTCTCTTTCATAAGCGTTGAGGGTTAACGAGATTTGAACTCACTACCTCAGTATCGTGAGACTCGTTACCTTTACTTACGGCCAATTCAGACAACTATTTCTCTACGCGTTAGAACCGGAATGGATTGTTCAAATAAGGATGTTGGAGGAACTTCATTTTTCGATCAGCAATAAAATATCGATTGTTATATGATTTACGGGTAGAATCGTTACATTTCAACTCCTTAATCAATCCTCCAACAAAATCACATACCAGAAAACTAAATACTCCAACAGTGATTGATCAGGCTTTCAGCAAAACAGCTTCCCACCACTGTTCCGTGCGTTTTCGGGGGGTGTTCGGCGTACCGTCAAACTTTTACCAACCACCGTCACCACAGAGCGCCAGCAGAACCACCGCAACCGTTGATCGGCGGCTCTGTTTCGACATAACAACACACACCCAAAACACCTTTTTTCCCCCCATCGCCTGTTGTCCCTCCCCCCTCCCCCCCCCTCGCCCCAGGCATCCCCATCAAACAACAAGGTCCTCGAGACCGACGCGGACGGGGAAAAAGGTGCATAAAAACAAAAAGCGTGATGATTATCGCACCTTCTCTCAGGTTTTCCCGCTCGGTTTTATGTTCTTCTCGCGAAACGCGGCGATCGCGCTCCCGTGTGCTTCACCGCGTGCGCGCTTGGTGCCTGCTCCTCCCCTCCAATGTTCCGGGCACGGTATCGCCGTCTTACAATCTCATCCTCACCGCAAACACTCCAGGATGCTGGATGCTGTGTGTGTGTGCGGGGTGAAGCTTCGCACTAACTAACCAACCAAACCAGCCGACTAACTAACTAACTAACCGAGAGCGAGAGATGGAACCGCCGGTGTACGACTAACAGGCGCACCGAAACCAACCCCAAAAAGCACAGCACCACCGGCCGGGCCCTACCGTTGCTCCCCCCGTCCCTGATGATATCGATCTCTCGCGCAGCCGAAGCGAAGGAAGCGGCAACCAATTATCTGTCTAACAAGCCCGACCCCAACCAAACCTCCTCCGTAAGACCCCCCCCCCCCCCTGTCTGCCACCGACATTCCCAGCGGTAACATCTTCCACCACGGAAAGGTGTCTCTCTGGCCGGTGTGTGTGTGTGTGTGTGTGCGTGTTTGTTTGCATGTTTATACGTGAGTGTTGGTGGATCGAGGCAGAACAACACCGGCCTAGTACTCTTGGGAGCAAAATGAAGAAGAAAAAAACACATCGCATCCGTGCGCCATCACTTTGTGGACCAACTTTGCGTTTCGGGAACGTTGTTGTTGTGGTGCGAATAACGTAATAACCAAGAGGAGGGCAAAAAAACGACCAACCTCATGAACGCAACACAGCTTTTGCTCCACTTTTGCTCTGCGCCCGGTTTCAAGGTTCGGAGTGGCCCCCAAAGGTGTTGCGCCTTTTGTTGGTGCTGGTGATTCGGAACGCTTCTGCCAATGTTTCCCGGAGTGCTGCCCAGGCGAAGATAATAGGCGAAGATCTGCCTACCAGCTTTGGCGTGTCTTAGGGAAGGGAAGCCGTTTTGGTAGCAACTTTCGGAACTCCCTAAGAACCCGCGCGGTAGGATTTATGGTGATTATCTGCTACTATACCCCCCAAACAAAAAAACAACTGACTGGAAGAGAACAAGACCAACAAGACGAAGAAAAACACGCGACAAGACTAACTTCACCTGGGTGTGCGTAAAACACATTTATCCCTGTCCTGCGTGGGAGCGATCTCCCTTTTTAAGACGAACGCCCGGCTAAGATTTGGTCATCCGGTAGTCACCATCAACTCTTTCCGTGTGCTTTCTCTTCGCGCTTCTTCCACGCCTGCTTTCGGTTCCTCCAACAGATAATCCTCGTGCCGTGGCGAAAACTGGCGAAGGAAGAGAAGAACTCCCACAAAAAAAAGCAGTCACCCGACCGATGATTGTTTGTCGTCCGTCGTGTTGGAATGTGTCTTACAACAGCTTAAACAAGTTGGCTTAAATATGTCACACCGCTGTGCCGACCTCCGGGCGCACACATTCCCTCGCGGCCGGATCGGGGGGGGGGGGGGGGGAGCAAAACAAAAAATTGCGACTTTATGCGCCATCCTGTTACGCCGTCTTCTCTTTCGCTCGGTGGTGACTGTTTTTTTTTTCTTCTTCTTGCAGCCATGAGAAGGAAAGCCAAAAGGAAGCAATAAATAGCAGCAGCAGGCCGGGCGCGCAAAACATTTGAATGTTCTGTTTTCAAAGTGTCATTAATTTATACGCACGATACGATCACCTGGAGCTGGGGGGGGGAAGTTTTGTGGGATGCTGGGTGAGATGGAGTCGGAGTAGTGGAATTCGTTATCTGTGCGGAAAAGGAATTTCGGTGGAGTTGGAAGATGTTCTTAAAATAAATTTTAAGCAAGCTTAATGGCTATCCGTCTTCATCTAGCTTTGGTTGAGGAACTTCTAAAGTTCGCCACCAAAAAAGTAAAAATAGGAGCAAAGCATATAAGATAACTTTAGCTTTTTGTCTGGACAAGAGTTTCAGAGTCCAAGAGTCTGGACCTAGGAGATCTCGAATTGGAGCTTAAAATTCGAAGATGAAGTCTTCGGGCACCTTCTTCTTTAAATCTTCAGTATCTCTTGAGGTGGAAAAAATATATCACCTGTCCATAGTTTTCTTGGTTAGCTAAGGATTACCAAGGGAAAAATCTCTCAGCATTAGTAAGCGAGAAGGATTCTCTATTGCGAGCTGTAGAGGAATCTTAGGATGGCCCACAGATTACGTATGCAGTAGAATAGGTGACTTTAAGCAAGCCTTATAGCGATTCATCCTCGTCTAGCGTCGAGTCCAGGTTAAGAACATTTAGGTTTATCTTATAATTAGTTAAAATGGAAGCGAAGCCATGAATTTGAGATATCTTTTTCCTTATGCTATCACCATGAGTCAGGGTGAGGTTCTCAGAAACCTTCTTATTCTTCAATTCTTCAGCAGATATTGTGGTACACTGAAACAGATCATCGATCCTTATATTCCTTCCGTAGAAAAAGATTATCAAGACAGAGAGCTCACGGCATCGGTAAGCGTAAAGGAATCTGTTTTGATCGGTACGAGGACCTAAAGGTTCGGCCTTTTATCGCTACTTTGAGCTGTACGAGGACCTCAAGATTGGGCAGTGAATAAAATTCTCCGTGTTTCGATGACTTGGTCAGGTTGAGTCGAACCATTAGAATGACACTACATAAACAATCCCTTGAACCTCCTTGCACCGTACTACGTATTCTGGAGTTTCGTGTCAGCAGTTGAAATTCCTGTTAAATAAATATGAACAATGTGAGTTGAACTCAAAACTCAGATAAAATATTTAAAAAATAGCCAACCGCACAACTTCCAAGACTTTGACTATCAAACATCTGATATAAGGACTGATGAGTTGATTTTTTTCTCAGGAGATACAATACTACTTAGAATTATGAAATAAAGAAGCCTACGTGGTATCATTAAGTCTGATAAATTAGAAATCGCAAGCATGAACATAAGGGGTCGTCAGACCAAGAATAAAGAGTGTCTCGTCAAGATTTGATTCCGGCCAAGGCATATTTGAAGTACAAATTCTAGCTTTCAATTCCTCCAAAAGTCTGTACAAAATTAAGAAGAAGTCTTCAAAAACGTATAACCCCTCACAATGACCTGAATTGTACATCTCACCTCGGGACCAGATGCATGCCTTCCTCTTAATAACTCATCATCGGATCTTCGTTAGCGTCAATCTTAGATGACCGGGTTCTCACCGGGTGCCGGTGTAATTAGCCATCCCATTACTCTTGCAAAATCTCCCACCTCAAACAGAGCTGCCCGAGCAGCATCGTGGTTAATTCCTCCCAGATTTCATATAGCTACACATGACACGTTGAAGGCACATCAGAAAATGCTCCTCGACTGCATCAGAATTAAATTTGTCTAACCACAACAACCTTACATGTGCTTTAACCATCAGCATCAAGCAATGGCAGTTTACAAAAAAAACACCACTCTTCTACAACCATATCAACAACAAGCACGGACCAAACAAAAAAAACGAACACGAAAGGATACACAAAGGCCACAAATTGCCACAATGTACAATGCACTTAAGCAGTGACTACTGTCCTGCAAATTGCTCCTACCCACACACACACACACTGAAAAGGCGAAACAATACCCACAAAACTCATTCCGAACCGAGCAAATGTGCCGAGCGAGCGAAGGAAAATTGCCAATTCTTGTCTTTTGCAAGCAGTCGCTTAATAAACCATCTCCCCCTCAGCTGCAGGCCAATGCAACTGCACCACCGAAGGGGGGGGTGGGGAGGGGTGCGCACCGACGGAAATGTAAATGTGACCAATAATGGCAGTAGCAGGCAGCCAGGCAGGCCGACCAAAAACCCCCATCGTCAGTAGTCACTCGTCGTCCGGGATCGTCCGGACACCACTTGACAAAAGGAATGGATCATTTCTTTTCGTCTTTCGAACACACTTGGAGTTGGAGAACTCCGGGATTGACGACGGTGGCGAGGGTGGGAAAATTGTCCTTCGGCAGCAGATGAATGGGAGGAAAAAGAGGCAGAGGAAGACCAGAGAAAAGGCCCACCGCATTGTTCTTCGAGGAGTTCTGGACATGCACAGAGAGAGAGAGGGAGAGAGAGAGAGAGAGAGAGAGAGAGAGAGAGAGAGAGAGCGAGAGACATAGGACGGAAACGAAACTCCTTTTGCACATATATCATGAACCCGTTTGCATAAGGATAATGCTAAGACAACAGAGATCCGTCGAGGCTAAAGAGAAAAATCCCCTCCCCCCCAGATTCCTTCCTTCCACCTCCCCCTGGAGTCCCTCCTTTTGTTTCCTTTATGCTCACAACACATAACAAGGAATTTGTGTTTGTTCGACCGACCTTCCGAGAGTCTAGCAAGTAAGAGGAGGACTTGGCTGCATTTTTTTTGCTTCTGTATAGCCTCTTCCCGAATATATCTTCCACCGAGATTCTCCTGCATTGCCAAGCTGCAAACAATGGTCAACCTGGGGGTGTTGGTCACACTTGGTATCCTCAAACATAATAGGAGTGGTGGGGAGACTTTCGTCGTCTGCTGAATATCTCTTCTTCCTCCATCTCCAGCAACGCTCTTGCTTAAGCAAACGAAGCCGAGCTAAACTGGTGTCGGTAGCTAGAAGTCCGAAAGCAGTTCACCACCATCACCATCATCGGCATCATGATCAGCATCACTGCCATCATCAATGTGTACCGAAAATCCATCCTTAACTGTGGGGGCACCACATATACATAAAAAAGAAGAACACACAGAAGAGCAAAACCACACGATGCATAATGCGCGCGCGATGCACTTTTGGTGCGATTCGTACGCGAAGTTTTAGCCTCTCCCTCCTGTCCCTGCATGTGGCCTTCAACTAAGTGGCAAGGGTCAATAATGGAATCCATACACCCGATGCCCGACGCTGCTGCATCCAGCCGAAGTGGAATAAAATAAGATAACATGAAATATATATAAAAACAGTGGCGCACACACACACACACGAAAACCGGGGGAGAAAAATCAAATGGCCACCAGAAAGGCCATCACCTCTCTCTCCCTTGATCTCCCCCCCCCCCCTTCGAGCTACCAGAATCTCTTCTCGCCCCTGAATGGGATGATAAATATTTCACAAACCGAAGGTGTATAAATTTAACCGGAATATTAAGTAGGTTATTCATGTATGCGCATAAATATCGTCCGCGTTCGCGTCATGCAGGGGAGGGATGGGAGGGAGTGGGAGTTGGCGAAAAGGGGAAGGGTGGTGGTGGTGGTGGTGGTACTAGAGAGCCACCGCAGCGCCATTCGCGGGTTTTCTGCATTCAAACCAACCGACCGAAAAAAAAAGAACTCGCAGCGCAGACCGTGTGCGGACAGACAGTCGGGGTTGAAAATCGGTCCAAGTAAGCGGACCGATGGGCCACACGAACCGGATTCTTTTGGGCTCCCTTCGTGGGTGAATCTAGCGGGAGGGAGGGGTTTGGAAGGTTTGGGTTCAAGGGAGACATTCTTCTCTGCCACCACTTGCTTGGAATCGTCTCATGCATCTCCCCGTGTGTTGCCGATATGTGCAGGCTAATGCATGCAATTTGCAACACAGAAGCATTCGCTCAACCTAGAAGACTGACCCGGTAGCACAGTGCACACAGCAAACAAAACGCGATGCCACGGCAGCCAGCGTTCGCGATCGCTAAGTAGCGCCCGGGAAAAATGGATAGCTATCCTTCGCCCAACCTGACCGTGCCAAACTTGAGGTCCGTGGGAGTCCGATGATGATGATGCGCGGCGCGTTCTTCGTGTACGACGGTATCTCGTGTGCTACCTCGGATGATTTATTGGCCTTCTGGGGAGAAGATGGAGAAGGAGCCAGACGAGCGGACTGTTTGTGCCCTTTTTCACGCCCTCGCCCAACACCATTCGGAAGCGGGCGTGAGTGAGGTTTTTTTTCATCTTCGCGTTGCATTTATTTATTTTCTCCCGCCGGATTTGTGTGGTTGGAAGGGGGGGAAGGGGGAGGCGCTATTGGGCTAGCCTAGGCTACCGGTTGCAATTATCCGGCAGCGTACTGCAAATCAGCGCGTCAGGTGGTAAAGCGGGTGGTGTTCATGTTAGGCACCACACGGAAGGCTCGTACGAAAGAAGGATTGGATTTCAATTAGGTTTCTGATTTATTTAGCCTCCCTTTTTTTGTGTGTGTGCGCGCACGCTGACGCACCTGCCAAGATGAGACGGCGTGAAAATGGTTGGTCAGTATCTCGAAGTCATGCCCCGGCTTTTATGGAGGATTGAGGAGAATGATTGGTAAACTATAAGGCTGGCTCGATTCATTGATTTTAATGGCCTCGTGATTTAGCGAACAAGGAAAGCGTTCTGTTTTGAAAGAGAGTATAGTTAGATAAAATAAAATAAATTGCTAAATATTTAAAATAAATCAAAGTTAGATTACCGATAGATATTTCATTTAAGCAAGTTCATGCAGAACACACCAATAGTTTTAATGTTCAGCGCATGGGACTAGGCACGATCCTTGACATAGATATAAGAGGAAAACCCGAAGGACTGGAAACGTGTTTTGACTGCCATTGTCAGAAATTTATAATGCGCCAAATAAGCAATACATAAGCCTGAAAACTTCAATAAGAATACAGATGTACATACGTAAGACGAAGAAAACGAATTTAATTTGGTGGGACCATTTGTATGTTGTCTACTATGAGCCACTACAACCTTGAAGCAGGTCCAGCATCGTGTATGAGGTATCAAATTCAATTCTAACTCTCTCATCCTGGGCAGAAGTGTTAGTTATGCTTATTACCAAGAATCAGAAGCCAGAAATGACAGGAACTTTGGAGGTTGTAATGAAAAAATTGGTTGTAATAAAAAGTAATTTGCCACCAATATTTTTTTTAATTTTCCTCCCACTTCAATCTCATTTGACTTGCATATATTCATTATTGAAAGCCACTCACATGGCATTCCAATATTTTTATCCCCTTTTTCACGCAAATGAAATTTTTAAAGATTTTGATCTACACATTCCTGACCTCTTTGACTTGATTTTACATGTCGATATAGAGCCAATTCTGGACTCCTGGATGTAATTAAATGTCTGGTTACATTAGTTTGCACAAAACCGATTTTTCTGAACTGCAAGACATAAAAACAGCAATACGGCTAGGCCGTTCTTTATGAATAAAAAAAAAGATATAAAAACACTCTGTAATTTTATATCGACGAAATCGTGAACTCCGAACCTCTTGGCGGGATTATTAACACTCATTTCACATCTTTTTTTACCTCATACATGTTTATTCATATTTACATCATCTCTTTCCTTAATGCCTAACTTCTCATGAAAATCAAACGTATTCTTGCTCATTACAAAAAAGGGATGTGTAACACCTCGACCCATCCTGTTTTATCAAAAACCACCGATATAAAAACAACCCCTGTTAAGATTAAAAGGCCACCCTACTAGTACTTAGTGTTAAATTAAACGCCTCGTCATAACTTCCCTTCAGCCCCGTGTTCAAAGGCCAGACACAAAGGCTATGTAGCTATTGTCTCCGCTGAACTCCCTGAACACCCTTCCGAGAAGTATTCTGGAAAACTAATCAACACCATTCGATAACGTCCACAATTGACGATCAATCAATGGATGGGGGGGGGGGGGGGGGGGAGTCACTCAGTACATTGCCCGAGAAGGGGACACTCACACACACACAGGCAGTAAGGAACCCAACGAAACAATATATTAAAGCGTTGCCACTTTACTTTATGCTGATCGCGATAATCCACCCTCGGCTTCGGCTTAAGGAGGAAATATTTCACCCTCGTCGACTAAGTCCGTGCTGCAGCGGTACGTGAACATCTTCGCCGTCATTGTCTAAGTACATCGCTCATCTCATAATTAAATGAAATCAAGCTACTTTCGGTGGGCAGCTTATCAAACGCGGTTGGGTACCAAAGCCGGGGAAATCAACCCCGGGCACATATACGCGAGGGCCATAAATTACCCATAGAAAATCCTTTCCACCCTCTCACGGGGGACGGGGGGGGGGGGGTGAGAGCAGGCGGGTTTACGATATGACAACACGCCTTTTGAAATAATCGCCCCAGTTTCGATGGGTTTATAGGTGCAATAAGAAGAGTACCGTGCGCTCCGTTCCAGTGAACCGCATTTGACATTTACGCCATCATTGCTGGTAAGCTCTGGCTGCCGTAAAGTTAATATTCATCGATGTATGCCGATTCGATTTCCCTGTCGATGCGATGTGTGAGTGCGTGTTTTGTTCGCTCCCAAGCCACCCGAAAAAAGAACGGGGCGGAACGATAGACAAGAGGTACCATGATGACATACGCGATATAACGGCAGCAACACCACCCGTTGAGTAGGCAAACACACACACCCGAGCAGTTCCGGGTTTTCCCGGTGGCGGAAAATACGGCCAAACAACAAACGCACGCACACGCACATTCGAGCAGCCAAGAAGACGCGACACGAGGTGTCAAAGTCAGCCGACAGGGCCCGAGGGTGGTGACCCACGAGGGCGACCAAGCAAAATCGCTTTACTCTCTCCAACAAACACCTCCGGCAACTCTGCCCGCCCTGTCCTGGTCAATTTTTAATCCTGCCAGGCAAGCGTGTGTGCAAAGGTGTGTAAATAACCCCGTATGACCGTCGCCGGCATCGTCCCCAACCCGCTTCTGCCTCTCGGGGAACCTCGAAAGGGCTCAACCAAGCCAAGCGCCGGGCAAACGAATTGTGAGCTCTCCTGCTGTCAGCAAGGGAAAACGCATCCTGCTCTCCGCTTCTGTGTCCTGGTTGTCGTCGTCATCCTCCCTGGGCTGGGCTACGTGCGTTGGTACCCAGGCACAATCCCCTTGGTGTTATTGTCATCGCACGCGCGCACGTGTAGGTTTGGCGTTTGGTGTGAATGGTACACCGCGTGAATAACGCATTCGTATATGCGCACACCCGCCAGCCCACACACAACTGTGGCCCGAAAGGGAAGCCAACGTCGTGCCTGGTGTTTGGGAGGATACCGGCGAGAAAAGTGTGCCCGGTAGCGGCAAAAAGTCGTAGCACAGATAGTGGCATCCGGCGTAGGGCATTCTGGGGCGAGAGGTCTCATTGGTACAGTTGGTTACAAATG
The DNA here is from genome assembly GCF_013141755.1 of Anopheles stephensi. NCBI lineage: Eukaryota > Metazoa > Arthropoda > Insecta > Diptera > Culicidae > Anopheles > Anopheles stephensi. The sequence continues at coordinate 75,205,261 of NC_050203.1, read as the reverse complement.
ACGGAGTGCGTTTGGTGTACATAAAAAAATATAAAAATATTGCCTGAATTACTTGATGCTATAGCCTAAATATATCCCTAACATCTGGCTGTAATAATTTCTGACCAGTTTCGGGATAATTCTAATAAATATAAATAGCAATTTACACTGAGCAATAGCACATATATAATTATTTACACTCAGCTCCAGTTAAGATGGCTTACAACTATGCTAAATTAAACGGACTCATTTAAAAAATCCTTCACTTCTTGCATGGATAACGATTTAGCCTCCAACATTGCATACTTTCAGGGGCTTATCATTATTCGGTCCGTTAAAGCCTATTTTTTAATATACAGCCCTTAGCAGAACTATACGAACACACATTATTAAGAATAAAAGAAGAAAAATGCGTGTTGTAAGGGACAATATGTTCAACATTTTCCTTTAGTTTCGAATTCTGTAGCTTAGCGTTTCCGTACATCGATTGTGAGGAGGAATGCTTCTACCCGACTTTGTGGGTGGCATTCATTTTGCTATATTTTTCAATATTTTTTAACATTTTAAGTTAAAAAAATGGGTTGTTAAATTTTTACACCGCTTTTTTCCATTTCCTGTACCCATGGAAAGCTGCTTATAACTTTTTTCTATTTCTATTCTATTTCAATTTCTATCTTTTTTAAATTTTTTTAAATGGAGGAAATTTACTGGAGTAAAAAAAATGGTTTAAATGTTAATTTAAATTTAATCTTCAAACTCTGTGTTTTATTAAACCATACACCTAAATAGAACATTAACTTGAGCTATCGCTTCCAGTTCATATTTTATTTAAAAAACTGATGTTGGTATATTTTTGTTAAGGACTGTATTTGACTTTCCCATGTCTGATACAACTCACGAAGAACATGGTCAATGACTGATTTTTATAAAATAGTCAAAAATCTTAAAAATTAAGACTTAAATGATTTTACATAATTTCTTGGCACTACGTTTTATCCATCCGCTATTGTACTCGCTCGCTAACCCCTTTAGCCACCATCAATCCCTGGCGCCAAATAAGACCCCACACACACCAGTTTCTTCTCATTAACCGACATCTTTAGCCACACCGGCTGCTGGCTGCGGAATGGCGTTCGACTCGCACGCTAGGAAAGTGTGAAAATTCAACGTGCGAAAGATGGTGACAGATGACAGAGAAGCGAGCGTTGAGAAGGCCGGGCGATGGAATAGGGGGGCATTGGGCACTACATTTTTCTACCCCGTTTTTCTTTCCTTTCATTTCTCCTAATAGTACCATCACCATTTTCCATCACCGCCCTGATATGTTCGCCCTCTCTTTAGCACTTCATTTGTACACCTACATGCGGTCCAGCCCCGTGGGCAAAATCGCGTCAGTCGCGCGGCTAACGAGACGCGACACAGTGGCGTGCAGTCGCGTTCGGATGCCACGAGGGGATTGCATGATCGTCGGTGATAAATCGTTGCGTGCTGGTGGTCGGTGGACGCGTACACCGAAAGTGACACAACAGCTCTCACCCAATTGAATGAATGTGCAAATGCATAACAAATGCAGCAACAGCGGCAGCATGCACTCAATCACGGTTTTAAGTTAAGATGAAGGGAGCGTGCGGACACTTGAGAGTGTTCCCGTGTGTGTGTGTGTGTATTTCCACGCGAACATTCATCAAGCTTGTTTCTTCTTTATTTAAAGTATAAAAGACCACGCGTTCGTCCGGGGAAGTCATTATGCGCTTCTGCATCACATCTGACACCACAAACTGTCGTCAGGTTAGGTGTGAATTGAATTGGGCATAGCTGAGTACCGGGAGAATCTCCATACAGAAATAGGAAGCAGAGTCCATATATCTTGTGACATTTACTATAATATCTAGACTACTTCCAAGGACTTTTTGAAATATCTTTTAGAATCAAAATTGATGAGGTCACAGCCAATATGGTCGATTTGCCACGAGTAACAGGTCCTGAAGAGATTCGAGCCTCGACCTTCAAGTCGTTAGATACATTTAAAACCCTGGGAGTTCTCCTCAACTTCAACATCAGCTTACCTGAAAGAAAAGAAGACAAAAAGAAACATCAGTCATAGAAAATTGTTGAAATATTTACTCAAAAAAGCCTCATATTGCTATAAAAAAAAACTCAAAGCACCTCATGGGCAAAACCTCAACAAATGACCGAATATCCCATCCCGTTTTTCCCCAGCAAAAATCAATATTAGCCTCATCGAAAACACTCTCCCCAAACTCCATTACTCCATACACTCATCTTCCGCGATTGGGTACCCTTTCCAACGATTGAATCAGAAATGGTCCAAGGAAACACACAAACTCCTCCTCAAAAAAAAAACGGAAAGAAACTTACGGATATAAACCCTTGGGGCCATCATCAAGCAGAAAAAAAAGGGCGCAGTTGAACGATATTTCATTTCCGATTTCCCGTTGCTGCACACCCCAACAAAAAAAAACGAACGTTCGGAAACCTCAGAAATCCTCATCCGACACGACCATTACCTACGCCAATTAGCTCCACACGGGCTGCCCGAAATGGAAGGAACTGGCTGTTGTGTACATTTCCGCTTCAACATGTTAGGAACATTCGTGCCACGTTTGGTGGAAACAGTTTTCACCAACTTTGAAAGGACGTGTGTGTGTGTGTTTGGAGTGGTTTCATTAGTATGTGAAGCCTTTCCGGAACACACACACAAACACACACAGTGCGCAAACATCGCCCAAACATACCTGAATGTCACCTAGTGGTTTGTTGCGGAGGTTCGATTGATTTTTACTTCGCCCTCTCTAGACGCTTCGCCCTGAGGAACTTCAGCTCAAGTTGGATGCAGTTTATTGCAACTCATGGTTGACCTTCTTGCACGAGCTATCCGACATTGAAACAAAGGCTTCCAGCCCGCACACATACGAAGTGAAACGGTTGTATGTTGGAAAATGGATGCATTCTTCGGCTGCCAGGAAACCAGCTATTCATTTTTCGTCCAAGAAAATTTCAAATTGTATGTGAGTGTGCGCTCTGGAGCTTAGGGAGGACACACATAATTACGCACATTCCACCCCCCAACACCGTAGTTCTCGCACACACACACACACACAGTAACGCAAATGTACGCTCGTCGGCAGAAAGTTGTAATCTCGAAGGAACCTGCTTCCTTCGTTTGTGCTTCTCGAGCCTACCATTACCACCAGAGCTCTTACCAAACCCCACCGGAGAGAGCCAACGTATCAAATATCATTGCACACTGCACGGTGCAAAGCTGTCTGTGTGTGTATGATATGCAATGGAGACCCAAGCCAACAAGAGTGTGGGGAAGCCGTATCCAACCCCACAAACCCAACTGCAGTTCTAGTATATATAGTTCACGCTCATAATACTTTGCTCCTAACTACTAGCAGGTGGCCAAACATAACCTTAATCACATGTGCACACACACACACACACCCGGATGGGCGCTTATGCGCCTCCTTGCTTATGTAAGTCATCATCAGCCACCGGCCACCAGGATGCTTTTCTTCGGCCTCCACACCCAAACACACACCCAAACACACACACAACGAAGCAGTCAAGGTTTTATGAGCTAAACGGGAAAAGCCTTGCAGTGGGCTGAGTTCTCCACACACAGTTCTACTGCCCTTCATAACTTCAGTGTAACGTGAGGCACGGGCTCCATTGAAGAAAACTGTGCCCGCTTCTCTCTCTCGCTCTCGCTCTCGCTCTAGTCTATCCATCATCACCCTCCCAGAATCCGCTCCATTATCCCTGCTAAATGCATCCTCTGCCTCAGGACTCATTTCTTGGTGAAAAGTTCCGACACACGTCACCGCGCCATATACACCATGCCCATCACCAGAAACTCCTGGACATTACACATACGCACATCCGCCCTTTCAGAGTCCTATTTCTGCGTCAGGATTCTTTGGTGGGGTTTTTTTTTTCAAACCCAAGTTTCTGTTTGCACCTTTTCTTAACTTCTTTTACTAGGAAAAAAAAAACTACGACAAAACGAGCGGTGGCCATGTAAACACCAATGTTTCAAGCACTCACTTACACCTCTCTTATGCTCCCTTTTCGCTTCTTGATGGGGGGATGGGGGTAGCAAGGGGAGAAAGAGAGGTGATCCAACCATCTCCACCATACCCCTGCTGTTCTTCACATCCGTTAATCCCTTTGCAGAGCGTCTGACAAAGCGGGTAATGTGTGTGTGTGTGATGCATTCGAGCTGCACAAGGATGCAAAAAAAGATGCATCAAACAGGAAGTTCTCCCTCTCTCTCTTTCTCTCCCTCTTTTAAACAAATGCATCCAGTCAAAGACAAAGCAACGCTGGTGAAGGAATTACACACTGCAAAACAAATGCGCGGTGGTGTTGAAGAATATTCCGCGTCGCTTTCTTTCCCGTGTACTACTGCTGCTACTACTTCTACTGGCTGCTGCCGCTGCTGCTGTGGCTTTGTTCTGCTACTTACGCTGATCCTGATGCGGGAGCGCTGCGAGAAGATGTGAATTTTTATGCGTAAATTCTTGCTTCATTTCCATTCTATCAGTTTCATCGCCATCAGCATCAGCTTCACGGTCCGATTAACACGTATGCAGTTTTTCCTTTCTTCTACATTTGCTGCATTATACGCAACGCATTTCTTGACACACACACACACACACACACACAGAGTCTTTCACACCTCTTCATCCCCCGGCTTTCTCGTTCGTCTGTGACTCCTTATAGAATGCATTTTACACAACCCCAATGGCAGTGGTTCCTATGCGTACAAGATGCAATTGAACTGTTCCCCACTACCAAAGGGACCAAGAACCCTTCCCGGTGGAAGTTGTCTTGAGGGTTGTTTTATTTTTTTTTCTTCATTCAAATTCAACCCTCCGCCCACTGAGCAAACCGACGGACAAATAGACATGTCGCTCGAAAACTCTGCCGAGGGTTGCTGGAATTTGATCAACCAGCATGCAGGAAAGAGCCCGTGCAAAAAAAAAAACTTCAAGACACCGAGTAGAAAAGGGGGTTGAACGGTGGAAATAATGTTCAAAGAAAAGTTAGAGGAAAGATTGCAATAAGTGTCCACCCCTACTTTGCTCGAGCTGCGAACCGAGCTTCAAACCCTGAAGGGAGAATGCGAAGATATGGAGAACCGGTGAAGATGTGGGTAAGGACAATCGTTTCCGTGATGTCCTTATGCGTGCCACACACACACGCTGATGCATAGTAAAAGTGCATCCCACAGTGGGTTAGGAGTGCGGGAAAAATCCTTCGAAGGATGGAAACAACAAACGGGGAAAAATCGCCTCCTCTTTACTCACACTGGCACACTGATTTCGCAGTATGGCACCCCGATTTGTCATGATGGCGTCTTTTTAAAAAGAAAATGTGGCCAGAGAGTTAGAAAAAGTAACCCCCCACGAGGCAGCTGCAACTCCAGAGGGAGGAGGAGGTGCATATGTTGCGTCCGTGTGTTTGAACACACACACAAGCACGTGGAGGTCTGTTTTAATGAGGGGTGCGAGAATGGGAACTCCCGCCCTCTGCTGGCTGGTTGGTTTGGCAGCTGCTACCGATTGTGCAATTGGCGGAAAGGGAATCGGGCGCGTAGTTTGCGAAACGGCACCACAACCACCGGGAGGATGCAACAAAAAAGGACCCCCTTGTTTGCACTGTGCACGCACTTTTGCGCTGTTGCAGGAGGCGAAAATGCAATGGGGGAACTTCAAGCGGCCATGTTTTTTCCTGCTTGCTAACGGGACGGCCATTTTTATCGATTGTTTTAGGATGGTTTTTTTTGTTGCTTCGTTCTTGGAGTACGAAATTAAAACTATTATATTATATTATTAAAGTATTATTATAAGAAGAAAACGGATTAAAAAAGTAACAAATGGGAGCTTACTTACATTGTTTAGTATGAGCCATTTTTACTTATAAGCGAGCATAAGTAAACAGATATATTTATAGGAATAAATGTACATAAAACTATCGCTCCAAGGCTTGTTTTCTACCAAAAAGTAAAACATCGGTTTAATAGTTTGATAAGATTAGCTTGAAATAATTTCTTAAAGCCTGTGACCAAATAATATTGATGATCATAAGCCTTTGCCACCGAATATTGAATATTAATATATATTTTTCTTTCATAACATTTTTCTTTATTTTTATTTTGGTTAGGAACCACCTGAAAATTGTATCTTATGGTTGAAGATTTAGATCCACAGGCACTTATTTAATTATATGTGATACAGCTTCTTTGAGTTCAATCTTCAATTTTTGGTGGGACCTCCGGAAAATGATTTATTGAAAGCCTTATCATAAATTTTGATTATTTTTTTATTCAATTTATTTAATTTTTTCTTACAAACGGTCTTGATTGATTTATGTGTGAAAATTTTATTAAATAAATATACTTAAAACGACAAAAGGAACATTCCTTTAATTGTTTGGTATGACTAACTGACGAACTGACCATGCAAACACTAAACGCGCATAATTTTTTGCCTTTTTACGTTGGATTTAAATTCCTTACATAGTTTTATTGAACTATGAGATAGTAATTTGCATTAGATATAAGAACACTAATAGTAATTAGACAATATAAGCCGTTTGAAAATATAAAGATGGATTCAAAATTGCGTCACTGTTTGGCGGGACCCACATGAAATTGTTTAATGTGAGCGATTACTAACAAAATCAGGTGTAGATTTAAAAGTGACATATTATGGCCTTTCTTGACGAAATATAAAGGATTAATCAACAAATTAATTAATATATTAAGAAGAACGATATAAAAATACATATTCGACAGAACTTAAAATGATTTCGGAGAATGTTGGTGGGACTAACCAGAATTTTTTTACTATAAGCGATTTATAATAACATTAGGGATAAAATCCATAAAAATTACGGCGCCGGTCTTCACATGACAGCACCAGGGTTCAAATCTCATCCAGACCGCCTCCCCGTACGTAGGCTGACTACTTTACTACGGGTAAAATCAAGTCGCAGAAAGCCAGAAAAGGCTGGTCGAGACTTCTCTAGATTGTAATGCCAAGAAAGAAGTAGAGGGTTTTAATCCAAGCAAATAAATTCTTTTTAATAAAATTTGAAACATTGTAAAGTAGCAAATTTTACAAAAATTACGCAAGAAAAGAACAATTAAATGCCTACATTAATACCCTGTTTGATTAATGATGTGACCACAATATACATCACAAGAGCATTCAATACACTTTTTCACCTCCAAACCGCACCAGCCCAATAAAAGGAATCCTGCTAACATCCTTTACGAGCTGCTGTCCGACCTATCTTAATCTCTTCCCAACCAACAGAAGAAGAAGCTACTTAAACCTTTGAAAGGATTCCCATTTGCTCGTCCATTGCATCTGTCCCCCATCGGCACAAAGAAAAGGATTTTTTACCAAACAAAAAAGGGCCTTCCCTCGGGGTGGATCGACCACACCGAACCGGTTGAGAATAAAATTATACACAAAAACTTTACGCGCTTGCCGCCGTACCCGAAACCAACCAACAAACACCAAGCCAGCACAACTTCCTTCTAGGTGAGATTTAATTATAAAATTTTAATGACGCACTCTTACGCGCCCGCCGCATTGCAAGCTTTCTACCGTGGCGGCGCACCTTCCAGAAAGGGCTGACGGGGCTGAGGATTCGGATTCTGCCGGCACCGACTTCGAGTTTTATGGTTCACGCAAGGTTGGTGCCGTTTTTGCCCCACGCGCTAGGCCCGCTTTGGTGAGAATTTCACTAATTAATTTGATGCAAATGCTTTACCCACCAACTGTTGTGGTCCCCCGCCAGCTCGTTCCGGAAGTGTGGGAAAACGGTGCGAAACCCCGTGTTACGCACGGGATTACAAATAAATCCATAAATTGATGGTTGTAAGTTTTGCCACAGATTTTCGAGGTTCGAGGATTAAAAGCGTGTAGATTGGGGAGTAGCGAGTAGCGTTAACCAGCTGCCGAAGCTGGTTAGCAGCTCTATTGCAGCTTAATATCTGTGCACGCCCGACATTACAATCAACAACTAGCTAATGCCGTTGTGCGTAACAACGCAATTTAATACCGAAAACACTTAACACACGATCCATCCAACTTAGCTAGAGCTGGTTGTTTCTATTTTTTAAGCTCAAAACAGCACTACATCATTCTCCTGCCTGCCATGTTCCTGCCTGCTTGCAATCTCCGGCAGTGTCTTTCGTCTTAAGAAACAACTAAATTAATTCCAGCCGGTGTGCATCGCCGGCAACGGGTAAGAATTATTGCACGATCTTATCATGGCGGCAAAGGATAATGTTACCACACACCACATCTGCACATAAATACCCCGGGCTGGTCGAGAAAGGAGGATAAAAAAACCTGCCAGGGAACTTCGGCGCAGTGTGCCCAGGTGACATTGGCTTAATAAATGGTGACCAAGAAGCTGCTTGTGAAGGGTTTTCTTAAGTTGATTTAAGGTTCGCTTTTAGTCATATTACACATCGTTATTAATCTATAGGGATAGGGCCAAGGCTAAGGCTATGTCCAATTAGCCCGGGCTTCAGCTCAATAAAATGCGGAGTCAACTCTCTGCTCGATAACTACTCGATTGCTAAACAATTCAAGGCCTAATTCGTAGGATTTTTGATCTAAAATATTCTAGGACAATGGTAAAATTGTTCCAAGACTACAACTCCTCAAAGTATGCAATCCGCACATCAAAAGTGCTATATTCATGTTATTCTCAACAATATCTCCTGTGAACAGCTTTCTCTGTCTACTCCTTGGCGAAAATTGCCGTCTGGGACACAACCACCATTTCTCTTGACCCTAACAATGCCCAATGCCCGCCAGCGAACTACCGGCACGACAACCTAGCAAAATTCCTAGACCCAACCACCATACGCAATTCTTTAATTTTTCAATTTATAATGCTGTCTTTGATTATCGGGAAAGATATTTTACCGCCGCCACGTCATGTGACTGCCGCATCTGTCGTAACCTCGTAACCGGGCGGTCGAGGCTTCGCCTTAAACACCTGATAAATCTCCGGTGCCGTTGCGCTGCAAATAATCTTGATAAACCCCCACTCCGTCGACGCGCCCCCAAAGTCCGCCACCAAAGTCCTCAGTCCTCAGTGTTATAAATTAATATTTAAATTATACAATTTCTTGCATATTTCATACTTTCGCCCCGCTCGCTGATAAGCCAAGACCGGCGCAAACAGGCTTTTGCTAGTACGCGAACGATCCCCCATTCTCCGATTCCTTGTGCCGCTCGGGCTTTCCTTCGCATCGAAATGGAGACGGAATTATTACGGTATTACTTTCTACTCAATACACACTTCATCATATTTCCAATGCCAAGAGCTCTTGTGGACGGGGGGAAAGATTCTTCAGTTGTGTGCCACACAAGCGCATCGAAGGCTGTCTTCTCCGACAACTACGACTCTCTCCGTCCTAATGGGAGGTGATTTCTTATTTCTTCCCTACCAGGTTGCTTCCAGCTTTATCCCGGGGTGGGGTTAGGTTTCCATCACGATCGATATCGCATTAAGCAATTACAATATCCTTACACGAATCAAACCCAGCTCGTTATCATGCCTCGCCTCACATCCCGAAAGCAAAAGCGCAAGGCCCCCAAAATTCAATACGGTTTTTTCCCCGGCCAACGCGTTCCACTCGAACACATTTCGGGGCCCATTTATCTATCGCTCCATCTCAATCCCTGATGGGATGGAAATATCTATCTTAACAAAATCATAGATTACGTTCTAGAAGCTGTACATTATTCGGTAGCAACAAGGATCAAGCCATCATCCACAGTAAACGGGAACGCATCATTCTTAACAGGCGACTCCGCTCACTCTATCTCAGGCCCTCTGGTTGAACGTTTTTAATTAATTAATCATCCTGATTTTAGTAGGGCTTCTGGAAGGAATTGTCGGTGCTTTCGTTTCCTCCGCTCACCAGCACTCGAAGACCAGCGCGGAAGCGAACGCACGGTCACGTTCTTCCGTGTACACAAATTTCACAACACAACCACAAAACCACTGTCCCGAAATGCTGGAAACGTCCTAAATGAACGATTTCTCTGGTCCACTCGGTCGTCGTTAGTGCGAAACAAAAACCGAGGACAACGACGAGCAGCAGCAAATTTGTCTCGCTGGACGAAAAAGCGGACCCGCAAACCTGGTAAAAGAAAAACGCAATAGCACTTTCGGTAATTTCAAACCATGCCCTGCTTTCCCGAGGATTGATGTCGGCCAGAGGGTTTTTCCGGTTGCCGAATCGGTGGTCGAAACACTAGAAAAAGGACAACCACCAACCATTCCCCTGTTTGCCGGGTGCAGGCTGAGGAGGAACGACAGCTATCCACAGCAGCAACGGCAGCTGAGGAAGCAGATGATGATGATGATAATAATTGAAGGATATTAATCAAAGGACATAAACGGTTTCCCTGTTCGCCCCTGGAGGGGAGGTTTAACGCCAGCACGATCAAACGAACGGTGGCGGGACATTTCATGGAGTTGCTTCAATTTCCAAGAAAAGGGCAGGACGCAAACCAAAAAAAAAATTGGAGGATTAGAAACGAAGGTTGATTTGATGTTGGTTGGTGAAGTTTTTGTCCCGGAAAAACTAGACCCGATGGGTGGAACAAAAAATCTCCCTTCCCCAAAAGGTTGTGACATTGTAGCGCCCATTCCGGGAAATTCGGGAAACCTTTGGTAGAAGTTGAAGAATGAGGACATGCAACGCGGGGAAGGTGTTGTGTGTGCTTAAGTAAAAGGGCCACCCGTTTGATCCATTTCGTTAGAACTGAATGGAATGGGAGCATGACCACCGAACCAAACCAAAAAAAGACGACAGCAAACCATTTACTTGACGATTTGTGAAAATGATTACTTAAACGTCCACTGGTTCACTGATTTGCGGGTGGGTTTGTTTTTGATGAGTACAGGGGTTTTCAGAGGAATTCGAAAAATGATAGCAACAGTTTTACACATGGGAAGCATCTGATAAGATAACGGAGTGGGTTCATTTTGGAATTCTGTTACTAGAACTATGCGCGATCTTCAAGGAACCTTGAGGACATAAAAACAGATGAGTGTTCAGAGCTAACATTCATAGTTATCCAACTTACGCCATATTGATGTGTCCGCCAGTATGACTTGGATATTAGATTGCCAGACGTCAGCTCATGACCAAGATGATATTGAGCACTTCTGCAACAGGCCAAAACCTAGCTAAAAATCACCAGAGATCCTATCATTGCAGGATATATTTTCTCAGAATCAAAGACACGTTTTATATACTTTTTCGTTGACACCATAGTCTCAGTTTTTTTAGATGATCTGCAATTTTTCCATTCGGAGATTCCTTGAAACTTAGGAATAACAATCCGGTAAGTCTAGCCGGCACTAGACCGAGAGACGGTATCAAGAACTTCTGCGACAGGCCAAAATCTAGCATTACAAGTAATAAAAGTCACCAGAGATCACATCACTACAAGTGCTTTTTTCGGATGCCAGAATACGAGAATACGGCATCAAGCCGTCACACTTTAAAAAATATTAGTAAGGTCCAGAGTACATGGCATTTTAAAGTCGTGGGACCTCACATCTCCAGAAGCCTTCAGCTAATCCTATAGAATTTAAAATCATCTCTATCCGAGTCTCATTCTCCTGAACGTAGGACTTGCAACACAGGAAATTGAGTCAAGACAGCTAGACATGATAGACCAAGAATTCCTGAGGTCAGAAGACTAGAATGAAGAAGAATTCTAGTTAAAAAAAGGGGAGATCTTCAGATCTTCTATAATATCCTTGGTCAGTATCGTTGCTTCACACAAGTATGTTACTTATTACTCACCAATGAATGACAACCAGATGGAGTCTCAACAGTTCGTTGAATCTGTTCTAATTTTACTTTCATAGGGCTTCAATTCTGACGGTCAAAAACGTATGTCCTGATATTGAGAACACATCCGCAAAACCCTGCAAAGGTACAGAGATTGCTTTTTCGAGCAGCAGAAATCGACCTGACCCAGCGATTTGGAGGGAAGCAGCTACCCGTGGGGAGGATGAACCACAGCAGCATCCAACATACCACCATCCTGGAAAAACTGGTTCTCTCGGATCGCTTTGAGGGCTTGTTGTTGGGAGTTGAGTCTTTTTCTTTTGCGTTGTTATTGCTGCTTGTGAGCATGAAGGGTGATAATGGTGTAGTGGGTATCGGTCATCATCATGTCGTCATTTGAGGTATTTTTCGTGTCCGTCTTGTTTTTCTGGCCTCTCCACCAAACTCCAGCAAGCAGTAGTACCTGAACCGACCATCTTTGCTACAATGTATAAGCGGACGCACACCGAGGATGGGTTGGGGGGGGGGGGGGAAACGATCGGATCGAATACCAAGCCATATAGCCTCGGTACGAAACGAGCGCTCTTTACAAATGGTTATCGATTAATCTTCCCCCCAAAACCCGGTCGGATCATAATTATCGTGCGCAAGTAGTGGTGTAAGAGAGACTGGCAGAGTTAAGGAAGTTGAAACAACCCCAATGGAAAATGGGTGAAAATGATGAACTGTGTAAAGGGGCAAGACACCTACGAACGAGCGCGGAGGTTGAAAAATTTAAATCATACTCACACACACACACACACACACCGCGACTTCGGGCCACCTAATTTACAACGTCCCATGGCCCATACAACAACCAGGCCCGGCAATGCAATTCAAGTGCAACTCACATAAAGTTCCTGGACGATAGGCTTCCTGGGGCTGGCGGTTTTGCTCTCCTTTTTTCATCTCTCAACCCCTCCCGAAAACGCGCGAGTGCGAAGTTGGTAATCATAAGTTATCGAACCGGTTGTTGCTGTTGTTGTCGGGGTTGTAATTTTCGCACCACCGACTTCCTCCCTTTCCCACCGTCCACCATATCCATCGATCCTGGAGGTGATAACCGTCCTGATGCAACTATACCGACCAGCAAAAAAAACGGTTCAACTGGACCTCCAAATTCTACTCTCAATTGGTGTTTCCAGGCTGGGAAGATGCATTACGATTGTTGTTGGTTGTGAAAAATGCATTCCGACAGCTTCCTTGCCGAGCGGGCCGGGCGTTACCTTTCGCTCGCGCCCGTTGCCGGCGGCGATGGCGGCAGCGGTGAAAGAAAGAAATAATCACCTCATTTTATGCTTCTCGACAACCACCACTGACTCCACTTCCACTTCTGCAGGACCCGCCTTGAACGAAGTAAGAGCCAGAGTGTGAAAATTGGAACCCTGCAACGGTGGGGGGACCCGGTTTTCTTCGGAGGTCCCCTTTCATTCGGAGGCCGATCGCGAGATAAAGAGTCGTAATAAATTCTTCGTTTTTAATTAAGTTGAAAAATCAAACGATCAAGTACTTTGAGGGTGAGATTTTTTAAGCTTTCCAGAGTCCGCCGCCATACTGTCACACAGCTTAAGACGGAACCCTCTCCGAACTGCGAAGAAAAAGGCTAGCGAAGAGAAAATATTATTCCTTGCGATCATCGCGTCGTTCAAGATCTGCGGCATTTAATTGATGCTCTCCCATTTACCTTCCATCAAATACGGCTTTCGTTTCGTTTTCTTTACCGCAAGCAAGCTTTTCTTTCGAATGTACAAACACCCATTGCCGGTTGCCGGCATAATGATTTCTAACAAGCTCAAGAAATATGGCCGCCGAGCAAATCGGCAATTAAAAATCGCATCAACGCGCGCGCTCTCGCAAACCCCAAAACGCGATAAAAATTACCTCGTAAACGAGCGAAGAAGCTGGTTCCTGGAGGCTTGGCCGCGGTTCGGTGGCTTCAATGACCGATTGATGAGCTTGGCACGCAAAGCGCATCAGACTTCCTTACTACCAGCAGCGGTGCACCTGCATCACCCGTTTGTCCACCGATGATGATGATGATGATGAAAATGGCTGAAGGAAGAATGGCCAATAAAAGATGCTCCGGCCCAATGTTCGTTTGCGTAGAACGCACGTGTGTTGCTACTAATGAGCAAACATCACCAACTCGACTGCTGCCGTCGACTGCACTTTACTTTCATTACTTGTGTTTTATTACTACAATTACTGCACCACAAAAGCTGCACACCGTGTCGGCCGGAATGCGCCTAGAGACATTTGCCACGCACACTAAACATATAACTTTTCATTAGCCGAGATCGAAACTGGAACGTTGTGACAGAGAGGGAAAGACAGTGCGAGAGTTCAAATTAGTTTCAACGCCACTTCCAATGGTGCCAGTTTTTGCGCTTCATTAAATCAACTCGTCAGTTTTAATGCACCTTGTAAACAAACCTATTCGCGCCGGTACTGACATTAATGGTGACATCTTGATGAACGCACCACCGGCTGAGGATGGTGAGGAATCTGACCGTGACATTAAAAAGGGAACTAGTTTGAAAACAGGTGATAACTGTGAGTGAGCGAAGGTGCACATTACATACGCAACGGCTGTAACGAGGTAATAATTTGTTTATTTAGCTACATGAGCTCTACAGGGCTCTGTTGCGTAGGGAGGCATGTAAGGGAAATTAGGCTAAAGAAAATTCACTTGAGACCTGATTTTAAGCTATTGAAGTCACGCCTGACTACGATTTTGGAAGTCTTGGCTCGCTCGACGTTAGATCTAATCGACATAAGATCGAATTTCTTCTGAAGCGAGGTTTCAGCACCAAGTCGCTATAAGTAACTGCTAGCACAAGAACGAAGATCGTTCAATTGAACCCAATGAACTCACTGTACCAATGGAGTCAATAGACCAACACTATTACAATTTTCATGATCTCATAGGTCAGAGTCTTCAGAGAGCTTCAGATATATGCACAGAAGTCAAAGTCATATGCTTTGGAACTCTCGTTAAACCCATTCTGATTAAACCCCAAATTCTGATGACTTGTTAAACTTGCTGGAGTCGTTGACGGACCTGATGTGTAACCCCTAAATAAGGCTCAAAATTGGCCTTCGTCCGAGATTGATTTGATAAAGAAAGCAAATATTAATCCTTAATGCAAAAGCCTGGATGTCTTATCCACGTTCCGTGTCAATTCTAGCGCTTTAGGAAACCTACAATCGGGCAACATAGTCTTACAGACCTTACTATATCGTATCTTACGCTCAGTTAGATTTTTCCGAAATTTCACTTCGGATAAAGCCAACACGCCCGCTATCCGAAGATGATCTTCACATAAGTTTCATCACTCATTTTAGTAGCCCAAGTCCACAAAAGCCTCATTTAAATGTGTTCTTCTAACAGTTGTGTAGTTAGTTTAGAATCGTTTGGTGACATCTCCGTCCAACATCTCAGGATTATTCCAAAATCTTTTTGCTTCCTGCGAAAGCGGCGCCGGTCTTCACACGGCAGGACCAGGGTTTAAATCTCATCTGGGCCGTTCCCCTATAGTGAGGAGTGACTATCCGACAATTCGGTATCATTAAATCTAGTAGGCCAGAAATGGCAGGCAGGACCTAAGAGATCGTAAAGCCAAGAAAGAAGAAGATATAAATTCCAGCACCTCTGATATAAAAAGATATCGCAAAAGCATAAATCACAACGGAAAATCCTTCAATAGATCATTTAGTAATGGTTTAGACGACAGGCTTCCTTCCCAGTTTTCTTCTTTGGCACTCCAACCTCGAAAAGCCTTGGCATCACGCAGACGCGACCACTAACTCTAGCACAAATTAAAAACTACAACTTTGAATCACTTCCCCAAACTCCAAATTCTTCCTTACATTGCAAAATGATGATAACAAAAAAATTATACCATATCAAATAGCGAGTCCAGCCGTTCCAACACCGCCCATAGATATAGGACGACACATTCCCACCGTTTAATGACAGTGTGGTGATACTTTCGTTCTTGGGGTAAATGTCGGGTTTTGCAAACACAGAGCTGAGGCACCTGGACACCACACCTCACCCTCATCCGAACCACACTCACGCACCGATGCAATGTTATGCCGCCGGCCATCAAGAACGAGCCCCAGAAGAAGAAAAAAAAGCGGTTCTCTCCCCCCCCCCCCACCCCCCCCCCGGAAAACCTTCTCCTCATTACCGGGTTGCAACTGGAATTTTGCGATCTTCCACAGCGCAACCGTGCATGCCATTTTCGAAGCAGCACTTCACCCGACCGAGGCATAAATCATCGTCGCAAAATCAACTCATTTCTCATTCGCCGAAAACAGCGACAAAAAAACGCACTCACACACACACACACACACACACCGGTAGAACGCAGACAGCGAGAGCTGGCAGGAACAAACAGCGCTGTGGGAAATTGGAGGCGCCATATCATTATCAACCTCCCGCCCAGAGCACTCGCCTGATGGCGCTGTTGCTCACCTGTCACATCGGCTGGCAGAGGAAATATGCGTGAGATTCATCGTTGCCGAAAATTAAATAGGGCATGATGGGGTTTTGCTCCTCTTTTTTTTTTTGCTCGGGCATATTGCATACACAGGACTGCATGGTGCATTTGGTATGCAGCTCATTGTGCAGCGCAGTTCATCACAACTTTAAACGCGCATTGGTGGCGGCTGCTGGAGTTGCAATTCGAAAATCAGCCCAAAATTTGCAATCACCCTCTCGCCGTTCCACTCGAATGGGTTTATTTAGATTTATCAACATTTTGGTGCATTTTCCACGAACGCATGTGTCACCGAATTGCCGAACGGTATCATGTCATACATGATCAGCAAAAACCGGGCCGCCCAGGAGTTCATCATCAGCGAGTGTAATCATGAGTAATGTGATACACAAACGGGCACGTAGCGACGCTGCGTTTTTTTAACAGGGATAGGCGTATTTTAGTGCTTTCCCAACCCCCCAATGGGTCGGAGAATATCTAAGCCTTACGCTGCTGCTGCTGTTCCAATTAAAAGCATCCTCCAAAAAGCAAACTTCCACGTCAGACAACCGGCCGACCATTTCAGCACACACCTCGTGGTACGTCACTCATTAAGCGGTTCGACAACCCGCTACAGGTTTAAAGTGTGGCCGTAAAGGTGTGCAAAAATAAAAATCGGCTTTAACGTACCCTCGACGTGTTCTCTGGAGCTTTTGCAAATCCCACGGGAAAGGATCCTGCCTCGTCGTGGTTTGATTTTTTTAACAGCCCAGCCGCGCTTAGGACTTACCGCACTTTCAATGCACTTTTTTTCTGGCAGTGATGCATCTCACACGGCAAGCTCCAAGCAATGTGTGTGCCGCACCAGAAGAGTGCACAAAACACTTCCACTTCATTAGCGACACTTTGGTCGAGCGTCATAAAACGGCCACACTTTTTTGGGGAAGGTGATCGGCCTCTCGCTGAAAGGGTTCTACGGTCTACCGGGGGACGGGAGTCGATTTTATTGCACCGACGGCACGATGCTAACAGGCAGCTACTGCTGCTGCTGATGCTACTGTTGAGTACAATGTCACATTTTATGATCGCGCGCGTACTTAACACATCAAATGGCACCGCATTCCTTTTCGCCAAAATTAAATGAAAAGAGTTTGAGTGCGAAAGTTACAGCCGGAAATAAGAATTTGATATATTGTGATTGAATTTAGCGATGGAATGTTATCCAGCGGCTGACAATTTCTTCTTAGGTTCTACAATCTCAACAAGACTTTACCTGCCATTAATGGCCTCCTTCGATTTACTTTTCATGTAGCTGATTAATTGATTAATTTAAGTTTCATAAATTGCATACCTTTAGGCGCATATCAATATTCTGCACTTTGAAATTTAAATCAGCGCCTAAAATGATGCAAACCTCTTAACAAATTACTTCTTGAAATGTTTGAAGAGTACATTCTCGTCGAAAAGACTGTCTCAAGATTTTTTTTGTTTTTGTTGAAAATTCTAATAAAAAAAACTCCATTATTTTATTTCACCTTTAGCTAGATTTTTTAAAAAATTTATTTCTAATACTGTAATAAGCACTTTTTTTATGGATTGCCATAGAAAAACGAAAACTCTTTCCAAATCCCAAACACAACCTTATCACAATACTATCAGGCTGTGTATTGAGATTCTGTACGCCCGAAAGTATGCAACCGTTCCTGATGAAATGCTTTTCGATCGAAACAATGGATTGCCTAGATGCAAGCTCACTCATCCCTGACAAAATGCAGGCGTTGAGTCAAAATTCCTTCCACAGTCACAACATTGAATCCGTTCCGAAAGAAATCCAAAAAATCAATCACCAAACCTCACTCGATATTGAATTGTACGTCCCACAAAACGAACAAAGCATCATACGTTCCATTACACTAATTAAACCTCAAGTTTTGATCTGATCGATAACCTGCTCGGTACTCGGGAGGGCGTCACACACACGCACACACTGCAACTTCAGTTATCGGAGTCGGAGAGTCTGTGCCCGAAATGATGACTATCACAAAGCGTTACATGCTCCTACCAGGATACACACAGCTGGATCGGCTGACTGATAAGAAACCAAGCTTTTACCTTTTCGCACAACAAAAGGCTTTCCGGGAATAGGAATAGCACCCAATCAGTCCACCCCTCCCTACCGGCCGGGAAGATAGCAGATTACAGCTATTGAAAATGCTAAACTTGCAACTTACAAGCAGGCATCAGTCAATTTAGTTACCCGATTACCTGGCCGATCTGCGCAGCTCTGGCCCTGGCTGGCTGTTCAGTACTCATTTACTTCCTCCTAATGCATTCAATTTACCTGCACCAGCCCATCCAGCCAGAACCAATCCAATGCAACTGGACAAAAGGGTTTGCATACGCGTGTGTGTTACGGCGGTCCGTCCATCCAACTGCCGAACAGATTAAACAAAAGCCTCATGGCGCTTCGATGCTTCAGAAACGGGAAAAGTTAAATACACGTACCGCACGTAAAAGGTATGTCACTCAAAATGCGAACAAATGTCGTTTGATGTTGACTAATCAAAGGACCCACACCATTTCAACCCCCATCTCCCCCCCTTTTCGGTTAGTGTGCGTCATCACCACCTTATCATCACTGCACAATCTCGGACCCGGTTCCACCAAACCGGGATGGGGCCACCGAATGCACACACTTCGTTAGCATGTTCCCGCCACTCACATACCAGCTGCAATGGATTAGGCGCACACACACACACACACACCCGGGAGTTACGAAACGTATGATTGATTCATGCGAATTCGATCTAATAGTTGCGAAATTGAGTTTACACTCGATTATGCACACGACATAACACACATAATTCGCCATTAGCAACATGGATTGTGATTAGACGCGAGCCAAACAGGGAGCACACGCACAGTTAGCCTCGAATCGGCCGTGTAGTGCAGTTGCAGTTAGTGCAGCTGAAAGGCTGAGCACGCCTAACGATGTTTTAATTTGCTAAAGCTTGTTTCATATGTTTATCGATGCGTGGAACGGTTGTAAAATTATCCAGTAATCGATTTGAAACTGAAAGCGAAGGGAAAACAGAGAAAAACGAGCGTAATAAGACAACGTTGCCGTGAGAGTTGCATACTTTTAGGCGTAAAATTTATGGAATGATTTTATTTATTTAATCGAGCTTGCGAGATTGGGTTATATTAGCAACTGTACTAGACTTTATTTCTTTATACAAAGCTCTCTGCTCTATTGCTTATTAATTACACTAACGATCTTTTTAAGGTTGTAGCTCAAATCCCTTTAAAATGATAAAAAAAAACATTTTAGTAGCATGTAGAACTTGCCAATAAACGATCAAGCGAATCCAAAAGGTAAATAAATAGATCCATTACGGCAAACGAACCCTATATGTCCGTTTTTGTCATGCGTGTTGCATACATTGAGGCAAAAATTTCAAAATTAATTATTTGACTTCTTCTAGCGATACTTCTCCCTTTCTATTGCTTCTTCTTTATCCAATACAACTAGACGATTCTTATTAAGCTGCTCTGATTGGCAGCAAGCTCCGTACGAACATCCCCAAAAATCGACTACTTTCCAATTTACCCATTTCTAGAGTGCTTCCTACCTACATCGCTCTAGCCAATCGTGCCCAAAACGAGTGACATTTCGAAACATAATTGAAATGATTCTACCCACCCGCCCTCCCCCTCACCCCGTCCCCGCCGGCACTGAAGATTACCGTACTTTCTTTTCAATAAACCCGCAGGAGGCAAACCCCATACAAAAGATTGCCTACATTCAGGGGTTTCTTCCAATCGTATCCAATTCCCTCGGCCAGCTCCTCGACCGATACCCGTGATTGCGTAGCACGGTGGCCAGAGTCCGGTGGCATAAGCCCAAAATACCGGACGAAGCTGGTTCTTCACTTCGTTCCCTCGCTTCGTTCCAGGCGCTCCTCAGCTTAACTCGTTACATTACCGGGTCGGTGTGAAAATGAGGGAAAAATGACACATAAACCTACCAATGACTATCAACAGCCGAACAGAGACCGAACACACAACTGAGCAAGAACAATCCCACCACCTCGGAAAATCACAATGTCACAAGCCGAGTATGCCGAGGCCGGCCCATACTTCTTACTGCCCGGGTTTGGATGGAGAGCGGGCGGATTGCATAAGACCGTAAGAATAAACCACAAAAATGTGACCTCACTCCAACCCCTACAACCGCTCACTCACTGCTGCTTGAGTGAAACATTAGACCCGTGTTTTGCGGAATCCAAAGTGTGTGTGTATGGTTTGCCCGGTACGTTGACGGGGTGTTTTTGTATTTCGGGCCCCCGGTCGTGTCCTGCATCTATCTTCTCTCAGCCCCCGTCCTACGCTGCTACGGAGATGCCATAGATTCTATCGGCATCTTGTGCCGTGTTGGTGTCGTGACCGACGGGTTTTCTTGCCACATCTCTCCAAGGTGCCATTCGGTGTCACACCGAACACATAAACCTGGAGAGCGAGAGACACCCACAGGGCTAACACACCACCGAGCAAAATTTGTTCCAAAACGTTCGATCTAACAAATAGAGCTGCACAAACAAAACTACTTCTGCACGTTTGCTTCACCGTACCCGGTCTGTGCCGACCTCGCAATCGAGCAGCCGAAATTGCATCTTACGAAATTATGACACTGCATTCCATCTTCCCGATGGTTCGCCGAGTATCGTTCCCACATCTCGGCGCACTATCGGAAGCTGTCATTGGCCAATGCACGGTGTGCTGCTTGGTCACAACTGGCGCCACCTTTGGGCTAGAGATTTTGGACGGCTAACCCGACAACATCACGGTTGTACAATCACTGATTCCGTATCGTGGTTTCGTGGTATCCTCGCACCGCCAGGTGAGTCCACCAACTTTGGGAGGTTATTTTCACTTGAATATTCCCGGCCAAGTCCCGGGCAAACACGTACCGACAGTTATCGTTGTGCCAAGGAAGGTGGTAGCGATTGTTTTGCTTCGCTTCCATGGGAAAGACAGTTCTGGCCACGTGCTACATCATACTCGATTGTTATATCTCGCAAATGTAACTCCTCCGTCCTACTGTGTTCTTGGAGATGATTTCGACAGTTTTGACACCGAACACAAAGATGGGAGACGAAAAAAAAGGTCTAACATCCCCAGGAACCACCACCTCAAACCGGGGCTTACAGTCACCGGGAAAATCTTGACAACCGTAACCTTTCTTCTAAAATGTGATCAGTGGCACCACAAGCAGCCGGCTGGGACAGAGATGTCACGAGATGGCAACTAATAATCTGAAACGTTTGCGTGGTGGGCTCCCCACACTGTCCGGAGATCCTGTTTGACTTCTTTTCTCGCACTGACGGACGGTGTAATGTCAACCGTTCAAAATGCTACCGGTGTTTTCCAGTTCGTTCGAGGCTTAGTTCGTCTATGCTCGAGTGGAGGATTAAGGTAGGGGATATATTTTTGGGGCAACAAAGCTCCCCAAAACACCTCCCAAACGTTCATCCAAATTCTGAACGCTGCAAGGCCCGGTGCCTTGAATATCCCAAAAAATGACCAGTAGTCGCCCGTACCAGAGCGGGGCTCAAATTTCAGAAGCATCCAAATTCAACACTCCAAATCGAATATCAAGTGACCACCACCACCGGTAGCCACACCAAATTGTGGTCCCGATCCTCACATCTCCACACTCCAACAGAGCAGAGGGCCGCATGCTTCGACGACCGTGCACTTCAATTCGGTGGCTTCTGGTGTTTCGGTGGAGATTGCTGCACAATCGGTGGTTTAGCATGATCGAGATCCCAGCTCCCCGTTTTTTTTCCTATCCAGACTGACCAGCTGACCCAAAGCAGATCGACGCCGTCGCCGTGCTGAGCAAGGGCCCTCTTGTCACGTTTTTATGCCCATTGACCATATTCTCTTCTTCGCTCATCCATTTCGGCCCATTCTTCATCGCAATGAAACATAATAACAAGCTTAACCCGCGCACCATGTGCTCCGAGTGCTTCGTGTCCAGGCAAAACCCTGGAGAAGCAAAGAGAAAAAGCGAACACCAAGAAAACCTCAGCATAACACATATGAACGATCGGGAGATTTTTTTTTTATCTTCCGATGCATGCACATCATCCCTCCACGTTCCAAAGCATTCACAGACGAAGTAGCACGCAGCACACATTTCGCACGTTGGCTTTTATCCTCCCGTTTCCCCTTTTTCTTGGTTTGGTTTTGCATCCAAAAGACACCGGAGAAACAACGCTAGCCGTTTTGGACAAGGCTTGTCACCTCGCTTAAACCCCGGCATAAGGTGAACCCGGGGCGTCCTGTTCGTCCACCCGGCCATAAGCATCTCGCATTGGGGTTCTCGGTCTCGCCACTCGGATATGCCGCTGCCGGACGCAGAATTTATGTATATTTAATAAAATATGTTCGAAACACGTCCAACGCCACCGTGTCCGGGCCGTCAGACACGGGGGGGTTTTCGGGCCGGGCACAAACAAGACAACCGACCGAAGGGAAAGAACGAATGGGCCATCGAAAAAGTTGGCAAGAATTTGCTCACTCGTCCCTTTCGTCGGACTCGTACCGATGCGCCATGAAGTTCCACTTAAACCCCCGAAAACCCCATCCTGTTTTACACCACACACGCACACACACACACTGCCTGCAACAGGAGGACGACGACGACGTTTTCGTAAGAACCGCAAATAATGAGATTAAGTGGTTATTACCTGATGATTACATTCTCTAAATAAGAAGAAGAACGTGCTCGCATCAGATGCTATCAGTGTTAACTGTCAACCGAGCAGTCTCCTCTCGTTGCGCCGGCAGAACCTTCTGACAGCATCGTACTCCTGCTGCTGCTGCTGAAAGAAGTCTCTCCTCGTACACCTTCTTCTGCGAGCCAATCGATTGAAAAAGGTGTTCTGTGAAGTTTGCGGTTTGTGGGATCGGTGCGAGAGAGACCTCGTGTGTGTGTGTGAGTGTGTTTGAGATGTGTGAAAAGTTTGATTGATTTTTAAATTGGAAAATCTGCTCCGAAACCCCGAGCCCAACGATGGCCGCAAGGCAGTAATGCCGGGTGTGCCCTGTGGATGGTGTGTGCAGTGATGATAAGTGGTGTAAGATTTAAATTGGAAAACAAAATCGTTCCGCAGTTTAGCCGCGACGACGTTTGGTGGGTTAAACGGGTGGCGGCGGTGGTGGTGATCGTTGATGCGTGATCTACAACACCGTGTGCGCGAGTGTGGGGTGTGCGTAAACGATCGGTAGCGATGATCATGAGCATTAACTGAAATGGAAACTGAACCGCGCAATGGGAGGTTTCGCTTTGTCTTATGGTGATTGCGTTCGGACATGCGGCAGTACCACTTTGGGGATTCTTTTGATGCCTACAATGGTAAGACTTGTTTAAAATCCTTTTTTTTAATTAATCTAGACGCCTGACAAGGATGGGAGTCATAACTCTTCATCTAAAAATATGTCTGTTTTGTATTAAATGTCTTTCGGAGCTAATCACTGAAGTTTAGATTGTCGTTACGTGTGAAGAATTAAAAGATCAATAACAATCATATCATGTTTTGCACTGGAAACCACTTTGAAGGCCTTTTCTCGCAGATTGCATACCTTTAGGCGCAATCTTGAAATTATCCTTCAAATATCTTTAAACTGAATTTCAAACCATGTTGAGCTTGTGATATATAACTGATCATACTCCAAAGTTAAAGAGACTACATATGAGCATGATTTACCAAATAATACTACTAATTGTTAAAAACTGTCCCTGAATAATTTAAATCAATAAGCATCATGAAGAAGAAACAATCGATCGACTTGTATGCTCAATTACTAAAGCTAAATTGAAACGGGCTCCGGTGCTAGGGGCGAAAGCGGCGCCGGTCTTCACATGGGAGGACAACGGATCAAATCCCATCCAGACCGACTCCCCGTATGCAGAACTGACTACGGAAGAGAAATCTACTATCCAACTACGGATAAAATATAGCCACAGAAAACCAAGACGCCGTATAAAAGTTCGCCTTCATCTATGCAATCTACATGACAAAATTTAATTTTTAGTTGGAATTGTTGCAGTAAACTGTCATATTTTAAAGCTTGAAAGAATATACTTGTTTGTCAATTTGATTATGATCCTGTCTGATAAATATAGACAAAATTCATAACTTCATCACACTCTGATCCAATGTTCTCGAATCTTCCTACGTGAAAAGAAGTCCCTTCAATTGAAATACATCATGCGGTGCTGCAATGAGGAACAGTAGTACAAGCCGGCTTTCCACGTAAACCGTTCTCTTCACACTATCAATTGATTTCGCCTTTTCATGCGCTTCCCATTAATCGTTGTCCTCCTCATGCCCACGCGATCCTAAAAGTAAAGCAAAGCTTATTACCATTAATTTAACCACACCGGCCGGTTGATACAACTGGATTCTTAAAATACTCACCAAAACAAAAAAACCAACCCTAGGGCTTTTAAGCTCATCTGCCAACCATTCTGATGATCAGCACCGTTTGCGTCACGATGCGTCCTGAAACGTCCACATGGGTGGTGGTTCTCTGGGAAGGAACCTTAAAAGTACCGCGCGGTGGCGGTCGCGAATCTCATTAGCGACAGCAGCGCTCTCATCAAACATTGTTCATTTCGATGAAATCATTAATGCGACGTGTTACCCTGATCCTGGCCTATAAGAGCCGCACGCCAGGGGAGACTTTGCGTGGAACGTAGAATTGAAAAAAAAAAATCTGTATATTAAAATGTCACCACCAGCATTCGGTAAGGTGTCGGGAGAGGACGGGTGAAAAAAAAAACGGGAAACCATATAGTTGCCATCAAATTATGCCCGCGTGTACTACACCAACGACATATCAAAAGCGATGCCTCAGCAGGCATTCCCGGAGCCACATAATGATGAGGTGCAAATCCGCGACAGCCCTGGCGCACACAAATCCTGAAGTAGGCTCAAGTTGGGCTGCAAATGTACGACTCGTGCGTTTGCGTGTGTGTTGATGAAAGTGGCATTGTTTTACGTTTCGATTCCCCAGTCCCGGGCGACGCACACAGCGCTTGCCCAACTGCCGGTCGTCGACAATAGCGATGCGCGTCCTTCCATTCATTCGTACGCACTTCAATCAATCATCATTATTCACGCACGCACTCACACGGGAAAGGGACAGATCAGATCAGATGTGCCACCTTTCACATATCGCTCCACATCATCCCCCTATCTGCTGCTGCTTCTGTAACAGCAGATATCGGCCTCGGCAGGAGATGTGGAATTATTATGCATCCTGCTAACCCCGGCCAGGACCCAGGGAATCTGATATCGTCCCCACTGCACTTTGGTGTCTTATTTCTCGCTGCACTTTCATTCCTGGCTCTCCCTCTCTCCCTCTCTCTCTATGGAGGGTTCCGGATCAACGGGAAGGTTTTCCACCGGTGCGACTGCAGGCTAGTGGAAAATATGCTTTTTTCATTAGGATTTTTCCCATTTTTCCGTACTTCAAATTACACTACACGACGCGTCACTTGCGCGTTCCTAATGCACACCGCACATAAATGCATGTGACACATGCACAAATGCATCACTCGTGTGTGTGTGTGTGGGGTATTGGTGGTGTGCAGCTGTTAATTTTAACACTTCCCCCAAAGTGAAGCCTTTCACACATTTCCTGCCGTTCGATCGGGTGTAAGAATCTCTTACACAACACGGTGAACCAAGTTGAGATGGATGATAATTAATTTCTTCCCTCGCTCTCTCTCTCTCTCGCTCTCTCTCTCACTCTCTATCTCTCTTCATCCTTCTTCTTCTATAAAACGAATCCTTCCCTGGGAATCCTTAAAGCAATCACATTTTCATCACCTTTTTTGCTTTTCCCTTTCGTGCGGTGTTTTTCCTCCTGCTGCTTCTTTTTCTGTTTTCTTCCTCGAACCGGGTACGCACAAATGGAAACGCGTGCAGCAGCTACGCACAAAAGGGACCTCCCGGGGTGGGCGATATTTTCTGCGCACCATTTTTCACACACAGACGCACACAATGACCGTATAATAGTTCGGTTTTCTTTTTTCCCTTTTTTTCGCATCAGACGACGCAACTACGCCAGACGGTTTCCAATCGCTGCTGCTGCGAAGGAAGCCTTTTCTTTACCATAAACTTAACGCGAACCCATATATCCTTTCAGCCACTTCCTTCCCTTGAACCAAAGAGGGGAGTGCCCAAAAGCGGATCGAGTATCCGTGTGGCCCGTGAGCCGTCCCGGGGTTCGTGAAGTGCGTGTAAGAAACGGCGGTAGGACGGGATGCAACTTTTTTTTTTCCATCCCCAAGTGCAGCGGCAAAGTTTTCCTCCGTATGCGTAAAATGTGCGTAAGTACGATTGCATTTCTTTTGTTACCAGCCAAAACCCTCTCCCGTTCCAAGCACATTGCACACCCTTTGTGGCGAATGTTTTAATTCTTAACCCTCGCTAAGACGGTCCCTATCGGGGGTCTTTGGTTGGGACTTCTTGATATGGTACATTTATGGCCAACCACTTCACGCAGCATTTAATCCGTCTGGAATGTTTTTTTTGTTCTTCTTTAACTTTTCACTTCACTGTTCACTGTTCACTGTGTGGCATTTAATTACCACTTGTCAATTAATAGTTCTGTTGAGGGAAATTGCGTAAGGAGTAAGCCCTTCTTGGTTTCAAGTTTTTCTTCTGCGAAAGTGGGGAGTTTGCCACGGCTTCCTGGGAGTTGGCTTGGGAAATTAAATGAGGCTTTTGTTCGCCAATTTGTGGTGAAAACCTCAATTCATGCACGACGAATAACCCTACAATACAGGCTAGGAATAGCTCATAATAAATAATTTAAAATCAGTCCCACCACATCATGTTTGAAGAGCAGTTTATTACAGTTCAGGAATAGGATTTAGCTCATAAATTACTCAATGGATTACAACTCTTAAGACAAATAAAATTGAAAACCGGTTCGTATGTTTCTTTTATTTGTGAAGAACGGCCTGGCCGTATTACTAAACGGCTCATAATACATTATCTGAAATAGGTCCCACCAGTATAAGGAGTATTTTGAAATCATTCACTTTGTATATTTTCATATTTTTGCAAGCAAATAAATTTAACCAGTTACAAATAATTCAGTTCAATATAACAAACCCCTTGAAGGAATTAAACAAAATAATTGCTCGTGTAAAAATTACCTTCATTACAGCTTCAAATTGCAAACGGCTCATTATACACCATTTTTAATTGGTCCCACCAGTACAAAGAATATATTTTTTTGCCGTTATAATTTGACATTTTAATTAATTAATTAAGCAACGATTTGAATTATAAATTTACTAGTTTATAACTAGTATACCTATAACTAGTTTTAACATTTAGTTTTTAATTTCACTAAACGATAGCGTACAGCTGGTTTATGGAATACAATAAAACATATAGGATTCAAAATGATTGCATTAACATTTTAATTAAAAAAAAGTAAACCATGTAACACCAAAAATTGCAAATGGCTCGTAATAAATAATCTAAAATTGGTCCCACCACCAACATAAAGCTGTCGTCGTGCATACCACAAAGCTTGTGATTATTTCAATATTATAGCTAACAAAAGCTTTTCTTCATCTTTCTATTTTAGCCCCTAAATAGGGCATTTAATTAAGCCCCTTTAGACAAACATGTGACCAAAAAATGAGTAATAAAGCTTTTTATTATTTTAAAACTTTAATTAACAAAAGCTCTGCTTCTTTTTCCTCTATTTTACCATTCCGGAAAAAAAACAAACCCTCCCTAACTAAAAGTCAACAGCTTAATCGTGATAAAAAAAAAGAAGAACGGACATAATATTTTAAATACCACAATCAGCCATAACAAAATGGGACCTTCCACCGGACACAATCGGATTTTCATCACGCAGCACGCACACTAGACAAAAGAAAAAAAAACCTCCGCAAAGTATAATCCAAAATGCCATTTTTTCCCCGTCCCAATGCCACTGGGCCACTCTGTTCTGTTGCGCACAGCCGTTAAAAACTAAACAATCAATTCATTAATTGGAACCAAAAGCAACCAATAACACAGTTCATCCATTCCAATTCCAGCCAGCAACGGTCACATAATACCTGATGGCCGGCATGATGGGTAGTAGCCCTTTATCGCTCCATTTCTTATGCCCTGGCGGTGGTGCTGATGGTGGTGGTGGTCCACACACACGCACACGTGATCAGTAATCCTGCAAATTAATATGTTTGGATTACACATCACTCGTTCCGGTGATAGGGCTTTCATGTAGCAGGGCGCAGCACAATGGGACCAAGGGATGGGCGAAGCCGGCCAGGCAGCGACAGGGCGAATATGTGATTGATAATCTGACCTGACCACACCAGCGGATTAAGGTTGAATACATTATACGCGCACGGCGAGCATGCAAAACGCACCAGCAGCAGTAGTAGCAGTTGTGAGAGCGACATACAGAAAAAAAAATCCCAAACATTTGACAAGTGTATTGGAGATGGATGAATGGGGAAAAATAATAATCATAAATTTCACGCAGCTACCGAAACCGGTGGTTGGCCGCATAATTACAAACCGAAACCACTTACATTGGGTTAATGGCCGGCGGCAGTCTCATTTTTTTATGATAATTTTATGTTTTATAATCCGATCGAAGAGCATTACTCAAACGAAGAATGCGAGGCACGTCAAAAATCGGAGCTCAGCTTTTCCCCCCGTGGGCCGCTCATCCAATTATTGAACGGATACTGTATCTATAGTGTTTGAAATTTATAAGCAGACCAAAAGAAGAAAAAACAATCTTCCACTCGTTTCAATACAAAATATTACACATAAGCTGCGTAAGCTCGGACAACTGGATTAAGAATCATTGAAGGTAAGATTACATTGCCAGCATACGGGTAAGAATGATGGACGAGAATCACTTCCACCTAGCAGGACCTTGGACACGGATTCGATGGAAATTCGAAGGGAAAAGTTTATCCTTTTCTTTCCGGAAACAACTTCCTGAACCGTTCCGAACAGTTTTGCATTTGGCTCGCTAGGTAAATTCGAAATTGAATTGAAAGAGCAGATTTGAAAGGGCAACACACGAGGCGACTCTATTTCCTCTATGAACGGGGAGGACGGTAGAAGAAGAAAAAATCTACAGAAACCCGAATAATAAATTCCTTGGACCGTTGGAAACAATGCAAGTGTATTGAAACAAAGTCGAACGTTTGGGGTGGACCCCGTTCGAGATTCCCAGGTGGGTAGTTGGATTCAAAAAGACGGAACTAAGGGTATATTAAGGGGATTTTAGATCTGTAAATTGCATTTGATCGTGCGAATTGCATACTTTCGGTTTTTTTTATTAAAAAAAACCCAATTACAACGGATTTTTATTTAATTTAGCAGTCTTTTTAGTGGCAGGTTTTGCTCAGGTTTACACCATTAAAAGTTGTGTCTTTTACACCAAAATAAAGAAAAATCTTTTTTCAGCAGTTTTTTCGGTAAATATAATTTGATCCAAAAGGATATAAAGTCTCAAAAAATTACAAAACAATAGGCGGGTTCTAGAAAATTATGAAACTATTACAGGATTCCAGGATGTATAATTTTTAACTACACTTTAAATTGCATTTTTAGCATTTTTGGGACAAATGTCGAAATAATATCAAAATCTTAATATGTCTAAAAAATATAATAAAATACTGTATAAAAATGAATTTATTGAACCATTTCTCCAAAATCTCGAAAGTGTTGAACAATTTCTTTTTCAGCGTGCGAATTGCATACTTTTCGGCGTCTTATGCTACTCAATTTAATTACGGCGATTTGTCAGCTTCGAAACGCAATTTTCACATACGGATTGCATACTTTTAGGCAATATTCTGGCATTTTACTTATAATCCTACATTATCGCCCTTAATAAAGCCTTGATACAGGCATTTATGCATCACTCCTTCAAAAACACTGCACTTTTCTCCTGGGTTTTCAATGGGCAAACCGTTTTTCTCCCGTTTACCACAGAACCCCTCTGGCGGCAAATCTGTAAAACTTTTCCCTGCGATTGTGCAAATCAATCGTATCGAGTGAGCGTCTAAAAACTAACTAACTTTCCTCCCGCCCTGACCGAAACTCGATTGACCAATCGTCCGTACACCAACCCGACGTCGGAAGCCTACGGACACGAACGAGAAGGGAAAAGCTTTCCTCTTTAAGAACGGTTACTACACTACTTACCCATTGCGATGCTCGGTAACTTAAACAACACCACAAGGATTTCGAGTGGTAACGAGAGAGCTAACATTTTGCAACATCCATCCAGCGAGCCGTCGGAGTAGTTTTGGCCGACATCGAGTTGGTCCTGAATCTTCACCACCGCAACACCACCGAACCAAGCACAATGGCGTTGCGAATGCAGCAAAAAGGGCGGATAGCTACAACACACGTGCACCAAAGGGGGCCGAAGCGTAAGGATGCAAACCAGAAAAAAAACATCCTGGCGAACTACATGGAAAAGGTCATGATGGGGATTTTAAAAAATCTGCACTCGACGTGCATCAGCGTGATGATGCAAACAATTGGTGTTGTTTTGTGCACGTTGCAGCGGACTGCTGATGCACTCCCGAGGCCGAGCAAATTAGAAGTTTTACGACAAAAAAAGGGGGTTTTGATTTGCCTACCCACTCACAGCTGGACTTCACTTCAATCACCAATGTATGTGTGAGTGTGTGAGTGTATGAGTGAGTGGGTATTAAACAAATTGATCGTTCCTTCAATTCATGGTTACTCCATTGGTAAAATCAAGAGCTGCTCGCTCAAGGACTTCCTCTCAATTGCTGCACACTTGAATAGTTAATCTTAAGCCCCCGAAAAAAAGCATAATTCTCTCTCGCTCGATACCTCTGCATCGTTCGCAAATTCGTTGCACAAACGCAGTCCCTGTTGATGTCCTTCCTGTACCACCAGGCAAGATGGATGGCAAACGCAATTTCGCACCAACCAATTTTCGCACCCCGAAAAAAACCCAAGTGCTTTAGCAAACAAGGAAACTGCCTGCCCGGGACCGGCACACGTACTGCAGCAGCTAACATACATCCTTTTTGCCAGGGAAGTGACAGGGCACGACTGTGAGCATGTGCCAGGCCCTGTACACACACTAAATCACCCAGCAGCAAAGGACAGGCACGCACAAAAGAACTGCACTGGGGGGGGGGGGGGGGACTGTGGAGTGAGGGATTTTGCCTTTCAATAGGCGTAAAAGTCATCCTTATTAGGTCATTGAACCTCACACCTAGTTTGCATAAAATACGACATCCCGTCGTTTGTGTGTCGCACGCCTTTCGTGCCTGTCCCGTGTCGTGTCACCGGTAAATGGACAGAGCTAACACGCACAACACAACACGCCACAAGACGAAGCGGATGCACTTTAACGAGGTACACACACACACATTAGCAGCCGATGGGGTGTCCTGTAGGCTGATGGTTACAAAGGCGAGAACAAAACGACAACGCCACTTCCGGCTCGGTAACGCAGTTGAGCCACACATCCGTTGCTCATCAATTAAATTAAGATGGAAGTTGGGTGAGTTTGGAAGACAGCGTGCTTTTTTTTTGTTTTAAAGCGGATTATATTAACAACTTTGAATTAATTTACTGTATGGCTTCAAACTGAACGACTTAAGTTCTGGTGAGCTGATTGCATACTTGCAGGCGTAAAACACCTGTTTGGATTTTACATTAATTGAGGATGATGAAATTTCCAGACCAAGGAATGACTATCGTTTTACGGTTAAATAAAGTTGCACATGCCACAGATGAGAAAGTAATACCTCTCGAGGTTGAAGTGCTAACAAAGAAGAAACAAGAAGAAAAATTAAATTTAAAGCATTATATTGGTATGACAATTCTCAAAGAACACATGAATGAGTCCTGCGAGGAACTCACAAAAATCAAGTAAAATTGCCAACACTTTACTACTAATAGATTTACTTATTTTTAATTCAATTATCTGCTTCGTAAAGCATTACATCTAAAAACTTCTTTTTATCAGTCTACGCGCCTAAATGTATGCTATAATTGACTCACTATTCTACCTCTCTTTTCCCATATTGATTGACTTCTGAAGAGTGATACTTGCATGGGTCAAAATATAGGTTTTCGCATATTGGGGAACGCGTTTTTGGTTATTTATTATGTAGAATTATTTTATAAAATACGTCACACAATATTTGAATTTATATATTCTTGATTCTTGGCAGACAGCACAAATGACACTGAGCAAAGAAATTGCATACTTTCAGGCGCCGTCAATCTTACGAGCGAGCAGAGTAGAGTTATATTTGGGGGAGCTTCACGATTATTTATTATAATGAATTATTATGTTCTCACTCAATATTTAAATTTGCATACTTTCGGGCGTCGCGAACAAAACAGCTAAATTTCATATTAGTTAAATACTTCACACAAAATTAAAAAATTATGTATTGATAGCCTTGCAGTGCTTACAAATGATTAAAAAATCAATAAACATTTCATTATCTCTCTTTGAATCTCGATCTATGACAAACATCATGCTGTTGGAATCCTGGAGTGAATTGAAAAGGGCGTCGCCAAAATCGTTATCAAACTTCTGTTTCCAGATGTGTCACTTTGACGAAAAGAAATAAAAATACATCACGCAACCCATAACACCCACCGCAGGAAGAAGCCTTTAAAACTTCGCCATCGCTCTCCGTCCTTTTTCATCCTCCTTCCCTCACGCAAACTCACAACAAACACACACAACTCATCCCCCATCTCCTACGCAAGCACTCAGCCGCACAAGGAAACGACCGCGCTGACAAGGAGGAGGGTTGAGAATATCCTTCCACGCAATGAGCATCATCAAATCATACGCATCAAATAAAAAGGTACGCACCGTAGCGCATAATGCTTATGCTCGCAAATGAGAATCTTATCCCCCGGTTTCCAGTGCCTCTTCGCACAAAATTGACACACACACACACGCACACACAGCCAACCAGACAATCATCATCTTCTCCACAAGCATGCCACCACAATAAAGGATACGCCACGGTAGTTATGCATTCGGTGCGGTGGTGCGCTGCCATTCAACCTTCCGTTCGGTTAATTCATGCCAGGCCGAAACACGCCAAAACCGAGAAAAACACACACACACACACCTCGCGAACCAGCCACCGCCGTCGGGGTTTCGCTCGGTTTTCTTCAACTTGATAAGCTCGTTATCGGCGCGCTGGAAAGTTTCGCGCTGGCACTTCAAAAAAAGGCCCCCACTGCCGCTGCATGCTTGCGCTTTGATCGTGGGCACACGGGAGAGGACACACACGTTCCACTGTCGAAGATAAAGGAGACGTGCACTCGAGGCAACGGTACACACTCCCGGAGAAACTTTCCACCCGGATGCCGGATACGATTGGAACCAGCAATGAAACCAGAAGGAGCACATCCCCCTTTCCAACGGCGTTGTCTTGTTTGTGACAATTGTCATGGTGATGGTAGGTGTTTTCGTGTGTGTTTGTGTGTGTTTCTGTCTTCTAAGAATTTCACACCAGCAGCGGGATTCTTCCGGCATGGCCAAAAATGGGTTTCCTAGAGGATGCTTCCACGGAAAGGATACCGTTCTGTAGGTAGGTCAGGTTTAATGGGGTTTTTGGGACAAATTCAATTGCCAATGCTCGTAATGAACCAGATTGTTGTGTTGTTGTGGCACCCGTTGCAACACACTCGCACACCCTATTAACATTACTAATCTCCCACACGGCAATAAAACATTACCGAGCGTACGCAGCTTATGCTATTAAAAACTGCATTCTGCTTGAACGACAAATTTATGGCATACACCCTTTTACGGCTTACGGTGTGGCGTCCCATTTCAATTTGAGTAGTACTAATTTTCTCCGATGTTTTACATGGTGTGGTTTAGCTTCGGGAGCAATGCATACCCATGGGACCGGCCCGTTTTTTACAGTGGCATACAAGCTGATGCTGATAGTCGAAAACAGTATTTTTGTCAATCGTGTTGCATAACTTCAGGCGATTAAAAAATTTATATATTTCACACGCCTAAAGCTAGACAATAATTCTCAATGAAATACAATCGAGCGTTTACATAGCTTAAGGCGATGTCTAAAGCTAGATAATGCACTCGTTCAGAATCAATTTTTAAAAGATTCTTTCAAACTTTTAATGAAACACAAGTCTCCAGAAGTATTCCTTGCCCCTGCAACGTCGAGAGGTCTCGTTCTGCCATTTCTGGCTTTCTGTGACTTTATTTTACTCGTAGAAAAGTAGTCAGCCTTACGTACGGGGAGGCGGTCTGGGTGGGATTTGAGCCCCGGCCCTGCCGTGTGAAGACCGGCGCCGCTATCGCCTCGGCCACCAGATCAGAAGTCAACAAACAGCAAAAATATTGCAAGATTCCCACCAGGCGTTTTAGTATAATAAATATTGAATTGCGAATTGCATACCTTTAGGCGCTAGTACAATTTATACCTTAGACGCCTAAAATTGGACAGGACTATTAAAAAAACTCCTTTTTCTACAGCTCCTTTTACGCTTTAAAAAAGACAAAATCAATGGTTGAAAGAGTGCCGCAAAGAATTCTCAATTGTAGAGAATTTTTATTTGTTCTTTGGTACTAGAACCTCTAGAGATCTTAGTCGGTCATTTCTGACTGCCTTGACTTAATGTTATCTGTGATAGTAACATATGTTATTCAACGCCTAAAGTTAGATAATGCACACGAAAACTATCTCTTTTTAAGAAATACAAGCGATTAAAAAAATCATCATTTCCCTCATTACACGCCTAAAGTTAGACAATGCACTCACAAAACATTTCCCTTTTTAACCACTGTCTACGCAATGCTAACAAGCTTGTCACTTGGGATTAAAAAGCAGGCCGTTTTCTTCAGCTGAATGCTCATGGTACCGTACCGCATCATTGTTACGCACAAAGCAACTTTTATGCTATCCAATACTAACTAATTCACTCCCATTAGCCCGACATGTGACTATGCGTACGACGCTACACACAGAGACAGGGTTCTTATAGGCCTTCTCCTTATAGGCAAAGCAGCAAAAGGATTCCATCGGTACAGCGACTCTACTCCGTCCCGTAGAAACCCGGAGATGATGTCTGTGCTAGTAAACAACGTCCACAGAGATGGGGGGGGGTCTACACATCGATCCGGTGGCCCGCAACAAATGCTGACTTTCTTTGCCCTCCATATTCCTTGGTGGTGGTGTGTAATATCCAATACAGCCCCACAGTGGAGTGTACACATTACGCAGGGGTTATACAGCTCATACTACACACCTCGCACTTTCGTTCTCTTCATGACACATCTTTAGCCCGCTTTTGAATGCAGCAACTTCAGCAAAATGCGCCCGCCCCCCACGATACGGGAGCCTCGAGGATTTGAGCGAGAACGCCACCGGTACCGGTTACGCACTTACCTACGGCAACATCCGGACCAGAACTCAGCTTTTTTTTCTCCGATGCTCGTCAACAAGCAGCCTTTCCATCATCCGTCGGCAACGTCGGAGACGATACGCGTTTACGACAATCTTCAATGCCGCCCCATATCACCTTCCCACCACCGTATCTTCCTCTTCAAAGCTGACTACAAGCAGCGGGAAACCGACACGACTTTCAAAGGACACACCACCTCGTACGTGTGTGTGTGTGGCAGAAAGGATCCGTACGAGGGGAAGAACGAGCGAACGAGGTGGGTCTTGTTTCCTTAATTATTTTTTAAGATGCTCCCATTGAGCTCGATTCATAGCACATTCAAGTGTGAGCGGTGTTCAAGATTAAAATGAACGTCCGCTTCTAGAACGCACCCGATCTCGATTGGGGGGTGGGAGGGGAGAGCAAGCCCGGGGCGAAATCCGAGGAAGAAGGTGTGCATATGTGTGGCAAGACACATATGTGGATTGTGGACGCACGCACGTACCCTTCGCACTACGCTTCCTGACCTAACAACCCTTCTGCTTCTTCTGCTGCTGCTTTTTCTGCTCCTATGCTCATGGTCTTTTATTATTGATGCAGAAAATCTGCAGGTGCATCGGGAATTCTTTTCAACGCTGGTAAAAAGAAAAACGGAATCCACCAGAATGCCACTGCCTGCACCCCCTCGGTGCGTCTCCCATATTTCTCAAGACCCGCTGCACAACGGGTAAGCCCTTTAAGAAAGGCTGGATTGCACATTGCACCTGAGGATGCAGTCGGTGCAGCTTGTTCTTATCTCGAGCCGTGCAGCGTGCATGTCCTCGTTGTCTACGTAACGCAAATGGGCCGAACGTACCATCCGAGCAGCAAAGGATGTCGCAAAGAAATCCCTCTGTCACGGGGACAGAATGGTGTGGCAGCATCTCCGAGAGGATCGCCGAGCGAAGAACAAAAATGGGAAGAAAGGAAAGGCACATTTTTGTACCATCTTTGCATCGGTACCACAGGCAGCCGATAGGTAAATCAAGATGTTGTGAATCTCATCGGCTGACCGGGCAAGACGATACCCACCGACATTTCTTTGCACTGCAACACGGTAATTTTCTTTCCCCACTGCCGGTGCACACCACTAGGTGACACATAAAAGCAGCCGGAAGAAAAGGCGATCCCTTTCACGCGATGAATAATGCAGTTGGGCAGGTCAACACCTGGCACCGGCCAGCACCAGATGGAGCGATGGACCCACCCGCCGCAGGGCAATCCGGCTCGCCTGGTCCGGATGGCTTGTGAACATTGAGAAAGAAATTAAGTTTAGATAAGGATCCGGTGTTCATTGGACGGTTTCTTTCGGACGGAAAATGGGCCGTTCGTTGCCGTCGCGGAACGGTGTCGTTTTTAAGAGGTGCAAAATCAAATTTTGATACTATGCTAATTTTTTTATGAGCGCCAAACTAATGCCGATTCAATGTAGAGAAGAATTAATTAGGTTTTAATTATTTCATGCTCATTTGAGATGTGAAAAATATAAGAAAAAGCATTGCAATGGAAGAGTATTGATGACAATTCGAAAAAGTTTCAAGATATTCAGATATTCATTATTCAGAGGAAAAAGAAGCTAATAGAATGCGCATTGCATACATTGTGGCGACCATTCCAAAACGGCTTGCTTCGCGGTATAAAACGCCTAGATTTATGCAATTGATTTGGTACAAGTGTTTTAAGCAGCTTTTTCAGATTTATTACACGCGCATCCCACCAAGAGTAAATAAAATAAAATACTAGCTATGCGATGAGAAGCTACGTTAAACATCTGAATTGAATTACATATCAAATAAATAGAACTCGATCTCAGAAAAACCGCGAATCCGCATTGCCTACATTCAGACAAACATATTCAAGATCCATGTTTTCAAAACAAAAACGCCTAAATTTAGGCAATTTGATGCAGTGCAGATACCTTCTTAGCAGCCGTGTCGTTCATTTCAGTGGATCGTTATCAGGATTAGATTCGCATAACAACACAAGCTATAGTTGATTAAAGAAATGACAAATTATACAATTTGTGCTTTGATCTCTGCTTTGCTTTTGAATTTAAAATGTATTTCAAATACGTATTAAAAAGATTAAGGCAAATTTATCTAAGATCCTTTAGCGACAGACCAAAACTCCTAAATTTATGCAATTCATGCAACACAGATACTGTCTTGGCAGCATTGTTTATTAATTAATTTTAAATAATCGTTAGCCGATTTTCTTTGTAATGTTCATTGCATACATGCAGGTGAATTTATTCGAAAGCTTTGTTTTGGAAGGATTAAGCGCCGATATTTATATTTTTGTTAATCTGGGTTTTTAATAAATAAGATTTGAATAACATCAAACTCAGATTAATTCAAAATAAATACATAAACTATGCGAGAAGCCCTGTACATTTCTTCACACAACACAATATGTTAAAAATAAGCTTTCTACTAGTCGTGTTACACACATGTTTGTGAATTCATTCATAAGCCAACTTGGCAGAAGTAAAAGCGCCTGAATTTATGCAACTCATTCAACAAAGACACTTTATTAGAATCTTTTTTCTTGATTTCCAAAAAAAAGCATCGTTTAATTACATTCCTACAACCTCAAACTCCGTTCGATTTAAAGAAAAACAGATGAAAAAAAAACTCAGGTGAAAAACAGGTGGTGTACACCCCATCGAAGTTGTTTATCAAAAAGCTGTAAACCTCAACTCTCGCAACACTCTTGCCGCTCCCCGAGCAACATACACGCTACGCTCAATATAACACAGTAGAGCAAGGATTCAGGAAAAAAAATATCACAATTTCAAATAAACTCAACCACTCGTACACAATCTGGACAAAACCGTCGAGCAGAGTGTGTTGTTTGTTCCAATTATGCGAGATCGATTGCTTGCTGGTAGTCGCCAACTATTATTGTTATCCCATGAAGGGTCAAAAGCAACAAAAACACACACAAAAACAAAAAATAACAAAAAAAACCCTTCCTTTCGCTCTTTGATTCTTGCAAAAAGGATTTATTGTGATTTTACTGGTTTGACCCTTATGCTACCACCCTGAATGCGAATCGAATTCGGTTTTCCGACTTCACACACACACAGAGAGTCCATATTTTTTCGTGTCCCCCAATGTTGGTTGTTTTGCGTCCAATATATACACTGCACTGCAGCCGAGAGAGAGAGAGAGCGAGACTTTTCTGCTGGACATACCAACTAACTCCCATCCTACAGGGTCTGCTACCCTTGCAATGAATTCGATTTCCAGCTGATATGGAATATGGGATAGCCGAAAAAACAAGGATCAGCAAACCAATCGAGGGACAGAAAAAAAACCGATCGGGAATGACCACACACACACACAAACAACGCTTTTTTTTTGTTCGTTCGGATGCAAGCATGTTCTTGCACTTCAAAACCCTCGAATGAATTTCTACAATCAACTTCAACCGGGACAAAAACAAGCACACACACGCCTTAGGAGGGACGACGATAGGGAGCATCGGTAGCACCCGGGGTAGCAGCCGGAAAACCACAACTGGGGTGGCTGGAACAACCGCAGCTTCGAAAAATCAATCCAACTTCCACTGCATGTTTTTCTTCAACCGGCCAACACCTCCAACCCATCCAAGTGGTCGATTCGTTACAGGGTTGGGCAGGAAGGGTAGCAGGACACACGACAGGTGCAAGCAACAGGACTCGCCTGCCAGCATGACCATGGTTGGAGGGAGGAGAACGATATTTCAATAACTAAAATTAAAATGTCGTTTCCAGAGAGTTTGTCGGTTTCGGGCCAGTGCAGTGGCTGTATACCTGGACCATGCTGAAAAACTCTCCCTCCCCACACACACACACGTACACAGGCTCTCACGTGTGGGTGTTGATGACGCTGTTGCGCTCGGTTTATGCTGTGATCCTAACGCCATCCTCCGTGCATCCAATGCTTCCGGTTCTCCCCAACTCCTTGGTACCGTTTCGGGTCTCCCCATTGGCAGTAGAGCTATTCCGTCGAGGTTAACCCTTCGATAGTGGAGGGAAGGGCACCAATGTGACGCACCGAAGGAACTTCTCACCCACCACAACTACAAATACAACCAATCCACCAGTAGAGTACAAGTATTTAGTGACGCCTGTCTTTCTTCTCCAGGGAAAAGGACTCACACGCACACACCTGGTGCACCTCGAAGCTATGTGTCACTTCCGGTGTGTTTTAGGGCTTGTCGGCAGGACAACCCGTGTGTGTGTGTGACTCCAATTTCATATCCGTATCGAACGTACACACCACTGTGAACTCGTGAACAAACAATTGCATACCATTCAGGCGCATATACAACGCAACGCTCGAGAGATTTTGTTACGATCAATCGCTCACAGTTCCACCCCTACTTCTACTACCTACTTTCACCCCCACAATGTCACACATTCATTGTGTGTGTGATACGCCGCACAAACCACCCCCAGCATCCCAACTCCCAAAGGGTGAGACGCTTTTCAAACTGTGCATCAATTGTTCCAACGTTGGCCGGCCTCGCTTTTGCTTGCTTGCTACCAATGCAATTTCCCAATGAGGACACACACACACAAG
This sequence comes from Anopheles stephensi, assembly GCF_013141755.1. Taxonomy (NCBI): domain Eukaryota; kingdom Metazoa; phylum Arthropoda; class Insecta; order Diptera; family Culicidae; genus Anopheles; species Anopheles stephensi. Next base: position 75,164,760 of record NC_050203.1, on the reverse strand, counting down.
CCAGATTCGTATCCTAATGCAGATAGAATTCAACGAAAAAGCCACCCCCGCGCCACAGCCCTCTCGCCGCTCACCTCCGCACGCGCGCCTGCAACTAAACAATGAGACCGATTTTCAACTAAATTAATAAATAATGCTCGACAAATACTCTTTGACCGGTAGTGGTGGCGCTGAACTGCAACTGCCTCGCCGTGGTGGTGGTGGTGGTGGTGGTGCCTAATAATACACACGACGCGACCCCAGGACGATGTACTAACGCTGCACACCTAACGGTCGGGTTTGTGCAAACACACATAGTAGTAGCAGTAGCCGTACGGCTGACCCCACTTGGATCGGATGCACTTGCCCGCTGCACTTTATTATGACGCTGCCAATGATATGCTGCTGCTGATTGTGATTGCGCCTTGCGCCTTTGCGGCTGCACTATTTGCATTGACGCATCAAATGCTACGCACCGAGTGCCAACTCTGCCACACGTGTCTGTGAGTGGCTTTGCGTGCAGAAAACACGTGTCGCACAAACCAAAACCTGCACGCTTTGTGAGGTGGTTTCTCCATGACGGGGAGCTCTTATCTGGCGAGCTTTTACGGTGCGGGTCGAAGACGCAGGAGCCCGCGGAACATGGAGCAGAGGGGCAAATCCTTTAAGGTCATCCTCAACCTGTTGGGCGAGAAGATGTTGCTTCAACCGATGCAATGGAACCGTTGAGGAAGATGAGGCCTACAAATAGATTGCCTTAGATTAAGTCGTACACTCCGATAGGTTAGTCTTTTATCTATAAATGTGCACACCTCATTCGTGCCCCCCCCCCCTTCCCCCCCCCCCTTTTCGATCTCCAACCCCTTAGTCTTCCCCCTAAGTCCTAGCAGTCGAAGCTGTTCCGCCGAAACACACAAATGATTCCATTTGTTTTGCTATTCTCATCCTCCCATTCCGCTCGCTCCATTAGAAACCGGCCAGTGACCAGTATTTACAAACTATTATTATAATTGCCTGGGTCGGTCTGTGTGTGTGTGTGTGCTGGTTGTTACAGACTTTTCCAGACTCCCGGTTTACATTGCGCCGTGCCCTCAGGTTCGGACATTTTATTCATTTCAAATGCTAGGGCCCAGGCTCCGGGCCCTTTCGCTCCATCTAACCTGCCTTACCTAGGATATTATTATAACACCGGGGGGTGGGGATTTTACCATTCTAATAATCGTCTGCAAATGCTGTGTTCTGGTTTCTGCTATTCAAAATCCGCCCTGCTACCATGACCTACCACTCCCTCCGGCCCACTAACTCTACACGAGAGATTTCATACAGCAATTAATTGCAGTTTGTAGCAAGTGCAGTGTAGAGCTCCGAAAAAAAAATACTGTACCGGGAAAATGGCCTCCGGGGAAGGTAGGCTAACCCTCGGTTCGGTTAGCCACACACACACACAACTCATAACTTTGCTCAGGCAAAGGTCCGGCGGTGGTTGATTACCGCGCCGGGCGCGTGTACATTTGCGAAACATCAATCTCCGCTCGGAATTAATGAAGCGGAAACATGACGACGCCAGTGAAATTCAATTCGGAACAAAACATTCCGGCGAACATCCTTCCCGTGAACTAACTAAAACTGGGTTTTTTTTAAATGAAATGAAACTAAAATTGTGTTACCGTTAAAACTTTTCCGTGGAACCCAGTTTTTCGCCCCGAAAATGTTCGGTGCATTTTCCGGTGCACACCTTTTGCTGCAGGAGGTGCCTAACCTCTCACACACAGGGAGAGAGGCATAAAAGTTAACGCTCACACACACGCTCATTTGCCCGGCGCCAGAATGACCTGCACCGGGCTTTTTGCGGTCAACCCGAAAGTTTTGCATCATATTTCAACAATTTGTTTAATTATCAAAATAATTTCCTAACCGTGCTTTGCATGCCCACTTTTGCCCGTGCTGTGAGGCCGAGTTGAAAAAAAAATGGCACAAAACTAAACGCTCTTCCAACGACAGGAAGGGAGGCCGCATTTTCGAACCCATTTTGCAGTCGATGGTGCATAATAAATTTTGCGTTAAAAAAATACGACACCGGCTGCACTTGGCCGCTACCGCCACTACTACATCAAATGGTGCGTGTGCTTGGACGAGGTTTTCAACAACAACAAAAAAACACTCCAGGAATAACCGGAAAATGTTCCATATTGAAAAATTAATGACTCTAAACGATATCCAACGAGTGGGAAACGCTGGGGTAGGGTATGAGGTGCAGAGTTTAAGCGCAGTTCAAACCCAATCCAAATAATATATGCCAAAGCCAGCCAGCGACTCTTCTCTTCTAGTGTGTGTGTGCGTATGCCTGTTGTTCATCATCATAATCCACTTCCACGAGGAGGTCAGTCTGTCTGTCTGGCTGGCTGGCAGGCTGGCTGGACTAGTTTTTCACCAATTACGCACCACCGTATCTAAAATTATATAAAAACAGCAAATCTGTTTAATTTGTACTTCTGTTTCAGAGTTGCAATGCTACACACAGGTCCTCTGCTAGCTGCACAACATTGTTGCCCGTCGGTCAAACCCGGATAACCGATGATGTGCCGTGGTGGTGAACACCGGACACCCACCTCGGTGCGTCCATCGAGGCAACTCCTGATCGGTCACTAATAAATCTACCGAAAATCAATAGACAAACATGGCACGCCACACAAACACAGATGTGTCACTCGCTCTGTTGCACCATCATCTCGCTCCACTCGATGCGAGCTAGAAAGCTGTTTAAATAAACGTAAAAGAAGGCACTGTGGGAGGGAAATGGTAAAAAAATTTTTTTTGTCAAAATCAATAGTAATTGCAGAGCTCTATGTGTATTCCGTCGTCGATGCGCTCCAGATCGTCTTGGACATTAAAAGCGAGTTCCCAATATCCATCTTGACCGGGAAATTGTTCATCGTATACAAGCATGTTCTGATTCCTAAGTTCCAGGCAATATAGCCCGAAGTCTTCATAAATTTAGACTACATTAGAACAGTCCTTCAACACTATTCGGAAGCCCGAAATTTGTCTCTCATTCGACGGTTTTACCGTTTTCTAGAAATACGGACCTGCTGAAAAACTCGAATCAGATATGCCTTACTGCATCCAATTTTATCGCTCAGGGATAATAAAGCTCATAGTACGAACAAATCTTCAACCGAAAATCTTCGAGAAGGGACGAGCCATCTCTCATTGTTTAGATTGAGACGACCGGAGGACCGAGCCGGTAGCGAAATCGGCATTCACATATCGGATCGGATAAAAAATTTCGTCCTGATTATCGCAGGACCATACGGATACTATCTAGCTACGGCTATCACCAAGTCAAAGAAACCTGTTAATGATAAGACCTCCGAAGGTTGTAGATCCATATAACTAAAATAAGTACCATTTTTACGATTGTCGATTCTTCTCCAATATCTAGCACAAATTTAATAGTAAATATTCCTCAACAGATCCAAAGCATCTAGAGAAGTTCCTAAGTGTCAGAACCACGCACAGCAACAAAGAAGCAGCCTTGCGTGCCTGAGCCTGTTTGATCACCATCATGTATGCGTTAAAAAGCGTTGGATCTCGAAGAGATTCTCTCTACTTACAGACCTATTCGTGTGATGAAGAACGTACGGAGGAGTCTGCCCAAGACCGAAGAGGTGAACTTGGTGACTCTATAAAAGTGTAGTAATAAGGCTTAAACTATATGAAACATGTTAACATTCCAGTTGTTATTCCGGCTATCGAAGCAGCATATGAAACCAAGTCTTCAGAACCTTCATAAAATATTATACCTAATAAAAATCAAAAATTTAATAATGTATTTTTTTTAATATTAAAACAAATGTTGAATAGTCAGCAATAATATAAAAAAATCTTGTTTTAAAGATAGAGCTTTTTAAATTTATAAATTATCAATTGGTCTAACAATAAAAATCAAACTCAATGAGGATGTCCAAGTCTTAAAATAAAATTTATATATTATAGTAATTGTCACAGGTTTTTTAAATAATTAAAAACTTATTTTTGACCACTGTTTCTACCGTGCCACCCCATAGTGCAACGTGCTACAAAAAACAACATGCAACAACGAGAAAAAAACGCCAGCAAAATAAAATACTAACAACAACGCGGCAACACAACAAATACCCATTTCTAAAACTGCAATCAGCAACAGCAGCCACCGTCGCCGCCAATGCTAATCGGGCGCGTTCGAAAGCAAACACCCATCAGTGCCGGCGTGTATGCGTTACCGCACCCAGGGAAATCGGAAGTGGTTACCCGGTTTAAAGCGTGAAAAACTAAACACTTTATCATTGCGCTTTTCCAACCGTCAACCATCAGCCCGGTCTACCATACCCCGTGGAGGGAAATTTATTACTCCCAGTTAGAGAACAGGGTTGGAAACAGGGCAGGTGACACAAATCAGACCAAGAGAAGGACTGACTGGCTGGTTCGGGTGTGGACAGCAGCAATAACGACAGCCCAGCGCCAGCCCAACAAAACATTGTGATTGTGAGTGATAGCGCTAATGATTATAAATTGCACAAACCGTAACACCAAACCCTCCTCCACGCAGCTTGGGCGTGGATTCTTCATCCCTCTCTAACCCAGCATGGTTCCGGTCGGTTCCGGTCGGCTCCGGATGTCTGTTGCTAATTTCAATTTCCACCTCGAAATAAAAACACACGCTCGTTCATTTTTCCGCTCACTTTTTTAATCCTCACCGGCCGTTTCCTCGGTTCGCCGTTTCCGTTTGTGTCGTATCGGGAAAAGCCGACCACGACCAACCGGTGGTGGGGTTAAAAAACCAGGCTCCCTTTCCCATTAGACTTTGTACACACTAACTGCGGGATAATCGGTGCGTCGTCGGTTCCTCGCTCGTCAGCCTCGAATGTGTTTGCTACCCCCCCCCCCCTCCCACCTCCCTCATTCTGGCGCACTTTGCTGGTTGTTTGTAGGTGGGATTATATTCACCACGGCACCCCGTTTAGATTCACTTACCTCATCACGGCAGTCCACGTGCACCTTGCCACTGTCCAGCACTCGTCTCAGCAACATTTCGTCACCACGCAGGGCAGCCAGGTGTAGCTGTACGTCCGAAAGGGTTTCTTTCTGTAACAAACAAACAAAAAAACACGGTAGAAGAGAGATTTTAGACCGAAGGCCATTGTGTGTGTGTATATGGGAGGTGGGATTAATAATTTTCGGAACAAACATTTAATGGAGCCGCCCGGTGGATTATGCTGAGAGGTGGTGAAAATGGACTCTCTTGTGTTTTTTTTTTTAAATCTTGTTGGTTTTCTGAAAACAATAAGCCCTATATTTAAATAAAATTCATCATTTTTAACCTTGTTACGAGTACTGTTGTACACCTATTTTTTGTTATTTATTTAATTTTTCCCAGATAAATGCGCTCAAAGTACAACCCCATAATCTAGCGCCATTTATAAAGCGGCTTAAAAGGAAAAGGTGAGTGGCAAACTAACAGTACAACCACGCCAACAGTAACTCTTCACCAAACAACAAAAACACATCCCACCCTCATACCACCCAGCCTTTAAATAACAAAAGAAACATACGAGGAAAGAACTTCACTTAACCTTAGAAACCATCCCTTAGACAAAAAAAAGGGGGTGGACGAAAGGAGGGGAAGAGGAGCAGAATTCACCTCGCGTGACCTTTAATTGTAATAGCAAATTAACCTTTTGTAATAACACGGAATTATGGTACACCGCCACCGGTCCGCCACGTCAGTTTTGCATACATACAGGCGCTTAGGAGGCGCTGCTGACGTTGAGCGAGCGCGTGAAACGAAGCGCGAATCCCTAAGTAAACGCTGAACCGAACGTTTTTTTTTTTTGTCCGCAGCCCCAAACAATGAAGACTGGCACTCCTACTGGAACGCCACAAAACCACCGGGCTAAATACAAAGCGAGACGAACAGCGCAAAACCAAACAGCCGGAGGAGTGTGACCGACGGTAAGTAAACACCCGGACCAAGAATGCAGCAACTACCCTTTAAACACACAATAGAGGGAAAGAGAAAGAGAGAGAGGGTAGTGGCAGGGTGTGTGTGTTTGCATGGCTAGACTAATGTTAAAAAATTTGCACTCGCTGGGAAGCGAAAATAAAATAAAACGAAAGCTAAAGCTAAAGGGTTTGGCGCCCGTCCGGTGGTGTAAACCGTCGTCTGGGTGTCAGCTGAAAAAGAAAAGGACGAAAGCCGAGAAAAAGAGATGGAAGAAGTGCAAACAATAATTTAGTGATGATTTACACACAACGCAAAAGGGAGTCCACCTGCTCAGACAAACAAAAACCGAGAGCGAAAAAAGAAAATAGAGTCGCGAAAAAGTAAAAGAACATTACACTGTTACAAGGAGAAGCAAAAATAAAATAAGAGGTGAAAAAAGAGAGCGCACACATAAATGTGATTAAGAACAAACAACTAAGCCGTGAAGTGGATAAACGAACGAGTTAGAGAGGGAGAGCGGAGAAAAAAGAGTGTGCAAATCGAATCGAAAACAAACCACACAAATAATGAAAGCCAATCGACGAGTGGCCAAATGTTGCCGGTTTGCTGGTGTTGGTGGTTGGGAATCGAGACGCTCGCCACACTAATCCCTATGCTTAGCTGCCTAGATAACTACCACCCCCCTAGAAGCTCCCCATAGCCAGGGAAAATGGGGACGATGAATTCGATGAATTGGAAGAAGAGTGTTGTGACAGCATTTTTCCACCCCCTTTTGCTAATGCTTCTCCCCCCTCGCTGGATTCTCCCAAATGGTAAATGAACGGTCTGGGAGAGAAAATTCCAGAAAAGGAAGAAAAAAAACCGGACACAAAGCAAGCGTTCTTTGTGTTCGCCCCGGTTCAGACGCTTAACAAGGTTGAGCTTTTTTTTCTGCTCCCCTGTGCAATGCATATGCATCACAGCGCCACCCTACACTGGAAGGACAAAGGAACATCTTCATTGATCGTTTATAATGATAATAAGGAGCGGAGAAAGACGAAGAAGCAAATGGTAAAGGATTGTGTGGATGACGGTGGTTGAAGATGCAGTGAAGGACCCTTTCGTTCCCTCGTCACCAGGATCGTCAGCATTCTTAGCGTCGTGTGTCGTCCTGTAACTCTTCTTGGATAACTAATCATTTCATTATTCAATTTGTACCTCACAAAAACACTTTGAAGCGCTTTGTCGAGGACCTGAGAAATTCTGAATCCGAAGGAGGACCTGAGGAGCTCAAAGCATGTCCAGAGAGACGTTAGAAATACGCTTGAGTCTTCAAGAAAAACTTCTTTTCCTAAGGATCTCATAACCTAAGAGAACGAAGAACGGCTTTTTCCTCGTGGCAAATTTAAATATAACTAAGCTTTCAAGAGGAGAGCAAGAGTTCTAGAATCGCGTCATAATTAAGCGTACATTTAGACATCACAAAAATAAACCTCCCGACCCGTTCGTTCGACAGCGTAATGAAGCTTAATTGAGAACCCCAGCCAAGCTTCGACGTGTTCGATGGATTAGAACCGCTGAAGCAAAACATGTGCACTAATGAAGAAATTGGGAGCAAAAATGAAACCCGATTTGCATAGTCGGTTAATACGATTACCGAGCGATCCCAGGGATTTGACGTATTTAATTAAAACCCCACTCTTTGCTCACTACTAGCCGAGCTGCTTTGCTGACGTCTCGGCGATCATCGCGATATTAAATTGTTACGTTGGTGGAGAGAGAGTTCTGAAAGAAATCAATTCCAGCGTACCACATCTTGACTAATGTGTTAAAGCTCCCGGTGAACCCAGTAGTCAGGAGCGCTCACTAAGTTACTAAGTACAAAACCAAAACACTCAATAACACGAACCTGACCTACTACTGCTACTGCTACTACTGCTCCTGCTACCTTAGTCTTCAAGGATTTCGGCTCTATCGCTGGTGCCATTAGCAGTTTCTTTTTTCTTTCTCTCTCTCTCTCTCTCTCTCTTTCCCTTAAAGCTCGCTCAATTCATTTCCACCGGAATTCCATCAATGAAGGTGACTTATGGCAAAACGGCTGGTGCCACAGCTAGTGACACGCCAACCTCCGAAAAGCATGACCAGCACACTTTTGCTCGCTTCCCAACGGGAAAATGAACGAAAAAAAAAACGAAACTCACACACACCTCACAAAGGGCACCCAAGTTTCGTCGCGTGAACGCAAGCCGGCAACGTCAAATCTCGTTGGAAAATCCCATTAGCAGATGAGGAAACAGGAGGGCGAACCTCCCGAAGTGTTCGGCTAGCGTGCAACGCGATGACCTGGAATTCGCAACACTGGGACGGTGAGCCAAGCTACAACAAAAACTCCGTCACACGATACGTCACGAAGGTGTGACCTGACGGCGAACGCTCGCAAAACGCCATCTTATTACCGGTTGCCAATCGAATCTGACGCTTTGCCCGGCGGGTTGGTAAAGGCGTGACTCCGGTACACCTTAAAAAACCCACCTGAGCTTGCCTGAGCCGGCCCTGTCAAAATCTCAACGTAACAAACCATTAACGTTTTCCGGCTGCCCGCGAAACTTGCCCAAGCCGCACCATTTGCACAGCAAACTTTCCAACCCACTTCCGGGGGCGCGTTATGCTTCGAGAAAGAGTTACGCTTCAAGACAACGGCGAGAGCGAGATGTTTGATTTATGGTGTGAGCCGGGCCACGGTAAGATATGGTCACCGTATGACTAGTGACGTTGAGTGAGCAAAGTGTTTTCGAATATTTAGCACATCCAGCGTCATAAAACTAACGACCTGGAAGCTAAAGAGTTTCGGTCTCTTTAGCAGCGCCAGCTTTTGTCCACCCGGGGTTCCCAATTATGCACACACCGGAAACGGCTCCCTTACTTTCGCTTTGTCTTGATGGCGTGTTCAGCCCTCACTGCAGCATGCTCCGTGTGTAAGCTCCAGTAAGTGATTACGGTTTGTTTGCTTAACGGTTGGGCCTCCCTTCACAATTCACATTCGCACAACACTCTGCTTTAAATGGAGCATACACAGCCCGACATTAACAATATCATCATCTTATCATAATTTGGTGTAACGAAGCCTACAATTTTCCCTGCGCCCTCCTACATCAAATTAGAACTGGCCAGATCGGTGGTTAATTAGCACCGAACCAAACCAAGCAAAACAAAAATCCGCCGGACGGAACAGGAAGTAATGTGGCCCAAAACAAAAGCCCATTGACACGATCACGCCTGCTTGCTCAACAGCGTTTGCCATTGTGTGATGGCCACCCTCAATTTTAGAGCGATCAGTTTCGCCAGCCAGCTTCGCACCGCATGATCGAAAAACTGCATCACCACCACACGCTGTTTTTGCCGGTTTCATAATTTCTGCACCCTTGTCGGCTCTCGCTCCGCGTGCGCCCCGCGTTGCCAAATGTACCCCTTGCGCCTAAAGTGGGTGATTATTTACACCCAGGTTCGAGAGCTCCCGGATCGGGGAAGCTCTGTTCACGGCCGGATGACGATGCCTTCGCTTCTCCTGTTGCGCGCTTCCTAAGGGGGACGCACCGGTAGTTTTATGGCCAATTAATGTCCGATTAATAATCCGAACCCTCACATACGGAGCGCACTGTCCACAGCGGCCGGACAGTTGGTTGCCCTCGGCCGTGAATGATTGTGGCCATGAATCACACGATTTGATTGCCCATTCCGGCGGGGGCCCCGGTCGTTCCTCGGTGGCTAAGAGTCTCGGCGACAGTCACCCACCGCGAGGCCCATCGATGTGTGGTTAAGAATTCTTTCGCCACGCAAGCACTGGTGAGATGCTGTTATGGGGTTTTGTTCGATTGCTTCTTTGCGCTCCCGCTCTCAAGCCGGCTATCGATAATCGAGGCTGGTCACAATGTGAAGTGCTTTGTTACCGCTAAAACGGGAGGAAATAATGTTGTTTTGAGTACCGGTTTCCAATTTCCAACCGGAGCTGCATCATCGCCAATACTTACCGGTCGATGATCGTAACCGGGGTGGCTGCTTCCCAAGTCCCAAGCAGAACTTCAACCCGGGAATTAAGCATCATGTTTAACGACCGTGTGTGTGTGTGTGCGAGCAGCACGGTTAAGCGAGGAAGCGCTTAATAATGAATAAAGAAAAATGTCTATTTTATCGATGGTCTTGCTGAGAATCGGTTCCGAGGAATCGGTTGGCGATCCGGGAGCCGGGTAGTTTCGTGTCGTGTTTTACGATTATTTTGGTTGTACAATTGGACATAACAGCAGCTGAACCGGTGTCAGCGTCCCTCGATTGATTAAGAGAGTTTATCGAGCCATCGGCAAATAAATAGTATCGAATGAATTCTTGTCATTTGCTGAGCAACCTTGAGCATTGTTACGAGAATTCGTTGACATTCTTAAGAGCTTAAGTGTTTTAGGGCGGCTCTGTTTGTTCTTTAAGATTTCTTAAGAATCTCTTTATTACCACTAAGGATAAATGAGTCCTCAGTAGTCTCATTTGAATTAGTTCACTCGTTGAACCCTCTGAACAGAATCATTCCTGGGAATCTCAAGGAACGGTCAAAATCTTAGCTTGCCGAATGGCTGAGTTCAAGATTGTAAGCTCCAGTCAAGACTTTACATAAGACCCAAATTCTGGATCTGAGACTAAGCAACTAAAAGGCCTCTCAATTCGTGAAAGGGACTTCAGTTCATTGGTCCGAGGTATCTTAGTCATGGCCTTATCCAGTCGATCCTAGATAAGAGAGGAAAGGCCGGATAGAATTCTGGACAGGTCCAGTCAAGATTCCCGTCAAGTAAGACCAGTAGGAGTTAATATTCCTTTACTGATTAAATTTTAGCGAGAAGAAGATAAACAAAGTCACTGATTCCAGCAATGCGATAAAGACTTACGTTTCCTCTACAATGTAACCTGTCTGTCAAACTGGATAGTCAGTCAGACGGGAACTGATACTGATATTGTCGTGTGATAGAGCAACGCCCAATGATCATCTGCAATTATTATGCCCCTGATAGTAAAAATTATTTATCGTAGATGTTGAATCGTCTATTCAAACAGTATAGGATCATCAAGAAAATATTCTCGATTCTGTTATAGAGAATGCTTATACTTTTGCCATATAAACCCTAGAACAATATTCTCCTAAAAGAACTGTTGCTATTAAAAAAAACTCGTCTGTCCAGCTACAAATAAAGCGCGAAGCATCGAATATCCCAACCAATCCTGCAACACAACTCCTTCGCTCACTTAACCCCTCCAGCTTAAAGCTAATCGAACTTCACTCACCCAGTGCATTGCTCAGCCGATAGATTGCAAGTCGTTAAGCTGTCCCACTGCAACGCCAAGCCGAAAGCGAGCCTACGTTACGGATTTGGCTTCGGCCTACAACACAGCTAATGGTTTCCTTTCATTTCACTACACATCAAACACCCATCAAACATGTGAAATATTGTTGAACATGACCTACCCAGACGTCTCCACCAGGTTCATCCCACCCTCAGGAAGCGCTTCCAAGTGAAACGACAAAAGCGCGCTAAAGAAATGCAATCGTCTTGACGCCACAAAAAAAAGAAGATGGAACGGCTGCTTGACTAACTTTGTCCCGGACGGAGCATTCGCGGAAGATCGTGGAAGATCGTGGCAAGCTTCAAGTTACCGGTCTGCAGCGCCATTTTACGGCGTGCTTTTCAATAACTGTAGGAAATTTGCTTTTACGAGCATAATTCTGTTCGCTTTCGTTTACGATCGTCATAAATAAGGCATGATACTACGTACTACCTTGTGTACTTGTGTACTCGGTTCGGTTCGGTGGAGAAGAGCAAAAACATTCAATTCCAATCCAAGCGTAGGTCTCCTCTATCTCTCTTCGCAACCTCCTCGCGCTTGCCCATATTTGATGGTTCATAATTTTAATGCTGATTGAAAAATTGCAAATAAAATATAATCCCATCGTCGGCTGCAATACACCGCGACGACGGAGGAACATGACACAAGAAAAAAACAAGCGCCAGAAATGAATCTCGTACGAACCCCGACAAATTCTTGAACGGTAGTATCACCGATATCTGATTCTAGTTGCGATTGCGTTCACCGGGTACACTTCACTACAGACCGCAGCACATTCTACGCAAAGAACAAAGGCAACAATTAAAAATCCAATTACCGGCGACGACCGGCGGCTTGCAATGTGCAACGGGCGGCTGTCATCACTTCACATTTTCCAAACGAATTGCTCTACCGATTAATTAATAGCAAAATTAATTTTCCTCCCAACTTACAGTTTCTTATCAATCTTGGCTGTGGCTTAATTTAATTTACCACCTCAAGCACCTCTTGTCGGGGGCGGGTTTGTGTAGGCGAAACTATTTAAAACTTACTAAACAACATTCATTTACTGTCGGTTCGGCCACTACAAAGGGGAGCGGTAGCTTTTGATTTGGGGAGCGCATAATTGAACATTCTGCCTATAAAAGGTAAGGTTCGGGCAGGAACTTCTTCATAGTAAAATTGTGTGTTTTTTGAAAGCCAACTAACTAGCTACGACGCATTCACCATGAAGCTGACAATCGTTCTACTAGTTGCATTCGCAATCCTCGCTTGTGGTAAGTGAATTAAAGCTGTGTCCTTATTAAACAAAAAAAACCGGCATCCTCCTATATGTCCCTGCTGTCCATCATCCTACCAGCTACCTCGATGGAAGTAAACGATTTGCTGAAGAAAAATCCAGCCTCACAATTCTTGAACAAAATTGCCCATTCGCCTGTGCTCGGTGACTTGCTGAAGGGCATTGCCGACACGCTGGTCCTGCAGGACACACCGACCCCAGCACCGGAGGCCGGAGTCACTGAGGCACCCGCTCCACCAAAATGACCGTAGTACACGGCAAATATCACCATGATGCAACAACAACCTTGAGCAAAGTTACACATTATAAATAGACCACGGAAGGCAAGCGCGCGCACCACATGCCAACTACTAGTGGGGAGGTTTTATTTTCCGAAAGAAAATCCGTTTAATGATCATTATCCTTATACAGCCGCCCAATGGTGTAAGCTCAATTTTCACTCGATTAAACCGTCGCTTCATGCGGGTCCGCCCTGCTCTGCTCATGCTGGTCAGTCTAGAAATAAAAAACAGATAAGTTTTTTTCCTGCATCGAATCCTCAAAAAAAAAAGCAGCACAAAGAAGAAACACAGCTCCAACGCCTGCCTGGCAGGTCGGATTGATACATTTTCGTCCGATAAGCCTACACGACGACACACCACCGGAGAAGGCGCCTCTAATTTTCCTCCTTTTTTAGACCAAATGTTGTCCCGCTGATTACACGTCTCCTTCACCGACGACCGTACGCGAAATGAAGATTAATTACCCTACTACTCTGCCGCTTAGAGTCCACCCATCGCGACCAACAGGAGGGTGAGTGATGTAATATGCTACGGGGGCAAGTTTCTGGGTGCGGCTTCCCAGCGAGCAGATGAATGTTAAATGATCCGGTAAAAATTTAAAATACTTTTCCACCATCACTCACAGCTTCACAGACACACACAGAGTGGGATCTCTTCCAGCGGGAGTTCCACACGCTTTGTGGATCTTTTGCTTCGAAATGTGGGACATGACGGCTAGAACTTGCCTCGAAGGACTCAAAAAAGGATTAGTGTAAAGATGACAGACTCGCCTTACTAAGACACTGTGCGCGCGCCTGTAATGACTGGCGTCAGCAGAAGACAACCTCATGCATAAGACAACCGACCAGCGTTATCCAGCACACACACAAAGAAAAAATCTTCATCATCAATGCCACGGTTGGTTCTGAATCTCCTACACACACCAGGTCCCCGACACAAAACATCATTCATTTCTACTAATCCCTGGTGTTAATACCGTCTCCAACACCGTCTTTGGCAAGGGTGTTTTTTAATCCACCTTGCATGAGTTACGATTATTAATTGAGTATTCCCAAACCGAGCATTAGCACCGTATTGACGTACGTACGTCGGTGGGGATATTTTTAGCAAAATTTTCATTAACGAACTCATCCATGATTAGTGTGGGATTTTGTCTTTCTTACGTGTAGTACAGACGTTTCTGTATAAAAATAATCTATCAACGTGTCAGCGAACTTTAACCGCAAGCAAAAAGATAGCACTTCAAGGTGAAAGACGTCTAAGACAGACTGAAGCAGAGAGAGAGAGCAGCAATGTCATAAGGATTGCATCACTTTAGGCGTAGAAAATTTTCGCTGTCTTGCTGGCAAATTAAATTACAAACTAAAACTATAAGATTGTTTGTTATACGGATTGCACGGCTTTAGGCGCCTTGCCAATGAAGAAGATTTATTTTACCAATAAGGAATTATAAAAAAAAAATCCAATTATAAATTATAGTAGTTTTGAACTATTTTGAAATAAGAAACACAGTTGTAACTGGAATACCTATAGAAAGGATAAGTTAATCTCTCATATCCCTCACTGAGTCCAAATGTGGTCGATTTAGCAACTAAATAAATTAATTTATTCTACAACAGCAAATCCAGTGCATTTGTTATGCGAATTGCATCACTTTAGGCATTTTTTCCTACTCCAAACCAAATCCAAACCCTATCCAAAACCAACAGATTGACCAAAATTTCGATAAAATAAATTTAAAAATTGTTCAAAGTAAACATTGTCAGGTGACAAGCGCGTATGTAGAGCATTGACATTGAGCAGTTGACCTGTAAATTCTCACTTCCTTGATTTAATTTACTCGAAACTAGATTGCCAGCACTTATCAGCACATTCCTGATGTAATTTTGAACCAGTAAACCGCTCAAAGTAAATATATTGTGCTTCAGTGAACGTTATTGTCGATAGCAGCAATTATATGTCATGTGCATTGCATAACTTTGGGCGTTTTATCTTACTAGCATAGGCAAAGCCTTATTTGCTATGAAGTTTTTTACTATAAAAATCAGGAAAATTTAAAATTATTCAGCTATTGGGAAACTACAAAAAATGTAATTTCGCAATGTGTACTAAATGGACGCTTGTTAAGCGGATTGCATAAATTGCGGTGTTCTACCGAATGTGGAAGGTATATTGTTATCCGTGAGGGGAAATAAAAATAAAAATTCTTTTCTTTACACCCTTTATATGAATTAAAAGCAAAATTAATATCATCACGCAGCATGAGTTGATATATTGACCATCATCAAATATTTCATCTTTCAATTAGAGGGGGTTGCTGGTTCCATCCCGTCTCCAGCGTGGCGAAATTGAACATGAAAAGAGCTGTACAAAGTGGCAGAAATAATTCATCGAAATTGGAAAATAATGAACTTTTCTCACCTCATCATGCATCATCCACACACACACACACAGAGAAAGAGAGAAAGATCGATTGAAGGCTGCTAATACGAAGCAGAACCTCCCAAGAGTAGACCATATTTGAATCTGTTAGTGCAAGCATCAGTGATTATCACATCATCATCAACCGACCGGCAGCATCATCTTTCATACCGACGAGATACGTTTTCGTTATTGGTTGCCCACCCATGATCGGTCAATGAGCCAAAACGATAAGCTTTCCCCCCCCCCCTTCCCCCCTCCACTGATTTTCCACTCCTTCAACCACCACTAATCCATCGCCCGGGTGGCGAAAAGAATCAATTTTCCCAATCTCCGAAAACCATCTTCAGGTTGCGATGATTTTGGCTCGCGGTGGAAAATTTGCACTTTCACCTTTCCCCCCACCCCCTCCCATCCCTCTCTCTCTCCTCAAATTTCTTCTCCACATTCTTCCAAAAGCGAAACGCCACGATAAGTGAAATTGCTGAATCGTTTGGCTGAATTTTCCCTTTCCGTTTTCCAATCATATCAGCACCTTCTTGACGCGTGTTTGCGATGCCTTGTGTTTTTCCTTCCAGCTTTTTCCGCAAAAATAGAAATGAAAAGCGCACCAAAATTGTGCACATCTTTACTGCTGGCGCCTCGGGACAATTGATGCTAATGCCAATGGGCCACCGCACTGCACCAATGTTGGGCCGGCGTGCAATTCTGTACGAATGGGATGCTTTCTTTTGCCATTTTTCACCAGCCATTTCCACTGCTTCCAGTGCCAGTGTAAGCGCAAAGAAAAGAACGTGGCGTAAATTTCCCAGCGGAAAATTCTACCAACTGTATGCTTTTATTTTTGTGCCTCTTTTTTCACCTCCAACTGATAAATGTACCCAACAGGGAAAGGATAGCAAGTGCAAGTGCTTATGCCTCCTTTATTTGCTTTCCACCCAGAAAAGCCAAAGTGCAGGCAGAGAACCATTTTTTCTCCCATTCCAAAAGCTGCATTCTTTTCCTTTCGCCTTCCGACCCACACACACACACCTCCAGACATCCAGTTATGATAGTTTTGTTTTTACTTTTAAACGGTTTCAATTCGGTGCAAATTATCACAATCAAACGCATACACACACACAGTATCATCATCCTGGGTGCAACACACCCCGAGAACACGTTCCCAGTTCAACTTGAATGAACGATAATTGTCGTTAGGAGTCATTCGTTTGCACTGTTTTTTTTTTGCCTCCATTTCCATGTTTTCCCCTTGTTTTTTTTTTTTTGTTTTTCGTCGTGGCCCCGACAATTGACCGTGCCAGTGGCAAGTGGTCAGACAAATCAGATGCACAAACCACGGCGAACGTTCGCGAGTGAGGTGGGCAATAGAAAACGAATGAGGCGTACGATTTGAAGTCAATTTTAAACTCCACCCGGTACTGCCTCTGTGTATGTGTGCGGGTATTGTTTTTCTTCCTTCTCCACCCGCTTATAGGGAATTGACGTTCCGCTTGGGCCACTTTTTACAGTGATGGCGATAAAATAATTATAGCCAATTTGTAGTGTAGATTTTTTGTGTGCTTTGTGGGCATAAAAAAGGAGAGATAGTTATCGACGGGTTGCAGTAATAATAATAAAGTGGATAGGGTTTATAAATTGTTTTAATTAAATAATTGGTACTGTGAAATTGGTGCCAAGAATTTTGCACGAATTTTTAGCGCAAAAAAATCGTTTCGTTTCCTAGAAAAGAAGCGCCTAAAAGTATGCAATCTGCATCGCATAAAACTCTAAAATAAATAGCATACATTGCAGAAAAGGGAAAGACTTTTCAAATGGTAATAGAATAAAGTGAATAGAGTTTTAAATTGCATTAGGTAAATAATTGGTTCTGTAAAATAATTTGAAATAATCATGCGCCTAAATGTATGCAATCCATTACTCATCAACATCTAACATAAACAACAAGTATTCGCAAAAATGAGAAGAAAGTTATAAAAATTAAATACAAATGTAAGTTATAAAGTATTTTTTTTTATTTATTTATAAATTATGAACAATTATAAAGTATAATGATTGGAGTAAAGTAAATAAATTGTTTTATTTAAACAAATAGTTCTGTAAAATGTCTTCCCAGAAAGTTTACTATCTTTTTTATAATATAAAGAATCGTAGTTTAATAATCTTAACAGGGTTAATAAGTTGCTTTATTTGAATAAATGAAACCAGCTGCCAAAAATTTCCCTAACTTTTGCTTTAAAAAACCATTTTCCCCACAAAAGCGCCTAAATGTATGCAATCCACATCCCAAAAACATCTGGTAAGACTGTAGAACTTTTTTAAATAAAATTTGCAACTCTATGTGCTGCACTTTTCTGCGCCGATTTCTCACACAGCAACACACTAATTCTCGACCCCTTCACACCTCTAAAACACCCTCTTGTAGTTCAAATCGATCGCCCCACGTTCCCACACGATCTCTCTGCACCATCATCTCATCAGTGCGGCATCATCATAGAGCGTTTTTTCGTTTGCGTTCTTTCGTTTCGCCTTTAAAACCCACCGTTCGCGAAAAAAAAACGCCGTCGAACGCTTCACGCTAGTTTTTCCGCGCACTCGCGCGCCCCATTTGTGCAATTTGCTTTTTTGCGATTGCCCCCGGGGTGGGAGCCAATCATGCATGATGGTATCGGGCGCGCACACGTTCCTGCTGCGCTGCGTGAAAGGTGTGAAGGGCACTGCACCCAGGAGGCGATCGTGGAGCGAACAAGGCACACGTTAAAAACCGACTTACGAGACCATGAGAAGGAAAATGTTTGTACCATCCACCGCAACTCTTGCATTCGGGAGTTGTGTGCAAAGTGCAGCGAAATGAAAATTTTCCACCACCAAAGTGAAGACCAAACAACCGCCCAAAGTCAAAGAAGCAGAGTAGATGTTTGGTTGGGGGGGGAGCCTTGGACCCCGGCAAATCGATGGAAAGAAATTATCGCTCGTAGAAAGTGAATTTGAGCGTAACGTTTCAATGTTTTGTTGGTTTGTCCCACCACCCACAAACACCGGGTGAACTTTTTCGGGGTGATTATTTTTTTTCTCCACCATCGCTCGCTACAAACGCCTGAAAGTAGACTAGCACCCGAACGGTTTCGGTGGTACATGGAGCTTTGACATGCGAACAAACGCGACTAGCATGCATGTCGATGGGTTAGTTTGCCGTCGGGCTATAAACATACTTCCTTTTTGCGATACTTCGTTACCATTTCACCTTTGGTTCAGCTCGGTGTGTATGCTTGCTAACACACGTCACACTTTTGCATGCTTTCGCGCCGTTAGCCGAACACACACAACCCGGTCCACCAGTTCCGTCCACAATGTCCTTCCCTCCCGGTGGTGGCGACGACGAGATGCACAATTAAGAAAACATTACTGATAGGATTTTTTTTTCGTTCGTTGTACTTGCCATACTACACGAGGCCTCCCTCCCTAAAACAACACATAGTTCCGGTACGCGCAAGGTTAAATTACCGGGCGGGAGTTTTTGTTTTGTTTTTTATTAGCCCTATTAGCTTTATGGACATACATGAACGAGTTAATAATGTGTTTTTTTTTTCTATGCTTTTTTGTTGATTGTTCCAGGGAAAAACAATACCTAAGAAAAAGTTTCCATAAACAAGGGGAAAATTAGACAGTATGTATTCCCTCTACCTAGAAGGATAATTGGAGTCCGATAACACAGTGTCTTTGGTTGGCAGCGCCTGAAAGGTATGCAATTAATATGTTGTAGGCTCGCTTTAATTTAAGGAAATTTAAAGATATATTCCACGCACCCAGGGTCTTTCTACACATAAGCGATGCGAAATCCTTCTGAAAATGCACAGAAGCCTCTTACTTATGAGTTAAAAGCGATTCTTTCTCAGAGGCTTTTTTGAGTACTAAGACTATTAATGTTCTATTCAGTGGAAGGTTCAGTGTCGCTTGCTTCATCGTTTGATTAGCTTCTACTGCAGGGGAGAGCCACACACAGCGTATGCCAAGATCTGGATTAACTTATAGAAGATGATCCCCGAAGTTTCCACCTCAGAGTCGCGGATGACCCTCTCTTATGCCAGAGTGAAGAGAAGACAGGCAAGCCTATCTCGTTGGTGAAGGTCCTTTGTGGTAGCAACAGGGCCTAATGTTCGATACAGTTCTCTCTTTGTCTGTCATGACAGGAGTATTAAAGGAGAAGTTCCCTTAGACTAGATTTCAATGCCGATGTTCTTGTTGGTGCTGACTCTTCGCCCATTATAGGTGAAGTTTTGGACGACTCCAAAAAAGCATGATCATCTATATGCGCATCGTCGAGAAAAGCTTCAAACCAATGATGTATTTATCCTCAATGTACTATGTCCAATGTCCATGTTCGAAGCTTCCGCCTCCGTTGTCTGGCGTCAGATAAAACAAAATGCAAATAAGTGTATCTCCCAGACTAAGGCCTCCTGTGGTAGCAAAAGTCCTTGAGAGTTTTCTATCCACCTTTACCTGACACGCGATGTGGGTTTTGGTCATTGTTAGAAGCCGGGATTCCTGAAGAGCTCTTTTCGTCGTGTAGTTTTACCCTAGCTGTACTAAACAGTGGTAAATATCTGTTCAGTTATTGACTTTCTGCCTCAGAATCCTCTCTGGCAGTATCTAAATATCTCTTCTACAAATTGAATAAGTAGATCATGTAGTATCAGGAAGAAAATTCGCTTGGGCGAGGGAGAAAAATCCTTGCAATTGCACTCTATGTTATCTTCTTGAGCCAACGAATGGTCCTTCGAGTCTCTTCGATTGCTCGGGTGAGAGTAGCATGCTGTCAGCTGCTCGTGGAGCTATTCGTAGAACTAATTTATTCTATTCAACACTTGAGCCAATCGTTAGCGGATCTTTGATAGGTAATTGACAAGTTCTTCATCCTTATTTCGACCGGACCACCTTAAATCTGATGTTTTTTCGATGAATTAGTGTATTTCTTTAAGAGAAAGAAATGTTCCACACTAATTATCTTAAAATTGTTAACATGATAGCAGTATTAAAACTAAACGCTACTCAAGAGTCTTCTAAGAACAGGTTTAGTGCATTAAATCCTTCAAGCGAGCGTTCCCTCGACTCGAGTAAATAAATTACGCCCGAAAGTATGCAATTCACACATCGGCAGCGCTCTGTTAGCAGCTAATTAAAGCCCGTTTACTGTCACTACGGCTTTAACAGGGGCGGCGGCGATTCACCGAAAACCACTCCGCATTTCTATTACCGAATCAATAAAATATGATGAATATCCGCAATTGAAAAGATACACATCATAATCAATTTATTCCCCACGAGCATCAGCCACTGACTGTAGCACCGCGCAAAACGGGTTACTTTCTTGAAGAAACGACCTCAAACCCCCCCTCCCTACCCCTAATTACACCCATCAACAAATCAACCATCGGCGAACGGGCCAGCCTTCCTTGTGGGACTTACAGCGTGAACACGCCCGTTGTTTAATGAAACTATTGCAATTGTGCAACACACACGCCGATGGGTGCGATCATCGGCAACTGATTATTTTCCAATTAAACTTGGCACACGCTTTATGACACATGGACAACACCGGCGTGGCACAGTGGACATGGGCAAGATAAATCTTCATACGCCTCGGTTCGGGCACAAAGTTCGCCCAATCGACAAACGGATACGGACATTAGCATATTAAACGAAAGCCACGCGACATTGGCAGCCAACACCTACGAGCCACTCGCGATCGTACCGGTCCGATTAGCAGCATCCGGGCGTAGGACAGGAAAAAAGCTGCTGCCGATCAGCAATCGTCTAGCGCGTCCAGTGTTGGGCGGAAATAAATAAAACTATCTCCACCATCTTCGCTATTTCTTCAAAATTTAGCGCACAATTTATGGACCAACTTGCCTGCTTCGACATCCGTTCTTGAGAAAAGGACCGTTCTGCGCCCGGTTGGCTCTTGCCACAAAACAAAGCTATAAAGCGCTTCTGTGTCCGCACGCTGGTCAAGGGGAAAAGGATTTTTATTTGACCGTCCGTCCAGTTTGATTGTATTATTATCAGTTAACTTTCACTTTATGGCCATTTCCCGTCCGGCAGCACAGCGCCGCTTGCGAAGCCTGAAATCCGATCCCCAGTCGTCCGACACACAACAAAGGACGACGTGTTTATCGGTTTGTCGTCATCGGAGGCTAAGGCGGGCGAGCTTTTTTTCTCTCCATTTGTCTCCCGCTTCTAGCCAAAGCTCCATCAAACACCACCTACATGTTGGGGAAAATCCTGAATGATGCGCTCTTTTTCCTTGGCGGAAAGCCCTGATGTGCGCGAAAGATCTGGGTCATCACAACCTCACCCAGCAGCGTCTCTCTCTCCCTCCTTGGGTGTGAAAAGCGAGAACTCTCGTGTGTCCTGAAGCCAGCGTTGCGAAAGCACATTTTCTCGTGCGCTAACCACGTGCCAACGCTGTGGTCGCGTGTCCGCATCATGTCCGGCAGGATCGACTTTCTCGCCCGGGGTATTGTTGTACTTGCCACTAAAACCTCCTACTACTACGGGAAGACACTAAACCCATCCCAACCTGCTCGTCTGCCCGGGTACGTACCCGGGGAGCACCGGCACCAGAAAAGCCAAGACAGACCATTCTCATATGCATACAATTTATGGGCCCTTTTCCCGGGTCTAACTTTTCCCGCTTTTTTTGTGTTGGGGTGGAGCACATCCACCCAATTATGGGGCAGAATCCTCGTCCAGGATTTTATTTTATTTCACCCAACAAAACCAACGTTAAATCCGGCCAAAGCGCAGGCCAAAAGTTCTACTTGCCGTACCGAGCGATGCCCACCCAAAACTACCCGGACCTAGCGTAACGCTGCTGGGGGGGGGAGGGGGGGGGGGCGAATTGGTAGCAGCGGAAACCCGTTCCATCCAACTTATGCCGCCATTTCCGCCCGAAAACCGACCGTGATTTACTGGCGGATGTCCTATGATTCAAACGATCGAATCATGTCTCCACTTTTATCATCGCCAGTGCCAGTGTGTTCCAGGGGCCGCCATCGTTCGGGTTGTCTGCCACGTGCTCAAGCATCGTGAACGGCATCTCGGAAGAAAGATGTTTGCTGCCGCCTCATACCAAAAACCCCCAGCGCCAGGAGTTCTACTGTTCTACTCGTTTCTTTCTTTTTTGGCAAATGGCCTCGCTGCCTTCCAAAGTACGGTGGTGAAGAATCGTTTCTTACTCTTGCATATCCGCACACACGCACACATATAAGCGGGGAAAAAGCTAGAGCGATCTTGTGCGAAAGCGAAAGTGAAACAGAACCCCCCCCCCGAGTCCCGATGGTTTAGTTATGGGCTCTGGCTGGCTTCTGTGCTGGCACAAACGCCGACAGATTAAAATTAAACGGGAATTATCTGCTCATAACTTACGTTTTGGGGATGGCTGGCTGCGAGACATCCGACGACGGGTGTACCTCTCTTCCCTCTCTTCCCTAGAATAGTTGGACCGCCCCCTGCCCCTTTTGTTTTTCCAACCCATACGCGCCAGCTTAGCCTAGAAACCTTGACTGTGTTCTTTGGGGTTTCGCCCGGCAGATCACGCTCGGCAGATCTTGTTGAGTTCTGGGGTTGGGCGGTTCGGAAAAGCGATGAGCATAAATCTTGTCCCCCCCCCCCCCTGCCCCCCGATACACACTCACCCGGCTCGCCTATCGATTCCGCCACACCGAAAGGAAATCGGAGCAGATCCACTCCATATCCGTTCCTCTCGCTCGCACCGCTCCCTCTCTCCAGAGACCGTGAAATTATACCATCACCGACCGACTGAAAAAGGGCCATCTTCTTGCGCAGGAAAAACCCCCACCATCATCCCAGCTCATCCAGTTTGGTGTTGCACGCGAGAATACCAGCACGAGCGCGCGCGTATCCACCATCTCTCTCGGTTGCGTTTGTTTGCGTTGCAAATACTGTCCCGCGTGGCTTCCGAACCTCGCCCGCAAAGCATACCACGGAAATAGCTCGTATTCTCGTCTGGCAACTACGGGTTTTTCGCCCCCCCCAAAAAAAAACCCACAAAATCGCCAATTCCAATGGACATGCCCATGGGGAATGTGTTTTTTTCCCTGTTTGCTATCAAACAAAGAAGAGCTGAAGATAAGAACAAAAGACAAACAAATGCACACACACACACACAGCCCAAACAATTGTGGACTTGAGAAGGGATGGAGCAGAAGGGGGGGAAAACAAAGAGGACTCCAAAGTTACAAGACACCACACCACACACACTAACTACTGCTGCTGACCATTGGCTGGCTTCCCACCCCAAAGTCCTGATGGCCACTTCCATGGCGATGAGTGGCGTAGTTCTGTCCGCCGGTGGTAGTGCACTTGAAAAACACAGTTCATTATGCTTGATCATTTTTCTCCCTAGACGACGGCTTTCCCCCCCCCCCCCCCCCCGTCCCGTCTGGGCTACCGGTTTTTCGCTAGACACTCGCTATTGGTGCGGCGAAAACGCATTTGCCGGACGGACGCGCATCAATTTGCGTTGACAGACGGCGGAAAAGGACCTTCAAGTCCGCTCCGTCCTGAAGCACTACAAGAGAATCCAATTTTTGTCCATGGCGTTTTCTTTTTTTTTTTTTGTAAGCTGCCCTCTCTACAAATCTTTACCAACTTTTAGATTGGGCCCTGGGAGTCGTTGGGCGAGGATCTGGAAGGAGCTGGAAACGGAAGCAAGGGTCACTCAATCGTGTTGCTCTTGTACGCTTTCCGTTCAAGTGCTTTCTGTCGTGCTGCTCGAGAAAGTGCCACTCGACGAATCAAACGACCGAAAAATGGTCGTCCCGACGACTGGAGCAGCCCTGGCTGGTGTTGCCCAACTTTGCGAATGCCCAGCGGTCTATTTGCATCGAACAATCGGCCGGGCCTGAACCCCTCGTGGAGCTCCTTCGTTTTGTCGGGGAAAGTTTGTCGGAGTGTTATGACTGGAGCTTGAGGCCTCGGAGCCTCTAAACGCAATAATGAGCCAACCTTCCACAAAACAACTCCACCGTACCGCAACGCGTTGCCCTCGGCAAAGGAGTCCCCAGACTTGCAACAGCTCTTGGTGAAATTGTTCCGAGCTTGAAACATCTGTCCTCGTTACTATTTGAACACGCGCGAACGAGTATTAAAAATTCAAACTCAACTCAACTATTCGAATGGAAATTGTACTGTGAGACATGCTTCCTACAATAAAATGGCGTATAAAAAGAAAATCCCCCCCACCTGCAGAACACGGACGACAAGGATCGTTATCATAAAGATTAAAATAGACGACACAGACCCACACACACACGAGAATTGGTTTTCGATTTTCTCAAGAACGCGATCATTAATGTTGCATACGGATGTGCTTTTCCCGCAAGACAATTTTCCGACTGTCAATTTATCGAATTAGTGTGTGTAGCTCGCTCGCTCGACTGGCATGCAACCGGGGTCATGTAAAACAGTTCTCCGGAAGCGAGAAGTGCACGTACAAGCAAACTGATACATAATGCATATACTGTCACCATCGGGGGACTTGCTGCCGATGTTACCGACTTCCGATGTCTGATGTACCTTTGCAGCGTAAGAAATCTGGTTCCGCCTTTCTACAAATTTGCTCCGCTCATCCCATCCTGAGTACCAAAAAATCCTGCGCCGTTTTGCTGTAACTTAAATCATCCCCCCGCTTTCAATAAACTCGCAGTGTAGTTGCACGCTGTTCGTTTTGCCGCACGCAACGGGCAATCAACGCGAACCGAAAGATAATCCATGCACGAAACGAAAGAAGCCAACCGTCCAGGCATCCATCAAGCCATCCATCCTTACGAGGCCGATTTTTTGTCAGACACGGTCTCTGACTACCCGAGAACATCATAAAAATCGCAACATAAACCCTCCAGCGAGGCAGCAAGCAGCGACAAACCCCCCTGCGAAAAAAAAACACTACGTCCTCGGTGTGCTGGACTCCCTTCTGTGGATGACAAGTGCGGGATGGCATAGGACCAACAAAAAAAAAGCTGAGCCATAAATCGATAGCGTAGAAGCGAGATACATCCACATCAATATTTGCACAGAGACAGACGCTGGTAGGCAGGTCAGCACCAACCAAGATTCTGCTACTGACGATTTTTGTCAAGCGTGACCAATGTGCGCTTTCGGGAGCTGGATGGACGGACTAGTGCTGCGAAACCTGAGCCTAATTGACTGGACCTTCCTGTCCTGCCAGGTCCCTACCATTCTCAATCGTCGTCCTATGTAGCGGACTTTAGATTTTGAAGACGTGCTTGAGCTGGTGAAATTTTTGTGCCAGGCCACCGGAGATGACAGAACAGGGTTTACCAGGACCGTATTTGTAAAACAAGTCAAGATTTTGATTAAACACACGTCAGAATCGTCAGAATTTGGCTGCTATATTCTTATTATCCAGGGCGGATTAGACTCTAGAAAACTACGCGATCGAACAAAATGGAGATTAAATACTGGCGCTTATTTTTCAGCCCAGTTAACCCTGTAAGCTCCCTCTCCCGGGACGCTGTAACCGTGCTGATACATACCAGGGACATTAGAATTCCCAATCGCATATCTCGCTTGGACACATAGTGTGTCAAATTTGACTCAACTATTAGTTGAAAAAAAATCAAATTAACACGCCATCTAATGCCTACCGAGCAAGCAACCCGCGTCCACAAATGAGTTCCGGCTAATATTTGTACACCGGGCGATGTGTCCCGTGGTCGACCGTCATCCACGAGCACGAGCACGACCGGAACACATCATTTTCCCGGCAGCTCTCGTTTTGCTTCCGTCAAACGATAAGCGATAAAAAGGGGTGGCGAGTGCGACAAAAAAAAACCTGTGCCATCCTATCCCCAAAATTCTCCTATCCCAGCGTTCTGGCTACGGATGCTGATCTGGCGTGGTGCTGCTGTCGCTACAAGTGTTAATAAATTCGTGTCCAAATATCAATAGACGTTCCCCAAACCGACGGCCATCGGTGTTTGTCCACGCTGCCTCTACGGTACGAAGGACCGTACCGAATCGCAGGACGAGCCAGTTCCGGGACAGTGAAAAAAGTGGGTCATGCCGTGTGCCGTGTACCGTGCCCGAAGCGTTCAATCTAAAATACCCCCCGCGCACCCCCATCGCCGGCAGCAGACCAGCTGATCATAACGGATTATCTCGGGCAAGCCGTCAGCCGTTAAACGGTTTCGCAAACGGTGTCGCCCGGGATCAAACCGACTTTTTCTTCGCGTCCACGTACGCACGTATGACACGCAGAACGAATGCGAACCCGTCGAGAGCAAAAAAAGGACCCCGACCCCCGACGGATTCAATCCCTGGCTAAAGCTAATCGTGAACAAACGCACCATAAACCAGCAATAAACTTCCCGCTTTCTTGTGCGTCCGGCCACCGCGGACTGGCGGACGGAAGCGTTGCATCGCTGGCAAAGCGTATGTGTGTGCAATGGAATGGAAACTGAAATAGGGTCTCGGCCACGCGGCTTCGCTGGAATCGGTTCCAGCGATACGGACAGGCAACAGCCTCTCGGAGCCTCTATTACTGCATTCAGGTGCATTCTGAATGCGCTCGTTCCCGACCGTTTGCAAACAGTTTTGCTTCAGAAATTCTTCCCTGCACACCATTCCGGCACGCCATACGGTACGATCGTATGGCGCGATAATGATGATGATGATGATGTGGAGCAGACGACCAACCGAGCCAGACGGTCGAGAAGCGTCGAGTTCTAAGCGTTGCAATACGGCGAAACGAACGCACGCCGATACTATCAGCAGATCAATATTTGTTCGACTTGACTGCACCAGCGCCCGGGTTCCAAGACTCCCAGGTCAGTGGTGCTTTACTGTTTGTCCCACCGGTTAGCACAGCGACGACGACATCCACGGCCGGTACAAAGCACGCAGTGCAGTGTTATTTGCATTCTCAAACGAACAATTAGTGGCGCGGGCGCAAGACTTCAAGTGTTCCCTCGGCAAGGTTTTCAGCCAAGACAAGCCGTAGCAGACATCTGGTTGGTATCGTTTTCTAGCTCGTTCCAGTTTCATGAAACTTGCCAGTAGCTTCATCCGCCGACACGCACGGGAAAACAGAACTAAAACGAGTGGCGAATGCGCATTTATTAAATATTTACATCACGTTCAATCGGATCGATTCCGGATGTGGATTCAGCATCAACAACAACAACAAAAAAACATACCCTGAGAGTAATAAATCTTTCAGATGAGTTAATTTTCTGCCGCCGGACATCTTGTCGCCGCCGGGCTCGAAAAAGGACACAATCTTTTCTTCTGCTACCTTGTGTTCAATTAATAAGCTACCGCGCTTCTACCGTGGCCCCCCTCGTCTTCTACTGCTCGGGACGCTTCTCTCCTAAGATGTCTGTAAAAGCCAATCAGTAAAAGAAGAGCCCAACCCACGGGAGGAAGACAGAAAATACAGAAATAATCCCCAGCGGCCATTCCCTACCGATGGAACCGATGGACGGAACGAGGGTTGGAGGGGAGGGGGGAGAGGGGTCAAGGATTTATATAAATCGATGGTGTAATTAATAACGCAGGCGGAATCGATGGCAAACGCTCCCGAAGGACCAGGCATTACAAGGGAGGATGAAAATAAACGCTCGGCAGGTCAAAGCGACACAAACTAATGTACGAGAGCGTCTTACCTTCAATGACATTCCAATTTCGCTGATCCGATTTGCGCCCGCGATCGTCCGGACGGTTGAAGCTTTCGTTTTATTCCTCCCGTCCTCCGTCTCACTGGCTGTGTCGCGCTGCCGATTCTATTTTCGCCGAACCGGAAAAAATACAGGGGGAACGTCACCAAACCTAACAAGCGGATGATGATTGAAGTCTTCTCGGACGGTCCTCCGACCGGGACCACGACGACGGACACACTGGACGGTGATGGCTTTCCTATCGATGATTTCCGTTGTTGTCGGACACACAGCAAAGCACTTTCTTCCGCGGGGAAAACTTCAATGAAAACGATTCTTCTCGCACCACAACTCGCTCGGGACACACGGCTATTTCTTCGAGCTTGTTTTTTTTTTCGTTTTGCACCCGTTCTTGAAGATAATATTTAATTAAGCACAAAAACACACTGCGTTGAACATTCCACGGGCGCCATTAAAAAACGGGGACGATTAAATACACCGAGTGAGTTTTTCCCTATTTCCGAGCTCACGCTACACAACGAAAAACTTGCACACGCAAGCAAGATACTTGCACCGGAAGCAGCAACTTAAACCGGCACGGAAGCTTGAGCTTTTAACTAGCGCCTTATGGTGGTAATTATGGGCTACCCTCTTAGGGATCCCCACCCTGAAAAAGTACTCACCGATACTTCTTTTTTGTTAAAGAATCAGTGATCTATTTATTTATCCCCCCCCACCTGTATGCCTATTCAAACTCGATTACGATTCACTTGGCGCAATGGCGACCCACCACAGCTTCTTCTGGTCGATTTCACGCAAATAACAGATCAAATGACAGCCCTCGGTTTGGCTTCACATCAATCAAAGCAGGCCAGACCCGTTTCGCACTGCAGCCTCGTTACTCGGTTGTGTTGCGTATCCCTACAAAGAGAAAAAGAGCAGAACAAAACAAAATGTATATCAACGTCATGTAGCTTGGTAGGTCGCACGTAGGCAGCAGTACTACACACACACACACGTTCTAGGTTAGTGATTTCGAGACGTGCAACAGCGCCCCACACAGAAGCTACTGTTGTTCGTTACATCACGCCAACCAGCGATAGGGAATATTGCAAAACTTTCGCTAAACTACAATTATATAAACTTTTTCCTCCCGGGGTATCCCATCTCGCCCCGGATCGGGCAACTCATATCTCGGTATCTGTTTCACTGACGTGTGCTGCCTCGCACGTGTAGGGCACGGGTTTCGAGTTAGTTGCGCGCTCGGCGGCTGGTATCGCTATCACCGGCAGACAGTACCCGGCGTCTAGGCAAGAAAAGTTTTCCGTGCATGACATGGAGTATTATGGTCTATAAATACCGGCCCAAAATCTCTTACCAAAAGCAAGCAAGCCGAATTTTGTGCCGATCTTTCGTGACCGATGCACAGTGGGACGGGCAGGCTTGTTCCAGTGGGAAAGGACGGATGTTTTATTCGGCGAAAAAAAATTTTCCGGCAATATTCCTAGAGCTTTATTAAACCAAAAATTATGAAAATTCAAAAAATAGGAGTTCTTCAAAAATGGGCACATTTAGGCATCAATAAAATATTAAGTGCACTCATATGGAGACACTCACAACTAAGAATCTCAAACTAAGACTTGATGGCTGAACTTCAAATGGACATAGTACAACTTCCAGAAGCATTTATTCTTCTTTAAAGCTGTGAGAAAATTTACTTACAATATCCAGGACATGCACGGAGCGGTCTGGTAGCCAAGGCGATAGCGACCCCGCTCTTCACTCAACAGGACCGACGATCGAATCTCCGGTATAACTACTTGATATCCTGAGGCTTAGTAAACCATTATACGGCCAGCATGGCCTAGCAGAAGACCCAGTCGGACACCTAACCGGTTCCTCTAACCAATTCGAACTATAATATTTAACTTCCTATATTATTTATAATATCGATATAATATAGACAATACTTCCACTGTCAGCCACGTGGCGGTTATGGAAATCCTAATGTGAGTCTATAAAATCCAACCCAAATGGGTAAAAATCTAGTGAGGTCTTGATCTTCAATTTCCGGCTTCCAATTCAATTCCATTTCCGGCGGAAAATTTCAGATTTCAATCCAGTTCCGTCGTATTAATGGCGTCGATGCTAAGAAACTCCTTCAAGTATTTTTAATATTACATGCAAGTTAAATATTAATATCAGATTAACAAAAAGACTTGTGAATTCTAGATTTTTTTGTCCCTGAGGAGCTCTAACTGAATCCAACTTTAAGAAGAATTAATTCTGAAATAGATATTAAGACATGGAAATTGAAAACCCGATGTCCTCCACTAGCCCTATTGTGCGACGTGATTGGCTTTACTCGTGAGATGATATCGATTACAAGTGGACCGCGCCTGATGATCATTCGTATGCGCAAGAGCTATTTTTGGAAGCAAGAAAACCGAGCTTCCTATTCCTAGAGAACAAGTTACAATCGAATAATAACAGTTAGCATGCTTAACTTTTGTTAATTTGATTTAGAAACAGATTGAATAAGGGTGTCCCCCTCACGGACGCAACGACTTCGCAAACTTCATTTGTGTTTCTTCCGACGGTAATTGTAACACTTTGCGAAAATAAGTTACATATCCACTTGCAGGCAAGGATGATTGCCCCGTCTACCCATCTCCAGCCACACTTAAGTCATCTCTCAGGTGCCTCTTAAAACTGCAACCAGTCTGAAGGAAGGGGGGAGGGGGACCTTTCCATCTCCCACCCCCCCAAAACCAACCCACGAAGTAGGTCAGAATTTCGTATTACCGGTAATTCGCAACGTAAACGCCAAACGAAACACAAAACGTGCACCTGCCGCTGGATTCGCGCCGGTGCATCATTCGCGTGGCGGTGGCGTATAATATGTCTGACAGCTCTGCCGGGCGACTGCTGCTGGCACTACACCAAAAAGCGATGTTATTACAGCAAATGGTGAAAGTTTAGTTCTCGCGTGCAGTTCGTCCTTTGCCGCGTGTGTATTGTTTTCGAATTTCCCAATTTGCATTCACACAAGCGCGGGAGCCGTGTGTGGCAGCAGACGAAGTGTTGCCAAGTTTCACACCAGCGAGTTTTTGGGAAAATTTGGTCCGCCGTTTTCGGTCGGGAGGAAAACTGGAACCGGAAGTGCATGTACACATGTACGTCACCTTTACTCTACCCGTGCCGTGCCGAACATTGGGACATTTGCAATATCCGAGCGAGTTTCTCGGCTCGTGTGGCAAGCTTTTCCGGACGTGACGCGAATGATTGAGTACCCTAGGCGCCTTCAGAGGACCCGGGAGCCTGGGGGAGGAACCCAGAAAAGCTACAGAAATCGTTCGCTGATATCACTTAGCTAACCACTCTGCTCTGCTCGTGTACGTACGACGACATCACATACCGCTGCAAATAACTATTTCGGGGGGTTCCGAAAAGCCTGAGGAGGGATGTTGTCCGGGTCGGGAGGGAGACTCATAAAAGCTCGACCCTTCCGGGCGATCATGGTGTACGACAAGCTGGTGTACCATCCGTGGAGCAGTGAGACGAACTTTGAACTGCATGCCCTTCACTTGCGGTTGTGCAGTCGGAATGATGGCGGTATAATAGATTTGCATACTCCAACGCTAACTTTTGCGACAAAGTTCTCCTGCGGAATGATAACCTAAACCTCCGATGCGAGGTGCGGTGCGACGATGGTGCAAATTTTAGCACCATTCAGCACGCCCATCTACAAAACGGGGAACAAATCAACCTTCAACTTCTAACCCATTCCATCCACCTCCATCGTGTGCCCTAGTCAATGGCTCAAGCTTGACATTCGAAGGCATTAACGGTGACTTAATAGCTGTTGGCCGGGTTCGGGTGTTCGGGTGTGCATGCCCATCCACGGTACCCATCGCAGTTGTTGGCCTGTTGTTGTTCACCCGTAACTTCAAAGTGCTAATTATTGATTCCATCCACCATCGGCAGGGACCCACCGATTGCCGGGTTGGATACTTTATCGATCCAACGAACCAACCCGGGTGTTGCAGCTAAGGAACAGCCCTTCTTCTGCTGCCGAGGGTTTTCAACACTTCACGCTGCCTGCTAATGGACGACTCTTCCTCCCCCCTTTCGAAACTCCTGCGCCATCATATCGGTTCTTGAACCGCACCGTAGTATGCGAGTGGTGTTCGAGTGATTCATCGGGAGAAGCACCTGTTAAGGAGATAATCGGCGAAGGTCTATCAAATAGTTTGTTTGCTAATAATTGTGCTCGATTATGACTAGTTTTGAAGTTTTGTGTCTGCCAGACACAATCGTTTAGCGGTGCCCGCACGCCGCAGTGTAGCATTTAAATCGTGACCGAGGAAAGTGTGTGTGTGTGTGTGCTATTTGTAATGAAGACGGACAGGATGGCACCATTAAGGGGTTCTTAGGGTTAGTGGTTTATAAATTTACTCAGCCCAGAATTGAGTAAAAGGAAGGGATTGTTTAGGAAATCGATGCTTTGCTGCACGCTGTAAGTAGCGCGAAGGTTTATTTCATTAGTAACTCGCTGATAGCTACTCACAGTAAACATCTAATAAGGCTAGACCTGTCCTGTCCGTGGAGGTCGCAATGTTCATTACTAGATTTCCACCACAGCTGGCAATAGCGCAATCTATGGTCAATATAGTCTCAAAATGTATCTTCATCTTTGACAATACAATTTGAAGTGTTCTTGGCTTGTCATTTCTGTACAGTATATATCTGTACCGAAGGGAAGATGCTATCGGTACCGGTTGCATACTGCAAATACTTCATCAAAAAATCACTCAAGCTCAACGACCTACAAATAAATCGAAACCTCGAAAAGGCGAGCAGTTTTTTGTTTCAAGAGTCGTTCTGAAGACGAATCTTTAATTGTCAAAATAAAATGCCAGACAAAATGGAGTTACTAACCAACGAGTATTTTTTGCTGTTAATAAATTCACAAAATTTGTTTCAGTAGACCCTTTATTCCAGCTGCTGGGCCGACTCATCATCAACCAACACAGGGATCCAAAACATCAAGTATTACTAAGTGTATTCATCTGATGTCAATTTTTTCCCAGAAAATCAACAGCAACAGGCCTCCAGTAACGAAAAAAATCCACTATCAATAGTAGTGCCTTAGGTCTAATAGTGGAGTCAGACTCCTGCATAGAGGACCTGCATGGGATAAGGTTACCGACAATCGATAAATATGTCTACTAAGTGTACCAAGCCTACTAAGGTACTAAGCCACTTGTCACAATAGAAAGCAGCAAATTTTTAAATTTGTATAAATTTACAGTCATTAAAAATTTTACTAAAAAAACATCTAAAAATAATACTAGAATACTTAAGTACTAAACACTTATAATAAAAAAGTTTGTCATAGCTAAGAACACATGGTTATTTTCCAGTTCCCAAGTGCACTCATATGTGTTGGAAAAGAATTATTTGCTAGGAGTGCTTGGAGTCAGTAGCGGATCAACCTACCAGCGGCTCGGGGCCTGTTGTTTCCCTTTAATATCACAATTAGGGAAAACTCAACTGCTATTCCGCTCGAGACCTCCAAATATCTTGACTCGCCACTGCTTGGAGTGCGAGCCCGTAGTACGATCCTCTTTTTTTTTTGGCTGATCACACCTCAACCTGCTGGACCGTGCCAGCCATATTGTCTGCCCACGAGACTCACGTCATTCGTCCGAGGAACGATGCAGATGAGATTTGATTCTTAACCTTCAATGTATTCGATAAATAGTAATATTGCCTTCAGTTTCCCAACAGTTCCCCAAATAGGTATTAGTAGCGAAAACGAAGGCAACACCTGTTGCACACTCGCAGAAACAAAAGAAGAAGCTTCATTGTTTAGCATCGAACCCGGTATCGATCGATTGATCTGCTTACCTAATGAAGATGATGATCTTCAGGTTCAGAATTACGCGCACAAAAAAACACACCAATCAACACACTTCACTTGCCGAGTAAGATCAGTAATCCACAACACCACTAAACACTAAGCAATTTGGGAATAAACACTCAAGATATTAATGATTTTTCACTGCATCAAACACAAAACCACGCGCCATTTTCTTCATCCATCACCGCGTCACTATCACGCACAGACTAACTGCAAGCCGCTCTAATGACGGCCGGCTTATCTCGCACTCCTACTCACACACACACACACGATCGATGACAACCACGCGACATCAATCTCGTGCCCCAACCCAAAACACACGCATTGAATCAGAACAGGTTTCCCTAGGAATACGTCACACCGATACACAGGTAAGGAACGATCAATGGAACCGATACTGATCATTCACGCGATTGCGTCGCGATGTTGGTTGAATTCTAATTTTATCACTTCAACAATAAAAAAAAGCACCCCGATCAACCAGCTGGTCGTCACCACTTGTTCTTGTTGCCAGATACAGCTGATCGATTCTTTCCCGGATCTCAGAACGCACGCACGCCCGGAAGACGATTGATCGACGGCGGGTTTTTTATTTGCTCTCTTCCAACCCCGGTACACATGCACCCACACACACACACGCACACGGTCGGGAGCACCGTGTGTGTATTTATTTTTCGTACCACAGTGGATCACGATTCGCACGAGACTGCGAGCGCGCCTGGGAGATCGGAAATATAAACATCATTAAACCCAATTCAAGCCCACTGCAGCGGACGCCGCCAAGCCAAACGGTAACTGTCAGTCGGTCGGAAAATCC
The DNA here is from genome assembly GCF_013141755.1 of Anopheles stephensi. Lineage (NCBI taxonomy): Eukaryota > Metazoa > Arthropoda > Insecta > Diptera > Culicidae > Anopheles > Anopheles stephensi. The sequence continues at coordinate 75,130,012 of NC_050203.1, read as the reverse complement.
ACAACCACTGCCACACTCTTTCCCCACCAGCAACACACAGCAGCGGCACGTATCCACGCGGGTCCAAGACCAGGCTTGAAACGCACCGTAACAACCCTAGACACGCGCGTATTACCCGCGATCGCGCTCACATTCACGACCAGAGAGAGGGAGAGACGCTGGCTGGCAGGAGGGAAGGTGGTACATGGCACGCGCTCACTTTCCACCGGTGCGGCCGCCTTTTCCGTGTCGAGTGGTGGATGCACCCTTTGCAAAGGCAGAGATTCGCTTGCATCGAACCCTCATCGGTTCCTTACCCTCTAGGCCGAGCGTTTAGAGCGCGTGTGGCCAAAAGCGGTAATCACGCTTTAAAACGTTTCAATCGTTTCAGCTTGCTAGCTTCACACACACACACACACACATCTCACCAGAACTCTTAGATAACCGACCGAAGACGGGAGGAATAGAAGCTAACCAGGTCTGGTTTTACATTCCAACCACATACAACTACGGTATCGTTGGAATTTGCTCTCCAAAACAGGTAATCATCTCACCTAGTTTTGTTTTTCTAAATAGTTGCACTTCTTCGCCTTCAAACGACAGGGACGACCTGGTACTTGCAAACCGGATGAGAGGAAATGGATGGCCTATGCTGCTGCTGCTGGGATGGACGAACTGGATGAAACGATCGAACGACAAAGTTACCGGTCACCAGTCACCAGGCGATAACGGGAGCTGCTGCTTACGGGAGACCCCGTTAATGGCATTTGCAGGTAAGATAAGAATTTCTTCTGTCCATGTTTTTTTGTGTTTTGAGGGACGCAATAAAACGCTTCCGTCTTGGTGTTCTGTAGCTTGTGATAAGAGGGACCTGCAAGATACATGTGGTCGGTTGGAGTTTGATTTTTAATGAGAAGCATCAACAGCAACCAAGAAGTAAATAGACTGACTTTAAAAAAAAATTTGTGACGATCCTATATCCTAGTGATCCTACGAGCTATTCAACGAAAGTTACAGACAAAATGAAGATATGGCAAAAAAAAGTAGCCTAGTAACTGCATTCATCAACAACAAAATCAGCTCAAATATCCAAATAGTCCGGATCTTCAGCACTATTCTAGACCGTAAAAGATCAACTTTCTGGGACATTTCTTGGCCATGGAAAGATGCTACTAGCGAAGTGGTTATACAAGGCCCCCACTGTGAGGAGGATCCATACATATCGTGTCTGTATAAGAATTTTTTTAATCTTTAGAATCCTAAGGCTTCTTGAACGGCAAGGTCTCGTCGTCACAAACAAGGACTCATGGCAGGGGAAGCCATGAAAATCCCTGCAATATCTGGGGACTTCAGTAAAGCCTGAGGACTTCGTTTTTTTTTGCATCTTGGGCTCAAAGGTCAGAGAAGTTCGTAGAGAAGCATCTGAGATAGAAAATTCCCAGTAAGAAAAAATCTATAAAATCTATAAATCTATTTTTATAGTATGCTAGCTAGCTCATAAAGAAATCTCGTTAAAACTGCCGTCCGTAGAACAAACCCCTAAATATCCTTCAACATTGTCCAGTAGAGTTTTTTTCTTGAAGGAATTTGTGGACCCCTATCAATTTGATTCTGCTGATCGAAAGCGAGGTCTTGGTGCGTTTGGTCCGTTTATCCCACCTGTGGTAAGCATTTTGTGGTCGAGACGATTGCTGATTGCGAAAAACTAAGAACGAATTGAATACATGATATCATCTACGTGCTGGGGCTATCTCATGGACCCAGCAAGTAATAACGTTTTTGATCCTTGGTTTATGGGGCCTCTTCCTAAAATAGGCACCTTGAAGGAGGCGTCCTGGAGGTCGTTTGGAGCTACTTACGGGTAACCAGTCCAACCACCGATCATTCCGGCATTGAGAAGAACGCTTTGGAAGAAGCTTCTAAGCCAAGTCTCTAACGGAGGATTCATGTCAGTAATACCTGGCTACTAGGCATTCCAGAAACGATATGTCCGAAAAAAAATGCGGCCAAAGCATAGTGTCGTAACCCTATCTAGGTTGATATATTTACATAGCCTCACGTACCCGCGTGCGCCGTTTTCTTCTCCCCATGCAAATAAAAACCCACTGAGACTTTCTTCAAAACTCCCCGTATCGATAATGCAAAGCGTGCATCTATCGCAATCAGCTGGTAAAAATCTCACCACCACAACCGAACAGGCAAAACAACTTTCCGCGGATTATTACCACCGCGCACCGAGAGCATTAAACTTTTCCCCTTTTGTTTTCGAACATTAAAACCATTGTCTGTGCGGCGCGGTGCCTTTCTTTCACTCCCGATCGGAAGTGCATTACAACCGACTTTTGGAGGTCATGTACACGGCGAAAGCCCGCCTGTTATCGGCATGCTAGCGGTGCCGCGTGTTGTGCGTGATTCAATTTGAATCGCCTCCAGCATAGGAAACTTTCCCCCACAGCACAGCATTGGCACACAAGCGGCAGGGAGTCCGCCAGTCCGCTTGGGTTTGGCCACCAGGTGCTTTGTCAGCCGTACACCTGTGTCCGGCACCGGATTCGTATGGACGGTACGGTGCCCCATTGTGTCATGGTGGGATGGTAGTAGTTATGGCACGGAGACTTGTGGTGGTGTGGTAAAGCGTACGCACTGGGGGCCATGGTCATGGTTAGTTTTTTTGTTGTTCTGCGCTACCGTATCGCGTTTTGGACGGACGGCTTGCCTACCCAATAAAAACATAATCAACAAAACGCTTTATCTTTGCCTCGGAATCGATCGGCCTGGTGGGAGGATATTGAAGAAAAACTCCCTCTACCCACCCACCCAGCTCATTGGGCCATTTCCGACAGCAGAAGGACATGTCCGGATCGTACGGTGGAAGAGTGCGTGGAATAAAGAACTTCCGAACGTAATCGGAGCCGTGGTGCTGAGGTGCGTAAAAAGCCCATCGTCATCGTTCTATCCGCTCCCGGTGACTGTCCTTTGGTTCGCGTGATTGGACTTTTGCCCTCTCTCCGGACTTGACCCGGCTTTTGTCGGGTTGTTTCTGACATTCGCTTTCCGGCTACTTCCGGCCGACGGTCGAGAAACGACCCCAAAACGGCTTCGTTCTCGAGATGTGTGCGTGCCATTAGAAGGGAAGATAAATGGACAACCGCAACGAATCGGAACTCCACGTGCGTTTACGTAATGTCGGTTCGGTCGGGGGTGGTGACCGACGTTATCCCCTTCTATTTATAGGCCGTATCCGGACCATTCTGGCATGTTTCTGGCACCCGGGCAGCTAATGTGAAAAGTGAATATTCGTTAGATTGCCCATTGTTTACATCTACGGCAAAGGAACTACACCACAACTTCCCCCGAACAGGAGAAGCTTTTCCAAGTGTGGAAAAGCTCACAGCAACATAAACAGCACAAGTTGAAATAGATTCTGGAATAATACCTATAATTCCTTGCTGTGTGTGCAATTCACCATGTCCCGTGAGACATTTTCACCGCTATTTTTGCTCGACACTCACAATATTTACATTCCGATGCAAACACAGGCGAGCGCCCCACAAGGACGAGAGTTTCCCAGCCAAAGCTTTTGGTGCATCCTTTTGCCGGCGCTTTTCCGATGTTCCCACGGCCGTCCATCTGTTCTGGGGCTGCGTACAGCTCGGAAGCTTTCAAATGATAACAATCGACGAACTTCATCCAACGTACGTTAAAAGCCGTTGAAGAGGGGGAAATACTGTTTGTTTACATGCTAATCATTTGCGAAAATTATGCAAAAATTAATTAAATGTTAAATTTCCTCCCAGAACCACTTCTCTCGCGCAATAATGTTGAAAAAGTAATAAAATAATGTTTGAAATCATTTTTGAAAATATCAAGAAAGTTTTCGTCAGTCAAGATAATCGTTTTGACAGTTGTCAGCTGTCAGGGGAGAAACAGCTGTCAAACCGCTGTTCACGCACATTTTTTCTTTCTTTCTTTCTTTCGCCGCCATTTGTCAATCCTTGTTGTCGGTTCAGAAATCCTCTGACTAAAAGTAAGAATTTTACCGTGATAAATTGCTTCCGAAGGGATATAGTTTGTGAAAAGCGATAGCTAATTGGTTGTTTCTTCCTTAGCAAACAAAAATGGAGAACGATGCTGGAGAGTTTGTCGATTTGTACTGCCCCCGCAAGTGGTAAGTTTCGCTGAAGGGCCCCAGCTTGTGCGATACGCGAGATGCCCACACACACTCTTCATCAACACGTGTCGGTGCATATAGGGATAACGAGTGTAGAAGCGGAGCCAGGCTTCGAGCCTACAGTTATCCTGCATCCCATATTATCTGAATAGCGGTGTCGATTGAGTGTGGGCTACTGTGCTCAGTGGTATCGCCACGATGAGTGGAATTTGTTTACGTGCCTAACCTCACTTTTGTACATTTGTTCTCCGTTCGCATCCGCAGCTCGTCGAGCAACCGCATCATCCACGCTAAGGACCATGCCTCCATCCAGATCAACATCGTCGATGTAGATCCGGAGACTGGCCGCATGCTGGACACGTCCAAGGTGTACGCCATCTGCGGTGAGATCCGTCGCATGGGTGAATCGGACGACTGCATCGTTCGTCTGGCCAAGAAGGACGGTCTACTGTCTAAGTAAGTAGAATCGGTGTAGCGAATCGTTTAGGATTGTAACAAAGAACTGAAATGCATTAATATATGCTCCCTCTTTTCTTGCAGGAACTATTAAATACAGTTTCTTTGTATTTGGTGGGGCATGTGAATAAAATTCCGTAAACAACCATAACTTTGAGCCCGGTGTACGATGAGTGCTTAATTGCTTGCCATGAATACGATGACAAATTGTGAGAGAAATGTATGAGGTCTTGCTTTGCTAGAGTATTTCAATGGTAAAATATACTCCATACCCTCGAAAAATAAAATCGAACACCCTAAGGACTAAAGCATATGAAACGCTAACTCAGTCCCTTGTAGGTGTTGTAGAAAATATATTTGCTCACGTCGTATATGTTCGACCACCTGTGTAATTATTTCATGGATTCAGAATTTTTTTAACAGTCGATAAAAAAAACCCAAAAGAATTTTTTTTTGTACACCTGAATTATCAACAAAACTTTCCCATTGCCCTAATTACATTCACAGCAATACGTTATTTATGCTTAATTTTGTGCACGTTCTTGCACATGTGTGCGTGTGTTGCGGTGCTAGCGGGATGTGCATAATAGAATAAACAAAACACAGCACAATTACAACACCTGGAACTTTTCTCCAAACTTAACATAACTTATATCCATTTTCGTACATAAAGCGGCCCATTTTGTACATTCTTTTAAACGCTGCCACTGTTTCGTTTCATCGATACGAACTGTGTTGATCAACATCATCAAGCACGGCGGGCAGCGATGACAAAGAGTGACAGCTAGCGCACGCACACCAACACACGTTCCGCACGGATTAACCCTTGAAGCTGCATCGAATGCACTGTTTGCCAGTACGGCGTGCAATCATTATAATGTGTTTTAGCCCGTTTTGCCATTCCGTGTGTGTGCACGTTCCGTCCCATGTGTGCGTGTCGTCATCTCGTAATGATCTTAGGTAAAAGAATGGGAAAAAGAATAATGCACGCATTCATAAAAGTGTGATTGACGCGCTGCTACGGGTACGTGCGTACGTTCATCTCGCGTTTACACTGAGTGTGACGGTGGAAAAAAAAAATAAAACTTTCGGCGTGGAAAACGAAAAATCGTCGGCAGTGCGCGCGGTTCGAAACGCGCGTGTAAATATATCGAAATTATTCCCCGTCAGCCAAACCATTAAACGATGGCAACTGCTTCGTCCGTAATTGTGCTAGACTCGGATACGGATGATGATGGGGTGAGCAAAATGTCAACATTTTAATCCGTGAAAAAAATCATTTTAGCGCGCCTACTAAGTGACAGCAGCATTGGCAGTGAGCGATGCACGGTGTAATCAAGGTTTATTTGTTTGCAATTTTAGGTGATAATAGAAAGCACTTCCAATCGTAGAGGCAGCAAACGAAAGGCATCACCATGTCCCACCCCAACCACACAGCAGAACGGAACGAGTGGTGGCAGCGTCACCAGCAGCAGCAGCAGCAGTAACATCGTCGGGCCATCGGTTACCGGCGGCGGAAGTGGTGGTGCACATGATCCGCAACGGAAACGCATCAAACCGATAACGATCGCGACGAACCTGTCGGAACAGCGGTGGTCGTCGTCGGATGGCAAAACACCGCCACACAACAATAACAACAATAATCATTCGATTACGGGCAATGAAAACTTTGCGCCAATAACCTATTCGGAAGATTGGGAGCAGGAAATGAAACAGTACCAGCAGAAGCTTGCCTCCGGTGGAGAAAAACGGGACCGTTCCTTGCCGGAAACAACAACATCGGCGACAGCAGTTACCAGCTCTCGCAGTAGCACTAGCACCACCACCACCACCACAACAAACGATGATTCAGACCCGAACGGCAGCAACCGAGGCACACCCGGCTCGGTGGATAAAAGTTTATCCGAAACGGCATCCACCAACGAGCAGCTACGGTCTGCCTCGCGCCAGTCACGCAAAGCGCCGAAATGTTCCACTACGATCGAAAAGAATCCGATCGGGAAAGAGTTTCAGGAGCTGCTGGACGCTTGCCGCAAGGCGGACAGTTCTAACGACATGGAGCTGCTTATAAAGAAACGGCTAATCCGCTACTACGAAATCGTCCATCCGGACTACGTAAAATCGAAAAGCTTCAAGAAAGCCGTCGCTGCTGCAACGGCCGGTATACGGGCCCAGCCGCACCTGGTCTTTCTGAAGCTGGTCAACATTGTGGAGGAACTGAAGGCGCGAAGGAAATCACGGTCTGTCGCACCACCCGCGGAAGACTCTTCGGAAGCCGCGAACGACAATCCGGACACCTGTGTCCCGCTTGCCCCGGAAGACTTTTCGACCGGGAATGCTAAAAAAGATCGACAAATCAGACGGCTAAACTACACGCTGTACGTCCTGCACAAGCGCATCCACCAGATGGAGGAGGCCGAGGTGGACTTTAATGATGAGGCCAACTCGACCTACGTGCTGGCGGAACGGTACAAAAAGCATGCGTTCAAGGTGTACGAAAAGCTGTGCGATATAACTGGCGAGAGCAAGAATGCGCACCGGCTGATCCGGAAACCGATCTACTTCCGGGACACGCAGTACCCGGAGTTTAACCACACGCTGTCCCAGTTTCTTAACCGGACGAACATTTTCCCCAACTTCCGGGATGTGTTGCGGTGTCTGGAGCACTGCAACACCCGGTACGGGTATGGGTTGCGGACGGAGCGGATGAATCGGGTCGCGCACGATGCGTTCATTAAGGTGGGCAAACAGTTGCAGAAGCGGCGGAAAACGGATCTGTACGAGACGGTGATGTATCATACCGGGGACGAGAAGGATCCGGCCATTACCGATCCGAAGTTGCGCGAGAAGCTGGAGGAGAATGGGAAGCATTACAGCAAAGTGAACAGCATCATCGATAGGTGAGTAGAAGGGGACGATTTAGCGGTTTCAGGCATATAATTGACCCCTTCAGGCGAGATGTCAAATCGCTCTTGTGTTAAAACACACATGCTATATCGTAGTACCCATAGGTAAAGGGACTGTTCGTGTTGCCTAGGCGATTCACAGTCTAGTCAATCACATCCTCAAAAAAAAACGCTATAAAAACTCATCTTTCCTATTGTTTTTTACATAACTTCTTTTAAGGTTTGCTGAGAAAGAGTTGAGTATACGCGAGGGGAATCACGAAAAGAAGGACAAAAGCGCGACACCGGCGGGACAAAGTACTGAAACAAAGCCATCCAGTAGCAAAGGTGATGCTGCTACCCAGTCAGCCACGAGTATGGACACCACGGCTCCGAATGGAGGTACGCATGATGACGTGCTACAGCTTAGCGAGGACGACGATGATGATGACTACGACGATGAGGATGAAGAGGATGAGGACGAGGAGGAGGACGACGCCGAGTCTACCACGAAGGAAAACGTACGGCCAGACTCGTTCGAGGATGTCGTCATATCCGACGACGAGGAGCTGATCATACTCGACTCATAGCATTCGCCGAGAAGATTCGTTTTATCCTAGTTTTTGTTTCGCCTAGGAAGCAGTTGGCACGGACTTGGTCCTTAGCTGACGCAGCTCGGGAACGTGTTTCACTCCCCTTCCTTAAAATCTAACGCGCTGCATCAGCGTAGAAAGGGAAGGGGAGACTTCCCCGGGTCGCTGTCGGGGAATTTGAACGCTCGAGGCCGGGCGGTCGTCGATTGGTGTGATACAAGTTAACGATTAAGTTCATTTCATCTGATCTCGTGTTCGGGCAGATACATTTGTCAAGCGACTGAATTACCGAAAGCTTTTGTCCAAATCGTCTAGCGTAAAGTGGGCGTGCGTGTGTATATATATACAGCAGAGGAATCAGAGCGAAGCGAAGAGACCGGCTGGTTGGCGGAGGTTTCTGGTTGGTGCGACGGTGCCATTCTGTGTAACTGAAGTGTGGGAGATAGCAAGTGAAATAAAGCTCCTTGTGACGGAAACTATTTTTCAACGTACACCCGTACACCCGTGTGTTAAGAAGAAGGTCGGAGAAATATTCTACTTTGAAGAGAACTTCCAACAAACTTCAACACTCGGTGAGTATTCATGATGAACCCTTTTATTGTAAGCAGCAAAACAGCTACTTTGATTCGATGAGACACTAATCTTCTCCTAAGCTGTGTTCTGTTCCCTAGCAACCCCCGCCAAAATGGCGCTCGTGATGGTATAATCAGAGGAGGCGAGCTGTTCCACTATATCGAAGTGATCCAGATTTGGCAACACGTGCAAATCACAGCTCAGCCCAAACGAGCGCAACCGGTCGTACATCTTCGACGACATCTCACGAAACACGTCACTATCGTGCTGTGCAACGTACACGTGAAACTTTAGCGCGCCCTGTTCGCTTACCGATCGCAGATGATCGTAGCTGGCAAGCAAGGGCGACAGTCGTTTCGCGTTCTGATCGTTAATCGCCAGCAGATTGTCCCTGTTGACGCTGTTCGTGTACCGCAGTTCCTGCACATCGTACACGCCCGAGATGAGATACACATCCTTCAGCAGGAGCAGCTCTTCGCCGACCGCACTTTGAAACAGCTGGTCCAGCATGCTAGCGATCAGATGCGCTCCGGCCGAATGTCCAGCAATTGAGACGTGCCTTTCGAACGGAGGAAGTGTTAGTAGGTCTGGCGGATCGGCGTCCACAATAGTCAATCTCAAACACACTCACTTGACACCATTTTCGGTGGCGTAGTTCAACACAAACTCGCTCGCCACCTTAATCTGGCGCACCAGCTCCTCCAGTGTCACCTCCGGGCATAGCTCGTACCCAACGATCATCACCCGTACACCGCGCTCGACCAGTGGTTTCACCGCATAGGCGGACGTTTCCTTCTCCAGCATCTGCCAGTACCCACCATGGATGTACACGAACAGTGGCGCATCGGCGGGCAGATTTTCACCGTAAATGTCCACCTTATCCCGATCGCCACTACCGTACGCCACGTCTAGCGTCGTATCAAAAAGCTGCTTGTTCCTGTCGCTCTCTGTAGCAAAGAAAACGGATGGAGAACAATCTCGAATTCATAATCGGATGGTGGAAGCATTTTTTGCTGCCCACCGTTCCAACGTACCCTCCTTGACAAACTTCACGTGAAAGTTGATCACTTCGGCCGGTGTTGCAAAGCGTACGCTCCAGGCGGACGGTGAGTATTGCTTCTCCCACTGAGCTAGCGTAGCTTCCGAGGGTGGTCCCTGGCCGTCCATCGTTCCGGTGCAGCTAACCTTCCCGGCCCGAAAGTGTACGTACTTTGCGAGCTTGCTTAACCAACGTGTAACGTGGGGCGGTGTACTTGATGGTGCTTCTGCTGCTGCAGCAACCGGCAACGGCGACTGGTAGTGATTAGCGACGAGAGCAAAGCACACGACAACTGCCGCCCAACCGATCCGAACCGATCTGCGATGCGTTATCAGTCGGCTGGTCGAACTAATGATTTGTTTAGCCATGTTTTGGACAGTGTGTGTTTGATGATTCGTCGTTTCTCTTCTCGTTCCTCTCCTTCGTGTCCTGTTCACACGCAGGTAAAACGGATCCTATTACTTCAGTTTATGATGACTCAACGAGCGAGACAGGGAAGCCTTACGTGCACCCGGTCAGCTCGATCTTACACGTCGCAACGACAATCGGCAACTACGTGCAGCAGAATGATGCCCACCAGCTGAAATCCGTTCCTGGTTTTTATTGGATGTCCGGGTTTTGGAGTTAGAAACTGAGGGGTGTGATGTACGGTTATCAACGTTAAGAGCAGTGATAAATACTATCTCAAGCATCATACTTAACGATTGCTTATTTAAATGGCATACGTTTGATTGATAAGCGCGAGAGTTTCAAGTGAGTGGCAGATGTGATTTGTTTGGCAGGTAGAAAAAAGATATTCATGATTCTACAAAATTATTTCAAATTTTGATAAGACAACCGCAGGTTCATTTCCCTTGGTAGAAACTCTTTTACTACCTTCTCCAGATGGAGGTTTATAGGTGGTACAAGATCTCAAATGAGGGGAAAAGGGTGTTGAATTTGAAACCGACAGCCAGAAATGAGCTGCACCAAAACGCATGCATTTGTCCAGGGTGTAACTTTTGCTGGTAGCACGTGCTTGTGATAAGAGGAAACGTCCCCCCAGACAAAAAGTGATCTAAAACGACTGACAGCCCCTAATTTTGTGTCATATCCCCTGAAATTAGGACCGGGCTGTGAGAATGTGTGAGTGAGCACGTGCAGCCATATTGTATGCATGTGTTAGTGATATCGGTTTGGTTTTGGACGGCTTCGAAATAGACGATGGTCTAGTTCACATGAAACATTTTTTGTATAGGCAAGGTTTATTGTCAAATCGGTTAACTCCGGCACGATAGCGTTCGGTTATTTTGATACGAAATGGATAGGTATCAGTATCGGCTTTACACGGCCCGTTTCACAATACGCGGACTAATTAGCTGCTGGGGGTTCCGAGTTCGCTTGCCCGCTGGATTCACACGTATTCCAAAGTGATAGGGGCCCCCGTATGGCTTTCTTAGGGCCCCGATTTTCATTTCTCTAATGGCCTCGTGTAAGCAATCCGCCTGGTTCTGCGTTGGTTTCCAATGCGATCACGAATGGTTTTCCACTGCACTGTAACACTCACAATACACAATACACAATATGGCAAAAGGATCCAGAAGCCTTCATACGATTGTATTTGGCTTCGAATTCACGCTCTGCTTCTTCCAGATAATGACGGCGCTTTCGGTAATGGGTTGATCTTGACGACATTTTAATATATATCAGCAGAAATATTGCTTTTCTAAAACGAAATCAGAATTGGGGTTAGTTCAGTTTGGCTAGTATTTTGGTTCTGTGCCGGCATCGTAAGTGTCAAGTATTCATCGACGCTCCAATACATACCAAAACCGCGCATGCGCGTTAAATCACCGTGTACACACACGACTGGTTGAATCGAAAACGGCTGTCGATGATACAGAAGAGAAGAACAGAAGACCAAAGCCAATACGAGGAAAAGAGAACGCACTATTGCGAATACACATTTGTGGGCCAAGTAGGGTGAGAGGTTCAGGGCCTAGCCTCAAAGTGATCTAAAATGTCTGGTGGGGTGCCGACGTAGTCTGACGTATGGCGAATCCCGCCAATTCTTTATCAATCACGATTTTGGCTGTAAAGTTTAAGATGATATCTTACGGTACTCAACAATGATAATTGTTCTATGATTTGAACTTTTTGTGGGTAGTAATACATTTTTGTCCAGGAACTCCCAAATTGGATACATTCAATTCTATTAAATTCTAGGGAAATACATCTGATAAGCTTTTTATCATAATTTATTCCTTTTGCTTTGTTTCTGTTATTCGAAAAAAAATCTCAAAATGCAAACTTGTTGTAATAAAATGCTAAATTTGAAAAGAAAAAAAGGCAACATAAAAATTTAAGGGATGAATGTTACAACACCCACCCCTAATCATATGTTTGCCCGATATCACCAACACATCTACCCTTTGTTTATAACCCTCAATCAACAACATTCCGCCCAGTTTCAAGTCGGCTTCGAAAGGTCGTCAGCGTGTGGTGAGCTTCCGATTCCCAATAGCAAATGCTCAGTCTCAACTCTGTCTGAAACCTTCAACCATGCACTGAAAACATCTCCCGCATTCGCACACATTTGCCTGTCATACAATGTTACACCGTACACAACACGATGTAATAAGTTGTTGTATGCATGAAATATGTGTCGCCCAGTGTCGTAACCTGTCCATGCTTTCATCATCATCTGGACAATGCGGAAGCGTGCCGAGATAACGGGAAGGTAGTAGTACAGTCCGGTCATCTAGTGTTTCAAGCAGGCACAAAAAATTGCCTATTCATCGGCATCAGCTGACAACTGACTAGTCGGGGGATTCAGATTCGGTCGGTACACGCTGGCACGATGGCGAAAGTCCGCGGTACAGTTTTAGTGAAATCCTTGCTCGGTTCCTTGCTATCCGGCGAAGGAAGTGTCCTGCCACGGATTGCAATCTCAGGCTCAGTTCGCCACTCACACCATAAAGCACACGATCTGGTGGAGGAACACGATCGGCAGCATGACGTAAGTGTAGAGTGAGAGCAAAGTTCAAGCCGTGTGTATCATAAATTAACCCAAACCCCACTCGTCCGTTCCAGGTGGAAGAGGTACGCATTCCCGTCCCGTACGGTGAGATTGCCGGTAAATGGTGGGGACCACGAAATGTTCGCCCGATCGTAACGCTTCACGGATGGCAAGATAATGCGGGTACGTTCGACCGGTTGCTACCGTTGCTGCCGAAGAACGCGAGCTTCCTGGCGCTGGATTTACCGGGCCACGGGTTTTCGTCACGCATCCCGGACGGCATGACGTACAATACGCTCGACAACCTGGCCGTGCTGTTCCACGTGATGCGCGAGTACCGCTGGAAGAAACTATCGCTCATGGGCCATTCGATGGGTTCCATCCTGTGCTTCCTGTTTGCGTCCACCTTTCCGGACAAGGTAGACCTGTACGTGGGAATCGATGCGCTCAAGCCACACATTGCCGATGCGGAAAAGTTTCCGGCCCGATTGGAAAAGCGACTGCCTCAGGCACTGCTGGCCGATGCGCGGAACCGTGATAAATCGGAACCACCATCCTACCCGTACCAGGAGCTAATCGAACGGCTTCACCTCGGTACGAACAAATCAGTCTCGCGTGAGGCAGCACCGTTTCTGCTCTATCGAAACACACGCAAATCGACGCTGCATCCCGATCAGTACTACTTCACACGGGACAGCCGGTTAAAGTACAGCCTGGGGCTCGGCTGGGATCAGGCCATTAACTTGGAGTTTGGCAAACGGATCGTTTTGCCGTACCTGTTTATCAAGGCGAAACATTCACCGTACTACGAGGATCGGAAGTACTTTGATCAGTTTGTCGAAGTGGTGAAGCAACACAATCCACTGTTTGAGCTAGAGTTTGTGGACAGTACGCATCATCTGCATCTGACCGAGCCGGAAAAGGTGGCACCGATCATTAATCGCTTTTTGGCAAAGCACTGGAAGGAGGAAATGATTAAGTAGGGTGGCGCGGTAGATGCCAGCTGCCACACCAAGGGTATAAGAATTTATTTATTGATTTAACGAATAACCTGACGCATCACAAAGAGCAAGGAAGAGCACAAGGACATCAAACTACCTCGACAGAAAATTGAAAAATGGAAGTGTGTTCAATGCTGGGAAAAATAAAATAAATATTTTCTTCCATCTGTTGATTTTGTTGGGCCAACCGAGGCAATCGGAGGTGTAAAATTTGGAGCCATCTTCTAAAAGTCAGTTCAAACACGGACATACGATGATGACATAAATATAAAATTGGGTTGAGACTCTCCTTTGTAGCAGAAGCTCACACAAAGGGTCCTGGAGCTCCTGGAACTCTGATGGACGAAGTAGAGACTGTATAGAAAATGTATAGTCCCAGTACTCCCATAAGCGTCTTAGTCGCGGACTCTGTTCAAATCCAACGAAATTCTTTTACCCGGATGGCACTAGCTCTAGAGCGATATTGAGGACTTCTGCAGCATCTCATGATCAATCAGTAAGTATTGTCTTTCTTACTTTAATTCCCTTCATCACAACAGAAAAATCTTTCAACATCCAATCAACGTTTCTTCTGCAGCTCTTATTTCACTATCGACCCAAATACCGCCACCCCAACATGTTTTCCGAGAACCATTGACAGTTCAGCGCTTACGCGTATGCTCCAATCCACGCACCGCATACAACTCATTCACCCCGTTATCAAGCGTATCCAAGCGTGAAGCAGTAGCAGACAGGCCGAAACCACCGTGTAGTGCACTGCAGGAAACGGCTACGGCTCTACAAGCGAAACAGGAGGGAATGTCTGGACGGACGGTAGCAGCGGTAGAGTCTCGTCATACCGCCGGACAGGATGACGAGAGTCTGCGAAGTAACGTGGAGCACCATCCATTGATAAGATTCATCGAGCTGCAGGACAAACAGAACAATGTAAGTCACTTTCGGGCACTCGCGAGAAGCATTAATCTCTCATTGGCGTCTGTGTGTGTGTGTGTTTTTAGGTGACCGAGGTGGAAATTCCCGTCCCGTACGGGAAGATCGCTGGCAAGTGGTTCGGACCGAAGAATGTCCGTCCGATTCTGTGCCTGCACGGGTGGCTCGACAATAGTGGCACGTTCGATCGGCTAATACCGCTGCTACCGGAAGCCGTAAGCTTTCTCGCGATCGATCTCCCCGGGCACGGCTACTCGTCCCGCATCCCGGACGGTATGTCCTACTACGTGCTGGACTGCATTCCCCTAATTCTCACCATAATGCGCGAGTACGGCTGGGCAAAGGTGTCCCTAATGGCGCACTCAATGGGCGCCACCATATGCTACATCTTTGCCGCCCTGTTCCCCGACAAGGTCGATCTAGTGATTGGACTCGATGCGCTGAAACCGCTCAGCTTCCATCCCGACAAGTTTCCGCAGCGCATGAGCAAACAGGTGCTGAAGTTCATTCAGGCGGACATCCGCAATCAGGAGAAGTCCGAACCACCGTCCTACACGTACGAGGAGATGATCGATCGGCTGTACGAAGGGACGGCCGCCTCTGTATCGCGCGACGCGTGCCCGTACTTGCTGCAGCGCAACATTAAACCATCCCGCAAATTCCCCGGCAAGTACTACTTCGATCGGGACAATCGCATGAAGTACAACGTCATCCCGGGCTGGGCGGACAGCGTTAATGTGGAGCTGGCGAAGCGCATAACGGCACCGTTTCTGACAGTGAAAGCGATCGACTCCCCGTATCCAGGCTCCAGGGAAGGATTCGAACAGACCGTTGCGATCCTGAAGGAAGCTAACGCGAAGTATGAGGTGGTGTACGTGCCTGGGTCACATCATGTGCATCTAACCGAGCCGGAAAATGTCGTACCGGTGGTGGTGGACTTTCTGCGAAAGTATTGGCGCAAGGAGATGGATGTAGTTAGTAAGCTTTAAACCGAAGATACGTCCAAAGGGAGGCGTCCCATGGGGTGGTGTGTGTTTGTTGCGGGTTGTATTTATTAGGTTTGGGAAATTGTTAACAGGGCGAAATATAAGAGCAAAAGCTGCGTTTAAAGTGCACTTTTAACCCACCTCTTCCCCCGAGTTAATCGATGTGTTTCTTGGTGTGCGTGAGATGCGTCGTGATGATGGGGGGCGAGCGAAGCAGCAGTTCGCGTCATCTTGATACCAAAGCTCTCGTCTGCGTAGTCATTAAAATGGCATGAGTGGGCAGAAAGCGGGCGAGATAAGATGCTGATAAAGCTGTGCGCCTTTACACTTTGGTGTTTTGGAATTCCCCCCGAATGTGTGTTGCCCAATCGAAGTGTAATTTGTGTGAACACGCTCTCCAGTAGCAGCTCAAGCTAATAATTGTGGCCTTCCTCTAACCTGGCAAGGTTTTGCAAATGGATGTGATCGGCACGCAACCGATGGAAACGCTCGTCGAGCGGCACGATCGCCAACATGCAGTAAGTGCAGTGGTAGCAGCAGCCTATCCGTGTGCCTACTAACCCACCCTCCTATCTGGTGTCTACTGTCCAGGTGCAAGAAGTCCGCATCCCGGTCCCGTTCGGTGAGCTGGCCGGTAAGTGGTGGGGACCACGCGCCGTCCGTCCGATCGTATGCCTGCACGGGTGGCAAGATAATGCCGGCTCGTTCGACACCCTGATCCCGCTGCTACCGTCCCACATGAGCTTCCTGGCGCTGGATCTGCCCGGACACGGGTACTCATCACGCATCCCGGACGGGATGACCTACCAACCGATGAACGTCTTCTACCTGCTCAACTTTGTCATGCGCGAGTACGGGTGGCAAAAAATCTCGCTCATGAGCCACTCGATGGGTTCGGTACTGCACTACGCTTACGCAGCCATCTTCCCAACCCGCGTCGATTTCCTCATCTCGCTCGACGCCCTAAAGCCACAAATCTTCCGTGACGAGGTGCTCGTTTCGATGCTGAGCGAGCTGACGCCCGAATTCTTAAAGGCGGATCTACGCAATCAGAAAAAATCGGAACCACCGTCCTACTCCTACGAAGAAACGGTCGAACGGCTTTTCGAGGGTGCGGTCAATTCGATCACGCGTGAATCTTGTCCATTTCTGCTGCAACGCAACCTTCGCAAATCGGCCAAATTCCCCGACAAGTACTACTTTGCCCGGGATAGCCGACTAAAGTATGGTTTTGGGTTTTTGTGGTCACAGGAGGTGAACAAACGGTTAGCGCAGAACCTTACGATGCCGTTCCTGTTTATCAAAGCGACCGAATCACCGTACTGGGAGAAGAAGCGATACTATGACGAAGTGGTCGAGATTCTGGAGCGCAACAATTCGCGGTTCGAGCTGAAGTATGTGGAAGGAACGCACCACGTGCATCTGTCCCATCCGGAGCGGGTAGCGCCGGTGGTGACGGACTTTCTGAATCGATACTGGCAGCAGGATGAGGAAATGGCGAGCAAGCTGTAGTGATGGGGGGAGGAGTTTGGAAGAGTAAGTCACCGGTTTGGGATTATTTTTGTACATTTTAATTAATAAATCATGGAAGATATCCTGTACAGGATGTTGGGGTGTTAAAAATTGCCTACAAGACTTTTTTCTGACAAGATCATAAAAAGAGTTCAATAAGAGTTAATCTGCACCTAAATGTATATGAGAAGTCGTTCAATAAGCAGGCAAAGCTCACGATTCGACTGGTGAGAAATTGCTCACTAAGGTGAGCTGAGCTGTCTCATGAGATGCATCTCACATCAGCTGATCATGAGCTCGCGCTCAAAAGAGCTAACTTTGAACCTGTATCTCACTGTGATAGGATTCTTATTTCATGTTTTGTTGCGTGCTTGCTCAAAAACTGGCAAAACTTCAAGCTCACATTGGAACGAGGCTCAAGCGGTCACAATACGAGCTAGTGAGCTAGCTCACTACGAATCACGATGCCAGTCAAAGCCACTCGCTAATGTTTCCTGTTAGCTTTCCCGATTCTCTTGCGATCTCTTCAACTAAGCTGCTCCACTAGCTTAATTAGCTAGCTCAAGCTCATGATAGGACCTGGAGTTTGAAGCGCTCTTGAGCTAAGGTTATGTTTTTTTTCTTCATTTTCGAATTTGTCAGTTGACCTTAAGGTTTAAATCCTATCCTGTGCGGTGTTGCACATGCTGATCGCGTTATCAATCTATCCAATAAAGCTACGGGACTTTATCTTAGTCAGAGATACTCGCTGTACTGATACTGGGTTCCATTCATCCTGGACTCTCTCTCGTCTGGAGCTGTCAAGACTTGGCCAGCTTGTCTAGGATCCCTCGTTTAGCTATCCAGAGCTCCACGGCGAATAACAACATTCCCATATACGTGATCTTGGACTCTCGTATATCCCTACATCTACATCTTCTCCAATAAAAATCCGAGCATCACAAACGCTTCGCCCAGCATCACATTCAGCATCGCTAGCCTTCAATAACCCTGAGGCCCTGTCCGTACCGATCGGAAGTCTCATCAATGCTGCCCACAAGGACGGCAGACGGCATCCCAAAAATCTATGCTGCCTCGTGTTATCGTGTCCCCTAGTGGGCCAGACAGAGGAAAACATGTTTTGCATACCAGCTGCTTCCGATTCCGCGATCGCCGCATTGGCACAGATTTGCAAATTCGCCATTATCCGCCAAGGTCTCGTTCAACGATCAAAACCAGACGCCAGATTTATGTAATTTGTCGCACGTGCATGTCTCACCACGCATCGAAATAGAAATTCCGCTTAAAGCGATATGGAAAATCACCCCCCAACAATAAGATGTTCGTGACAGGTTTTTTCGAGCCGGAACAGAGATCAACTAGCTAGAGAGTGTGAGTGATTGTGTGCAGGTAGTAGTGCCTTTGGTGGGGAGATATGGGGGTTCGGTTTTTTCGGTTTGGAGGCCGTGGTTTTAGCTAATGCGTCGCGGTAAGTTAATACAACCGACTAGAGATGACGGACTCTGGCGTATAAGTCGTCACCACAGTCGACGATGACGACGCCGACGGTAAGCAACGTGTAGCAGCGATCGTTATTCGGTTCCGTACAGGAACATCAGACTTGATCGGCCACTAGAGATAGGTTGGAAGAAGCCGTTAGAAGCACTTGGTGGTGCTCGGTCAACCGTACCAGACGACCGGTGCCGGTGGTACAAAGTACTGTTTAGTGTAGTTAGAGGCCCCGTACCGTACAAGCTCACGCAGCACTCCTTCCACAGACCATGGCAGAAGCAAAACGGCACATGGTACAGCAGAACGATGAACGGCACGGTGTAAGTAATAATCCCCAAAAGGTGTTTTGGTTAAAGAGTTAGTGTAAAAAACGAAATCAAATCTACCTGCCACCACCGCTTCTGACTTCCCTTCTTCCTCCCGCAGGTCCACGAGGAACGCATACCGCTACCGTTCGGTGATGTAACCGCCAAATGGTGGGGACCGCGCGATCTTCGTCCGATCGTTTGTCTGCACGGCTGGATGGATAATGGCGGTTCGTTCGATCGCTTGATACCGTTGCTGCCGCGCGAAATCAGCTTCCTAGCGATCGAGTTCCCGGGCCACGGACGATCGGCCCACCTGCCGGCAGGTGTGGCATACAATGCACTCGACACGCTGCGCCTTCTGCTGCACCTGATGCAACACTACGGCTGGGCTCGGATTTCGCTCATGAGCCACTCGATCGGTGCGGTGATGAGTTACGTGTTTGCGGGCACCTTCCCGGATCGGGTCGATCTGCTCATCTCGTTCGATCTGCTCAAACCCTTCATACTCGATCCGGATATGGTGTTGTTCTTGCTGTCCGATTCTCTGCCGAAAACGCTCGACTACGGTACCGGCAGCAAGAAGGAGGAAAGCAAGCTGTTCCGGTACGACGAGTACGTGGAGCATATGCATGCCGGTTTTCACGAATCGATTAGCCGCGATGCTTGCCATTACCTGCTGTACCGTACGTTGGAACCGGCGGGCGAAGGACTTTACCGACGATCGACCGATCGCCGCATACGGCACAACCATGGGCTGGTGTGGTCGCACGATGTGAATCTGGAAATAGCGCGCCGGATACGGGTACCGTTCCTGTACCTCAAGACGACCGAAACGCCGTTGTTCGAGGATCCCCAGTACCATCAGGAAACGATCGATGTGCTAGCGGGTAGCAATGCACTGTTCGAGCATGCGCTCGTCGAGGGTAAGCACCATGTGCATCTGTCCCATCCGGAGCGTGTGGCACCGTTTGTGAGGAACTTTTTGGAAAAGCACTGGAAAAGGGAGCAATATACGTTGTGCAAGCTGTGACGTTCGAGTGTTCGAGTGTGAAGGTGATTATTGATCGTTTTATGACGCGAGGAGCACAGACGTTGTTTTGTTCACGGTCGGGTTAATGTTTAGTTCGAGTGATGCTAAATGTACGGCAATATAATTTTACACAACCCTTGCGTCCCTGTCCTTCGAGGCACTTTTTTCGAATGTAATTATCTTCGACCAATTTCGTAACATCCACAAATATGCTGTTTAGATATATTTTAGAAGCCGCAGAGAGAGGATTCGAATTCTGCTTTTAACCACAGCGCGACAGCAGTTACTCCTGCATCAGCTCCACCTTCGAATTGAACGTTACGGAACGGTCGCCTTTCGACGTCGGGCCGCTGTGCGACGATTCCCGATCACCACACGATACGATACAGTCCTCGTACGTCCACTTGGGGAACACACGCTTGTACAGGTAGAGCAGGATCGTATCGTGCGATTTCAGCTGACTATCGAACACACACTTCATGTGTCCGTGCGTACCGAGCGACTCCTTAATGTGGCCCACCCGGCCCAGCTTCGTGCGCAGCTTGCACGGCTTAAAGTACGCAATATCCTCCGTGTTGAAGAACATAAACCGTACCGTCGCGTGCTGCCGATTGATTTTGTACGGATGCCCGCTCAGCACGACACGCTTCAACACCACCCGATCCGGATTGCACGCGAACAAGCTGCCGGACGCGACCATCGACAGGGTAGTGTCCGGGTTTTCCCGGAAGCAAAGGATCGGTGCCGGGGGGAATTGAATCGGTGCGAAGAACGTCGCAACCACCGTCATCCCCGGCCGGAAGTATCGCTCGTACTTGTGCTTGTCCCCGTTCGTGTGCTGACTGTAGATCGGGTTCACGATGAACCGTCGGTAGCCGCACTGCACAATCATGCGCTCCTTCGATTTGATCGGAATCGTTGAGTTGGGTGTACGCTTCAAGCACACGTTCATCACCGACATCTGATGCTCGTGGGGCAGCATACCGTAAACGATCACCCGATCGGCGGTTCCGTTCGCCGACACGAACGCGTTCCACACGTCCTGCGGGACATTTTTCACGTGCAGCCGTAGGTACCAGCCGGGCATGGCCACATCGCTGCCCTCCTTCTGCTGGGCCTCCCTTACGATGCGACGCTTGGTGTGGTCAAAGTTTTTGAACTGATAAATGCGCGCGTAGTCGAACGGAAGGTTTTCCTTCACGTCCCACGGTGAGGTGCGGAACGATTCCAGCCCACGGTACTTGATGAACCGTTCGCGGGCAGGTCTGTCTGCCGGGGTATCGATTTCGTCCGGGAACATTTCGTCCACCTTGGCGGCTTGGATCCTGGCCAGTGCGTTGCGTTCCTCCTCCATGTCCATCTCTTTGTCGTACCGATCGACGCTGACGGGCGGTTCGTCCGAGACGCTCACCTGATCGGACTCGTGCTCACCATCGTCCTCAGTGTCCCGTTCGCCAACCTTACTTTCGGTGTCCGATTCACAGGACATGTACTGTCCATCATCATCATCATCGTCGTCGTCCGCCTCGTCATCCTCATCGTCGTCTTCATCCTCTTCCACAATGTCCGGTATCCAGGAGGCTTGATAGTCGCTCATACCTTTCGGGACACGCTTTACGAGCTTCGTTTTATTCTCTAAAAGCCGAAATTAAACGATTAAACAAATTTTCCTCTTCAGGACTACGTAAAAGCCCGGATCACTTACCGGCACGCGACGCCGCAATTTCATCCTCCGTCGGCCACGTCTGTTCGGCATCCATCTCGTCCGGTACGTTTTCACGCTGCAAGGTAGTCTGCTGCTCCGGGTCCGGTAGTAATGGTGCCCTCTCCTCAGCGCTTGCCATTTCTCCATCCTCCATTTTGCGCATCCGGTAAGGATCGATCGGTGATGCGATCTGTTCTAGCTGAAAGTCACCCAGTCCCGGTATGTGAACGAGCTGATTGACGGACAGTGGTACGCCGCGCAGAAATCCGGTCACTTTCAGCGTGCCCATCGGACGAGATGGTCCCGCTTCCTCCGGACCATTCGGGACGTACTCAACCTTTTCGCCAAGCAAGTGTGGTCGATTGGAACGATTGTGCATCACACGGCGCTTTTGACCTCCGATGCGGCGTAACAGATTCAGCGCATCGGTAAGCTTTTCCAGCTCCATTATCTTTTCGTCCGGAAGCACGGTCGCAATTTCCTTCTGTATGTTTGCCTTCGCTTGGGAGCGCTTTTTCGGGTTGATCGATTGCAAATCCATCAGGCACACCATCGGCGTGGGAAGGCCTTGCGTTAGTGCCATGTTGAGGACTTTCGCCCCGAACTTATCGATCGCTTCGTCCGATTCGCCTGCAACGGCCGAGAGGAGCAGCACGACGGAATCGCACACTTTCAGCGCGTCCAGCACGTTCAACTCGCGCCCGTGTCCGATCTCCGGGACGACGAACGAAAACCGTTGACGGAAGCGTGGCACACTGGAAAAGAAGAGGGAAGGTAATGAATATTACTACACAAAATTGTTCACCACACAACCACCACCACAGACATACTTCATATAGCGTATCCGATCGGACACCTTCGTAACGGTGGCTTCCGGATCGCAACCCTCGATGAATGCGAGCGCCGAATTGGGATCAATCATTTCGTTCAGGGGCAGCACACAGGTCAGAAACGGGGCCGTCAGTGCACCGCCGATGGCCCGTTTCAGCGCGATCGCCTCCTGCCGTTTGTTTTTGCGTAGCTGAACCGCCTGCTGGCGACGTTCATCGCGCGATTGCTGACGATTCGGGCGGCGGGTAAATGTTTTCAGGTTCACTTTGCCTACGAAAAAGGGGATAGCAACAGACTCGTTAGAACGGATTGTTTGTGTGGCAAGAACGATCCACATTACCTTTCGCCAACCGTTCCAACTCACGCTTCGACGTGTGCTTTCCATGTTTGTGCGATTTATTCGTCTGCTTCAGCGCACCGGGACGGTGAATCGTTTCAATAGCCATGGTTGGCGAATGCTTTCAACCGGAAATTTCTTACTTTTCCACAAAATAATCGAAAAATTCCGGCACTACTCTCGCTGGCACATGGTTTCGGCTGGAGTGAAAATCAACAAGAAGAGTGAGGTTAGGACTGTTTGTTGTGATGTTTCGTGCTGTCAACTGCACAGTGGAAGCAAACAGTGTTCACTCGGAGGGCAAAAAAATATCTCCTTCAAGATAAAAGCTTCTCGCATTGAGGAATGCAATAAAAGCACATCTCATTCCATTTTATTTCGCTATTTTGTATTTCATTTTCTCTTTGCTTTTCAATCATTTGTACAATTCTTTTAAATCTGCTAAAACCAATTAACCCTTATGGGGTTATTAGACGAGGAATTTTTCATCGGTGATTTTCTGTCAAAACACGTTTGACAGATAAATGCCGGTCTGAAAAAATGAATTCGACATGCTCAATTCAGATTTCGATCGCGCTGGTTTTTTTCTGTCAAAGTGTGGATTGTTTACATTTTGGAAGCGTTGTTTTGCCTCGCAATTTTTATTGAATATTATTGTCCAGTTTATTTCGTGTGATTTAAGATGAATATTGAAGACGATGTTTTGTTAATGCAAAGAGAGCGATTTGGGACCAGTTTGAACCGAAAAATCTCTAACCGAACGTTCGTCTGACCGAAGTGCTGTCGGTCACGAAAAAGTATCCCTATCATAATGGCATCGTCAGTCGGTGCCCGGCATGGTACGATACGTGTTAATGATAAATATTTCATTCCATTTTAGAATAACGGACAATTCAAATGTAAAATAATTCGGATGATGGCAATAAAAATCTGTGCAGCATATTGTGTTATTACACGGACAGCTGGTTTTTTTCTGTCAAACGCCCTATTTGACAGAAAATCACCAACCAAAAAATTCCTCATGTAATAACCCCATTACAGTTCTCACCTGCACGTGCACACCGTTTGACAGCACACGACGGGAGCGAAAGCTTTCGACTGTCACCCGTCACTATTATTGCCGACGATTGATAATCAAAAACTGAAGAAAAGCCCGATCGCACTCCCAACACAATACTGTGCGCCGCTTTAAACTTCCATCCCAAAAAAAAAAACGGCTCATAAAATGATACGTTCCAGTGCGTTTATCAGCCGGCTACCGTTGCGTGGAATTGCGGCTGCAACCCTTAACAGTAATGGGGTAAGTACCAGCATTCCGGTGGCTGCTGCTAGATGCGAGAAGCACTCTCTCTCTGATGTCATGTAATCTCGTCGTTGCAGGCGCTGTTGCAATCGCCAGCCACCAGCTTAGCAGCACTGCAAACAGCACAGGTCCGGTACCGATCGACACCGATCAATACGGTCATAATGTTTGTGCCACAGCAGGAGGTATTTTGAGGATCATTACACCTTGGATCGACGGCCCTTTCCTACAGTAACACCCGGCGAATGCCTTTTTTCTGTATCTCGTAGGCCTGGATCGTGGAGCGGATGGGTAAATTTCATCGCATTCTCGAGCCGGGTCTGAACGTGCTCCTGCCCGTCGTGGACCGTGTGAAATATGTACAAAGCCTAAAGGAAATTGCGATCGACGTACCGAAACAGTCGGCCATCACGTCCGACAACGTAACGCTCAGCATCGACGGTGTGCTGTACCTGCGCATCCTTGACCCATATCTCGCGTCGTACGGTGTGGAAGATCCGGAGTTTGCCATCACGCAGCTCGCCCAAACAACGATGCGCTCCGAGCTGGGCAAGATGTCACTCGACAAGGTGTTCCGGGAGCGTGAATCGCTCAACATCAGCATCGTGGAATCGATCAATAAGGCCAGCGAAGCGTGGGGCATTTCCTGCCTGCGGTACGAAATCCGTGACATCAAGCTGCCGAGCCGCGTGCACGAAGCGATGCAGATGCAGGTCGAGGCGGAACGACGCAAGCGGGCCGCCATTCTCGAATCCGAGGGTGTCCGGGCGGCGGATATTAACGTTGCCGAGGGTAAGCGACAATCGCGCATCCTCGCGTCCGAAGCCCAGAAGCAGGAAGAAATTAACCGGGCCAATGGTGAGGCGGCGGCCATTATGGCGCTGGCCGATGCCCGTGCCAAAAGTCTTAAAATCGTTGCCGAATCACTCGCGAACGAGCATGGCCGGAGTGCGGCCTCGCTGAGCGTGGCGGAAAAGTATGTGGTGGCTTTCGAGAAGCTGGCCAAACAGAACAACACACTGATCGTACCGTCGACCGCGTCCGATGTAACGTCGATGGTAGCGCAGGCCATGCAGATCTACAACAATCTCTCCAATACCTCACAGATGTCCCGGTCATCGGCCACGGGATCGGAACGGGTGGACGAGCCGAAGAGCGTACTGGGGACGCTCAACGATACTAGCTCGAAGCTTGACGCCACACTGCCACCGCTGGACAGCCATCAGCATCATCCGGGAGACATGGGGGGCTCGTCGGCGAAATAAAAGGCAGATCGATCGTTCGAAGAAAAAACAACCGCACATGCATTATTAAACGTCTCGTTGCTAAAACACACACACACACACACAAAACACAACACAAAACACAACACATGCAATGGCACACGTTTGCTTACTTAGTGGAAGAAAATAGGATAGAATAAGAATGAGTCGAATGAGTGTGAGGTCTTCTAAAGGGACAAAACAAACCCGTGCATAATAGTGGTGGTGTAGTGCGTAAGGTATGAACGACTCCAGAGTGTGAGCATGAATTCTGTTAATGTAAATAACTCTTCTTCTCGGTTAAACTTCTGAGGAGGAAAAAAGATAAAAATAAACCAAACGTGAAAGTGTTGATTGCTTGACGAACCAACAAAACCAAATGCACTGCCCTGGGGGAGAGTTTTCATTCCGGGGAGTTACAACCGAACTGGGGTTTAAATTTCAACTAGAATTCAATAAAGGCGATAAAGATCTTCTACAGCTCCTCGAGTCAGCTATTGTGGACAGTGTCACAAGTTATAGTTCTCAATATTGCCGTACCTGGGAAATGATCAGAGACGATGAATATTTTAACAAATCAACTTTATTGAAACGTAAGCATTTATCATTTGAATAGCATTGTGATATATTCACTCAATAGTAATACCTGCAAAAATACTACCTTTCCCGGTGAAATGGCGCTCCCAACCTGCAAGAAGAACATTGAGAAGGGTATTAGCAATTTAAAAGATAAAAAATAGTGCCAAGGCCGGCACATGTAGTGTTGTCAGTAGTCACGTATCGGTCACTGTAGGTGATGCGAACAGGTCCGTGAAAAATCATCATTTAAGACAACTGTGTTAGAATCCCTCTGCCCTGGTAACAGAACAATGTAAGAAACTTACCTAAAAACAGAAGTATACGATGACTTGGTGGTCATGATGGAAGATTTCACAATATTATGAAAATGGATCGCCCGCCTAGCAAGAAGCTTCTCTGTACGAACCACCTGTTGGAAAAAATAAAAGAAAGCGTTAATGGACCTCCTTTCTCACGCGAGTTATCGTTTATTTTAGATCTTCACGATTTTAAACGACTTCATTGACTTTAAAGCCGCATATGACAGCATTAGCCAGGGTAAAACTGTACGACGCAATGAGCTCTTTTGGAATCCCGGCCAAGCTTACCAAGGCTTGTACGAATGACAATGACCAACATCATATGCCAGGTGAAGGTGGATGGAAAACTCTCAGGGCGCCAGGGAGATGGGCTTGCCTGTCTCCTCTTCAATCTGGCGCTAGAGAGAGTGCCATCCGCGACTCGTAGATGGAAACTTCGGGGACCATCTTCTAGAAGTCAATCCAGATCCTGGCATACGTTGATGACATAGAGACTTCATTGGTTTGAGGCTCTCCTATGTAGCAGAAGCTTATCAAAGGATCGAGCGTGCGGCACAGAACCTCGAGTTGGGGTAGGTGACTACAGCCTGAGGAAACTTCTCCATTCTAAATACCTGTCGCGACGGACGAAGCTGGGACTGGGTACAGAACATTTACAGTCCCAGTACACACATACGCCTGTGAGACATGGACCCTGTCCTGAAACTGACGACTGGCCCTCTTAGCCGCGTTCGAGAGGAAGATGCTCAGAAGGATTTTTGGCCCCGTATATGTGGAAGGACAATGGAGGAGCCGCTACAACGACGAGCTCTACGAGCTGTACGATGGTCTCACCATCTCCAGGCTCCGGTGGGCTGGTCACGTCATGAGAATGACACCGGACGACCCAGCCCGTAAAGTCCTTTTATAAAAAGGGCCAATAAAGGTCATAATAAAACATTATAAAATAAAGCAATAAATAACAGCGAAACATACCTTTGAGCGTGGAAGAATAGTGGTAATTGAACTCTTGAAACGGTCTCTCTTTTCTGCAAATAAAATGAACACGAAAAAATATTCAATAAGTTTGATGAGGAATTACAAAAATTTTGTTGCAGCCTTGTGGAGAATGCTTTATATAGCGATCAGGCCTGTTGAGCTTATAAAAAATGGTTTCTATCATCGAATCAATCAATGTCTTATCATCATTAAAATAATCCTGCTATTGAACGTGCCATTACTATTATCAGGTCATGAAACTCACCTTCTTCTTGCCGGTAAGAAAACGGTGTGTCGCCGGTGTTTTCTCTTCCCTTGCGATCGCTTATACCTGTAGAACATAAGTAAGTAAATTAGAGAGTTAATATACAATTTTACATATATTTTTGTCGTATTTCATAGACCTAATCTCGTCTATGGTTCGTTTAATGATTTAAAAAACTTCGGTCAGATGTATCACTATCGATCACTGAGCTAATGCGTACAGGTCCGTGATATTATATTTCATCACAATAAAAGTCACAATAAAACATAATAAAAATAAATTAAATAAATGATGACATACCTTTAAAAATGAAACAATAGTAGTGATCTAACCCCCTTGAAACGGTCTCTTTTCTGTAAATAAAATAAACCAAAAAAGCAGATTAAAACAGATGTTTGTTTAAAAACATAACTAATTGTAGTAGCCTTGAATGCTTTTTACAGCAATCAGGCCTGTTGAGCTTATAATAAATGGTTTCAATCATTTTATCATTAATCTTTTTATCATCAAGATTCTTCTACTATCCAATCTAATGCAATTAAGAAATGAAATCTTAAAAGAGGAAGCTTACCTTTAAAGGAAAAGGAGCTGTATTAGTGCTCGTTAGCAGCAAAAAGCGGGGCTACGCTACGGGTCTGAAAAAGGGAAACCAAAGCAGAATAGGGTTATTAATCATCAAGCTCGCTTTCCAGACGCTCACATGCACTGTGCTGTATAGCAGTCAGGCCTGTTGAGCTTATTAAATATGTCTAAATCATTTAATCATTTATGTTTGTATCATCAGTTTGAGACAATCTTCAAAAGTAGCAAGACTTGGTTTGAATGCTTACCCCCTACCTTCCATGGTATATTGTCGTTGGAACGCTTCTTCGTTGTTAGCTTTCTTATTGCTGCTCTCCCATCGTTTTACCATCTGTAATAGAAAGAATACGTGATGTGATTAGGATTAGTAAATCTCGACTGCCAAAGTACAACGCTAGCGCATACGATGGGGGCGCTTTTGTGTGCCAAGACAGGTAATGCAGTTCCCAGTGTTAACAGACACTACAATGTTTAATTGGCAACTGAACGTATTCATTTTTCTAGCACGGTTCACCGTAGATTGCACTTGGGGCGAATGGTACGGTACAATCAAATGGAAAGGAGAAGTGAACCATGCCTATAATCATTAGCCGCCACTGTACATCTTCATGGTGCTTACCTCTGAGGAGATGACAAGCTTTTAAAGCCTTGGCCAAGGAACCACACCGCCGGGGCATATTCCCCATCAGCAACAGGGAAGGGATCTGTAATAGAAAGAAAGGCACGTGATTAGATTACCAGATCTTGAGCATCTTTAAGTACGAATAAAAGCTAAACTATTGATTCTCCTAGCACTCTTTCAGTCCTGTTGAGCTTGATCTAATTGTTTTGAAATCATCTTTATCTTTCTAATGTAGTAACATCATTTGAGTTTGTTTGAATCTCCTGCTTTAAAGCTTTAATTAAAAAGTATTAAACTTACCTTATCCTGCAGGAAGACGAGAGTGTTGCCAGAGGCGCCCAAGAATCCACCGAAGATTGGTGCCGTATTTGATGATCAATCTGTGAACGAAATACACCCTTCTTCCCACATATTGAGACATCTCTTCCCTTATCTATTGCGTGATCGAACTACACACAAGCAGCGGAAGTGAAGGAATAAGGTTGAAGAAAATCCGCTCCTTTTTTGTTCTCTTCTGTTTTTTCATCACATCGGGGGGACACACATACACACACTTTGCTAGATACACAAACAGGTGTTTCCGTTTGCCCACAGTTTTCCTTCCGATTCGATGATGTGCTTCATAACTGCGTTTGTATAAATTAGATGTAAACAGAACAGAACAGAAGCAAGCAATCATGTTATGCGATCGTTAGACCCGCACCCATCCCGTGTGTAACACACATACAGAGCAGTGGTGGGCGGACGCGTCCAATTCTTCTCTATTTGCTGTTATGCTTTTGCCTCATTAGCCGCTCTCCCGCCGAGAAAGAAAGAAAAAGCGTAATATGTAACCCGCGCAATTATTTTCTCCTATTATTATTCGTCATCCTTATTAGTTTTTTTTTGTGAAATCAGCACACTTTCGTCCACAAAAAGAAAGGTTGGTATTAATCTCTCCGTCCAATAAAACAAAAATCCAAATCATCATCTACGCTGCGCGCGCGCGTTTGTGTGAGTGTCTGATTTGATCTTTTCTTTATGTAAATAAGTTTGTGTCACTGCTGATGCTGCTGCTGTTGTTGCTGTTCATGGCCGCGCTATGTCGGCGCTGGTTTCCAATTGTATAAATGTACTTGGTAAATAATATAAATGGGGTGTTGTTGCCGCTGCTGCTGCTGCTGCTGCTGCTCCATCCAGTGTCGAAGCGTTTACAGTTTGTCCAAGTACTGCGATAGATCTGGGAGTCCTTCCTTCAGACCCTTACGCTTACGGATATCCTGAACGATCTGGAAGGGCTTGGTGGAGGAGTCGGTTGGGTCACCGGGGAAGATCTGCCAGTGATCGAACACGCACTGCGGGAATGCCTGTCCTCCGGTGTTGGATCTGGGGATTGCGGGATAAATAAACGAGTTACTATCTATTCCATCCGAACGAACAACACTCATACATATAGGCTCTCTCTGTATGACAGTACAGGTATTGCAGTTCCCGTGTTCACAGACACTACAATGTTTTACTGACAACTAAACACACGAATGTATTCATTTTTCTTGCACGGTTCACCGAGGATTGCAGGTCGTAATGAACGTACAATGC